>NC_079419.1:13743026-14059389 GCF_026213295.1 Gadus chalcogrammus | reverse complement strand
CAGGAAATAATATTGAGATGAAGTGTTGTGTCAAAATGTCATTGATCGGTTCTCAGGGGGAGTTGAAAGATTGTTTTGTGCTCAGCAGGTTTTTGCACAGCGAGCCTATGTTTCCTGTCACTGTGGGCTGCAGAGCACAGTAGTACAGAGCAGAGTCTGTCACTGCAACAGAGGAGATCTTCAGATCCACTCCAGTCTTCTCTTCAGTCAGTTCAGTGGAAAACCTTTTGTCTGAACCAAGAGACTCAGCTGTCCTGTTGTTACCAAACCCTGAGATGTACAGCAGGAACTGTGGAGGTTCTCCAGGATACTGACGGTACCAGAAGAAATAATCGCTCCCTGTAGCAGTTTTAGAGAGCGTGTAGGACAGAGAAACACTTGTACCGACTAATCTGTTCTCTTTCTGCTTGACAGGAGTGAGGTCCACACTGTAAACACCAGTAAAGATAAGGTTAATATGTAAACATGTTGCCATGGCTATACAAGTTCCCTTTAATCTTTAGAATTTCTGGTGGGCTGTGACTTGAAAAGAGGACTGACATAATTTCAAACACCATGGGAACCCTGGAGCTCACATGCTACCTCTGTATCTCTGTTGTAAAATACTGTTTATTCACTAGACTCCTGGTGTGTGAATTCACCTCTCCAGATGCGCCTCCCCTGAACCACAGTTTAAGGTAATGACAAATGCTCTTCAAGTTCCTTGTCAGGTTTTTGTACAGGGAGTCTGTGGTTTCCTGTCACTGTGGGCTGCACAGCACAGTAGTACAGAGCAGAGTCTGTCACGGCAGCAGCGGAGATCTCCAGATGGAACATTTTTTTATCACTGTCCTTTTTCAAGGTAAATCCAGATAGCTCCATGTAATCTTCGATAAGGAACTGGGGAGGTGAGCTGGGGTACTGCCGATACCAGAAGAAGGATGATGCTGAAGAGTAGTTGCAGGAGAGAGTCACGCCGTCTCCTTGTAGAGCCTGGACTGGACTGTCCTGGATTGAGTGGATGGATTGCTGATAACTGTCACCTGCATATGTTAAGAATGAAAGGTCAGTGACTACGACAGTGTTAAAGATCCTGGAAAGAGCAATGTGAATTAATTCATATGAAGTGCTACATATATTGAGGTCCATGTCTGAATTAGGACGGTGCTTTTAAAGCAGAACTCACCAGTAAACCCAGTGAATAAAACCACTAACATGAAGATCTGCATAGTTAATACTGGAACAAGCAGATGTTGTCAAGCAGCAACAATCAAGAGTTTAAAAGCTGTTGTTGACAGATTGTTTCTGATGTGCTGCCTGTCAAGCTCCACCTCCTGCTTGAGTGGCACCAAGGACTGAATGAGACAGGAGAAGACCTTCTACTATACTGGCTCTGTGGAGACTACGAGGACTCAGGAAGAGGAGCGACAGAAGCTCTGGCTCTCAAAAGTCAAGGAGAATCACTGTGGCGTCACCATCTCTACATGTACATGTATACAATGTTTAGATAAAAAAATAATTGTGTACTCAAAATATGAATGTTATATGTTTAATGAGTTAGACATTTTTTATTGCTGTAATTCCTTACCCAAAGGGTTCGGTAAATTCTCGTTCTCATGGAACTCTATAACTCTATATAAATATTAATAATATTTTTACAATTTAACGTCTACTCCCTCATTGACTGTCTTAAGCTATCAGCCCTGGAAAGATTCCACATAATGGACGTGTTAGATAAAATGTCATATGTGTGTAACATAGGCTTTTCCTAATAGCAGGCTTAAAGCGAAAGGCAAAACTATATGGCATTCAGCTCAAGTAAGGACTTATTCTCTTCATAGTAACAGCTGTTGAAGACACAATCACCAAACATTGATGAAATAGTTAAACACCTACTTGAAAGTACAAACCTGCAGAACAATTTTAAGATGTTCAGAGTATGGGCAAATTATCTAGAGAGGTTCTGATGAGGTAGGGTAGTGAGTAATGTCTGTGTACTAGATTTAGGGGAAGAGGGTGTGTTTTATGCTCAGCAGGTTTTTGTACAGGAAGTCTGTGTTTCCTGTGACTGAGGGCTGTAGAGCACAGTAGTACAGAGCAGAGTCAGACAGCTACAAACAAGTAGAAAGAATATAATCTCTGTTAACATACTGTGTCTTCAACAACAGTTGAAGACACAGTATGTTAACAGAGATTATATTGGAAAAAGTACACATAATGGATGTGTTAGATGAACATGGACCGTAAAAACGCAACAAAATAAGGTGTTAAAAACATTGAATAATTAATTATGATAGTAAAATGTCTGATAATTCAGTCATATATACCGTTTGGAACATGAGCCCTTCCTCTTACCAGATAGAAGTGCAGCACTAATAATCCACAGCCAGGTTTCCATCTCATCTGGTGTTCAGCTCAAGTATGAGACTTATTCTCTTCATGGTACCAGCTTTTAAAGACACAAGGACCAACATGTTGAAGAAATAATAAACACCTATTGATAATACTGACCTCTAGGGGTGGATGTAAGACCTCACCTTCAGAATCAAATTATTAATTTAATAAGACATAAATTTGACACAAATAAAATAAAACTATGGTGAACACTTTAAACAAGAAAATGTAAATGCAAAAATTGCATACAAATGTTGAGATATCGGGTTATGGTGAAAATGTATAATTAATTAGGAGTTCGCTGTTGTGATGAGTTATCGTGTTTAGTCAGTCATGTCTGTGTGCTGGTTTCAGGGGTAGAGGGAATTGTGTTTTATGCTCAGCAGGTTTTTGTACAGGGAGTCTGTGTTTCCTGTCACTGTGGGCCTCAGAGCACAGTAGTACAGAGCAGAGTCAGACAGCTGCAGGTTCTGGATCCTCAGAGGAACTGATGTGCTTTGTATTTGGGCATCAAATCGGTCTTTGTGGAACTCTGCAGCATTATCTCCTTCTCCAATTGTAAATCGTCGTAGCATGAACCTCGGGAAGTCATTGATTTTTTGTTTGTACCAGAACAAACTGGGACTAGTGTCAGTGGTCTCAAATGTACAGCGAAGACTAACTGTGAGTCCTTCAGTGGCAAAAACATCCTCTCCAGTCTGATTGACTCTGTCTTCTCCATTACACTCTGGGGAAGAACAGAAGATGGAGATTATTGAATGAGATCAATGATGAGAGGAGAGTCAACAAGAGTCTTTAAGGAGTTACCAAGCAAGAGAGTGAGAACCCGGATTATCCCACATAATTACCATGTTAGATTAACATGGACCATAAAGAACACAACAGAATAAAAGGTCTAAAACATCCATTAACCAATAATTACAAAGTTATTGATGATTCAGTTATGTACGGGTATGTAGTTTGAAACATGAGGTTTTGATCTAACCAGATAGAAGTGCAGCAATAATAATCCACAGCCAGGTTTCCATCTCAACAGCAGGTCTACAGCAACTGGTGTTCAGCTCAAGTATGAGACTTATTCTCTTCATGCTACCAGCTGTTAAAGACACGATGATTAAACATGTTGATTACATATTTCGACAAAATCTGGTTAATACTGACCTCTACTGGTGGATAAGAGATCTCACCTTCATAATCACTTAAAGGGACACAGTGTAAAAATTACTCCCATCTAGTGGTACAATTGTATATTGCATTCAAACTAATAGTGCTCGCTTGTTCAAAAACTACGCAGGGCATTATGTGCCAAGAAGCTGTGTCATGACATCCAATACTACTTCATCGAGTCATTCGAGTGATGATGAGGTTCGTTATTTCGAACAAATTTCAAACTGCATTGAATCATTAGTGTAAGCTAATGATGTATGAGTAATTATTCCTTGAGCAAGATAGTGAAGTATTTCAGTCTTCATTCACGCTGGCTCAGAGTGAAAACTTGTTTGCATTTCCTGTACCACGTAGTGCTAGGGTTAGTTTTGTCCCTGTCGGCAGTTCATAGACCGGAAGAACATGGAAGCCTCCATGAAGCTTACCCGTCCTATGTAGCTACATATTAATTATTCTTCGCTCAGGAGGATAAGTGAGATTTTTGGCAGAGATAATTTTACACCAATGAGGACTTATTTATGAATTAATACGTTGATTTGAGGTAATAAATGACAGAAAATATTACACAGTGTCCCTTTAAAGGAGACCTATTATGGTGATTTCCCAACAGGTAAACATAGTATATGAGTTCCAGAAAACATTTTGATGCTGTTTGCTGGAAATAGCTTTTAGGAAAAAAAATCGTGCATACCGCTATTCCCCTCTGTTTCAGTCCCTTCAGAATATGCTATGTCTGGCGTCTGTAGCTTTAATGCAAATGAGATGCTGCCCATTGACCAATGAGCTGTCAAAGCGAACCATATCATGGAGGAGAAGTGATTGTTACCGTTTGCAGACTCCCGGAGTTCTATATATAATATAATGTTATATAATATTAATAATAATACAATATATATCTATATTATATAATATATAATATCACGGCCAAAAGCTATGTGCGCCTCGGATGATATTATGAATCATAAAGACTGCGTCTGACATCTCTGGTACTTCCACAACAAGTAAAGACTCGTAGTGGGGGTTATTATCTCGGCCATGGTTGAAAGAATTGGGGGAAAGGAACTTTGGCATTGACTCTCTGAAGTCCAGAATGAACCGCGACATGGAGGAGAAAGGGATTGTACTCCCGGAGCTGAGCTGCTAGCTCCCCCCCCACCGGGGCTGCCGCCAGAGCTTCGGCGGCAGTCCGGCAGCTCCGGGGGGGGGGGGAGCTAGCAGCTCAGCTTCGGCAGCTCCGGTGGGGGAGCTATGCAGCAGTCCGGAAGCTCTGCCGGACACCCTGCCAGGCAGTCACATGGCAAACCGACAAATTAGACATCTATTTTTGTATGGAAACTCCCTGCTTCTGAAACGCGCAAACATCTCCGCCCAAAATCGTATCTATGCTCTGATCGGAGGTGGTGGGGAAGTGCGGTAATATTCAAAAGTGCCCCCTTTCTACGTAGGAGGGTGCGCTGAAACTGACTCGCTCGTTCGGCAACTGTAGGCATAGGTGTTTTGCTATTTCTTCAACATGTTTGGTCCTTTTGTCTTTCAGAAATGCATATCTCACTAAAAAATCATGTATGGACTTATTTTAAGGTTTGTATGCGTGTGGGAGCACCAGAGACCCAAAACATCACCCCAATTCTAAAGATTAAATTCCCTTTAATCTTTAGAATTTCTGGTGGGCCATGACCTACCTGTTAATTGACAAACTACAACTAGAAAGAGGAATGACATAATTTCAAACACCATGGGAACCCTGGAGCTCAAAATGCTACCTCTGTATCTCTGTGGTAACATACTGTTCTCACTAGACCCTGATAAATTCATCTCTCCAGATGTCCCTCCCCTGAACCAGAGTAGTACAGAGAAGAGTCTGCCACCACTGCAACAGAGGAGATCTCAAGATCTCTTTTTGGTTGGTCCTTTTTCAAAGTAAATCCAGTAAATCCGCGCTTTCCTGCGTTACCCAAGCCGTGTTTGCCTGTGTGTAAAGTTATTATCCGTCCACACGAAGCCGATTTCATGGCGAAACCGCAAAGGCTCTTACACGGTTCGGCCGAAGCAGAAGCAGAGCCCCTTATTGGCTTGGAATGTGTACTACAGCGTTTCTACAGATCTACCCGGTTTCGCCTGACTCCGTCTTTACGGAGATACTCCGAAACCGGATAGATCGAAATCGTAACTGTTTCACCCGTGTGGACGGGGCCTAAGTCGGCGTGTTTAAATGCAGAGTCGGGTAAATAGCCGGTGGCTCTGCTACTACTTGTTGAAAGGGCAACAGCGCCACTTAGCGTAGCGGTCGGAGTCAGCCATGCTTCGAGTACTTACGTGTGACGCCACGTTTCCATAGCAACCGATTTTCGGTTCTACACAAACCAAATTAACAAGGGGAAATCCTATGCCACGCAACCCTTTTATAGGTTCGTGTGGCATAGGATTCTTGCCTCGGCACGTTAGCCTATCATAGTGATCGATTTAACTTAAATCGATCACTATGGGCTTTTGGGATGACGGGAATTTTCTGTTTATTTAATTAATTGCATTTCTGTTTCCTTTTTATGGGCTTAAGTTCATTTGTTCATCAGGAGAGATGGAGTCTCCAGCTATCAGTCCTGGAATGGATGTGTTGGACATGGACCATAAAAAACAGAATAAGATGTTAAAAACATTGAATAATTCATTATTATAATAAAATGTCTGATAATTCAGTCATATATACAGTGTGTAACATGAGCTTTTCCTCTTACCAGATAGAAGATCAGCAATAATAAGCAACAGCCTGATTTTCATCTCAACAGCAGGTGTTCAGCAACAGGAGAGGCAATCTGGTGTTCAGCCCAAGTATGAGACTTATTCTCTTCGTTACCAGCTGTTAAAGACACAATGAACAAACCTGTTGATGAAATAGTTCGACGCCTACTTGATAATACTGGCCTCTAGTGGTGGACAAGAGATCTCATCTTCGCTCAGAAGAGTACACAAATTGGTAATAAGAAAATTAGCCTTGCTGATTAAAGCTCCACATATGAACCACACCATCAAAACCCAAATATTCTAAATAATATGGCTGGAGAATGAACTGCAGAATATGTCATATTTTTCAAAAAGGAGAATGGTAAACTTGTATCCTTATGCAGAATAAAAATCTTGAAAAGAGTTTATGTATTTTGTCAGCAATGTCTGTACTGGTCTCAGGGAGGCGGGAAGTGTTTTGTGCTTGAGAGGTTTTTGTACAGGGAGTCTGTGTTTCCTGTCACTGTGGGCCTCAGAGCACAGTAGTACAGAGCAGAGTCTGTCACTGCAGCAGAGGAGATCTTCAGATCCACTCCAGTCTTCTCTTTAGTCAGTTCAGTAGAAAACCTTTTGTCTGAACCAAGAGACTCAGCTGTCCTGTTGATACCAAGCCCTGAGATGGACAGCAGGAACTGTGGAGGTTCTCCAGGATACTGACGGTACCAGAAGAAATTATCATTAATTTCAGCCTTTTGAGAGAGCCTGTAGGACAGAGTAGCAGTCGTATCTTCTAAACTGTTCAGTTCCTTTTTGTCAGGAGGGAGGACCACACTATAAACACCTGTAAAATAGAAGGTTCATCCGTAAACATGTTGCCATGAACTGCTAAACCTGTATTGAGGTCCATATCCGAATTAGGACAGCGCTGCTAAAGCAGAACTCACCAGTAAACCCAGTGAATAAAACCACCAACATGAAGAGCTGCATACCTAATACTGGATCAAGCAGATGTTGTAAAGCAGCAACAATCAAGGGTCTAAAAGCTGTACTTGGACGGATTGTTTCTGATGTGCTGCCTGTCAAGCTCCACCTCCTGCTAGAGTGGCACCAAGGACTGAATGAGACAGGAGAAGACCGTCTACTTTACTGGCTCTGTGGAGACTACGAGGACTCAGGAAGAGGAGCGACAGGAGCTCTGGCTTTAAAAACTCAACGAGAACCGCTGTAGTCACTCCATCTCCTCATGTACATATATACAATGTTTAGATACAAATGAGTAATTTGCGTTCAAAATATGAATGTTACATGTTTATTGAGTTTAGGCATTTTATATTGCTGTAATTCCTTACCGAAAGGGGTGGGACAATTCTCGTTCTCATAGAAACCTAAAAATATTTTTTTATTATTTAACGTTTACTCCGTCATTGACTGTCTTAACATAGTGTGTTCGTGTTCAGTCGTACAGCTGATGGTTATCTTATTTAGATTCCCTACTCATGGGAGTCATGCTACAGTGGATCATTGGCAGGTGCAACCAAATTGTCTCTGATCAACCATGAAGATCCACCATCCATCTGATAAAAAGGTGTGGTGGGATTACCGCTTCCCTCCTCTTGAAGAATATAGAGATCATTGCCTTCAGGTTTATGTAAAGGCTCCTCCACACTTTATATCACTGTGTTCTCCAGAGCACAGTAGTAGAGAGCTGCGTCGGCAAGGGTTAGCTGTGTTATGGTGAGTTCAGTTGATGTTCTGGATGTCGTGGACTGATAACGAGTGTCAGGAATTTGTTCATTATTCTGTGATCTTGCTCCTTTCCAGAGTATAAACTGAGGAGCCTGGTTAGAACGATGTCTGTACCAGTAAAGGTAAACATTCTCAGAACTTGTTTTATAGGAGCATCTGAGTGTTACAGATGCTCTCTCTTTTCCACTGACTTTCGGTTCATCAGGAGAGATGGAGTCCCCAGCTATCAGTCCTGGAATGGATGTGTTAGATTAACATGGACCATAAAAAACAGAATAAGATGTTAAAAACATTGAATAATTCATTATTATAATTAAATGTCTGATAATTCAGTCATATATACAGTGTGTAACATGAGCTTTTCCTCTTACCAGATAGAAGTGCAGCAATAATAATCAACAGCCAGGTTTCCATCTCAACAGCAGGTCTACTGTGACAGGAGAAACTATCTGGTGTTCAGCCCAAGTATGAAGGTGCGGCCACACTGAACGCGTTACGCCCGTGAGATTACGCCCGTAACGCGCCTAACCTGACGCTTGATCAATGTGTGTCACAAAAATGGTTCAACACTCCTAACGCGCCTACGCAGCTAGATGAGCCCGCCCAGCGGAAGGGTCTTGCTTCGCAATAATGACCGGCGACGTTCTATACATTACCCCGCTTATTACAAGGCTACTTGCCAAAACGAAAAAATAACTTCACATGGTGTGTCTTTTTACAATTTATTCGTTACCAGCATTCGTCGTGTTGATTAATAGAGAAATTCGGGTCCGGCCGGGTCAGGTCGGGCTCAGGCTCGGGCAGGGAATCTAAACTCTAGTGCATGACATCCTCGGTGCTCACAGCTGGGTGAGTTTCACCACCTCCTCATCGTTTCAGCACATACTGAAACGATGCCTTGGTCGTCCAATGTTTTTTCTGCTTCTGAGCGTCCTCCGTCTCTCTGCCAGTGACATCGGGTCAAGCTCAACGCTGATTGGCTACCCCGGCTAAGCGTCACGTGTAGGCGTGTCAAAAGTTAAATTTTTTGAACTCTGTGCGTTAGTGCGTTGGGCGCGTTGGTGCGTTGGGCGCGTTATTTAGGTGAGTAAAACACGCCTAACGGGCTGCTATAGCGCGTGTAACGCATCTAAGCGCCTTAACCAATAGTTCCCTATGCAAAAACGCAGATTATCAACGCCTCTAACGCGCGTAACGCGTTCAGTGTGGCCGCACCTTGAGACTTATTCTCTTCATGGTACCAGCTGTTAAAGACACAATGACCAAACATGTTGATGAAATAGTTAAACACCTACTTGATAATACTGACCTCTAGGAGTGGATGTGAGACCTTACCTTCAGAATCGATGAGTTGTTAGTTTAATAAGTCATAAATTATAAATAAATAAAATAAACTATTTTAACGTGAATGTTTCAAACAAGATATTGTAAATAAAAAAAATGCAGACAAATGTTTAGATATCTGGATTATGGTGAACATGGATGATAATTAGGAGTTCATTGTTATGATTAATATCGTGCTAAGTCAGAAATGTCTGTGTACTGGTTTCAGGGGTAGAGGGAAGTGTTTTTTGTGTTCAGCAGGTTTTTGTACAGGGAGTCTGTGTTTCCTGTCACTGTGGGCTTCAGAGCACAGTAGTACAGAGCAGAGTCAGACAGCTGCAGGTTCTGGATGCTCAGAGGAACTGATGTGTTTTGGATTTTGGCATCAAATCTCTCTTTGTGGAACTCTTCAGCATTATCTCCTTCTCCAATTGTAAATCGTCGTAGCATGAGCCTTGGGAAGTCCTTGACTTGTTGTTTGTACCAGAACAAATACACATTTGTGCTCATGGTCACAAATGTACAGTTAAGACTAACTGTGAGTCCTTCAGTAGAAATGACATCCTCTCTGGGCTGGATCACTCTGTCTCCTCCTTTACACTCTGGGGAAGAATAGAAGATGTAGATTAATATATTAATCATTCAAGATCAATGATGAAAGACATTGCACAGGCTTTAAAGACAAGAGTCTTTAAAGAGTTAGCCAGTGAAAGAGTGAGAACTAGGATGAGTCCACAAAATTGATGTGAAAGATTAACATGAACCATAAAGAATACAACTGAATAAAATGTCTATAACATCTTTTGACCAATGATAATAATAATATAATTGATGATTCAGATATATTTGTAGTGTGGAAAATTAGGTTTTCATCTCACCAGATAGAAGTGCAGCCATAATAATCCACAGCCAGGTTTCCATCTCAACAGCAGGAGTACAGCAACGGGAGAAACTATCTGGTGTTCAGCTCAAGTATGAGACTTATCTCTTAGTGATTCCAGCTGTTAACACAATGACCAAACATGTTGATGAAATGGTTAGACACCTACTTGATAATACTGACCTCTAGGGGTGGATAGTGGCTCCCTCAGAATCAATTTAGGGAGAGTAAAAGCTGAAGAACTGATGGTTTTTAATTTAATGAGCCATGCTGATAAAAGCTACAAATATACCCCACAATTTAAACCAAATTATTCAAAATAATATGACAATAGTACTTACTGCAAAAATATTTTCATATTTTTAAATAAAAAATGGTAAACATGTATAATTAAAGGAAATAAATATTGTGATGAGTTCATGTGTTCTATCAGAAATATCTGTGTTCTGGTCTAAGGGAGATGGACGCGTGTTTGTGTTCAGCAGGTTTTTGTACAGGGAGTCTGTGTTTCCTGTCACTGTGGGCCTCAGAGCACAGTAGTACAGAGCAGAGTCTGTCACTGCAGCAGAGGAGATCTGTAGCTCCACAAGTCTCTGTTGTTTGATATGTGTGATGTTCATTCCTGGTATTGGATTAGTTATGATTCCAGAGTATTCCATGATTAGGAACTGTGGTGGTGAGCCGGGGTACTGGCGGTACCAGAGACTACCGACTACAGAGCTGTTGTAGCTGCATGAGAGCACCACAGCAGCACCCTCAACAGCACGTTGGACATCCTTCTGCTGACTGATACTGTCTTCAACACTTGGACCTGAAATAAAAAAGGGGATTCAGTCACTGCAACGAAAATCTAATCTACAATACATTCATGTTTCAGACAAAGATGATTTAATTGCACTAATTAGGAGTAATTTGTTGTTTTGACAAAAATCTTACCACATAAAATGAAACATATCATGAGGCAAAGAGCATGATGGAGTGGAGGCAGTGGAGAGGCAGAGCAGTTCCAGTATAGCAGGGAGCAAACATAAACACATTTTACTCCCCCAAACAGTCCCTTGTGTGGCTGGCTCCTCCCATCATCTCATCTCTCCAAGGCCTCTCCAATACCCAGGCAGACTGTTACCATTAGACCATAGGGGGCATCACAGCAAAAGCTGAGTTTTCGCTTATGGGTAAACTCATTTTGAATTCCTTTACTTTGCTAGCGTTTATGAAGCCACCACCAAAGGATTTCAGCTCACTGATGGGGGTCTTGCTATGTGCATTGTTGAGATTTAATTTATTTAAAGGAGAACCAAACCCCAGCACCACTTGTAGGTTGTTTTCCATTGTAGTGACTCCCTCTTTAGGTGACACATGCTATTACATTTGTAACTTGGTTACCTGGTCCCTTTGGATTAATAACGTGGTGACACGGCTGTTGGGAAATAGTTAAACCATTACTTGATAATACTGACCTCTAGTAAATTATACCAGTTACAATAATCCCAGTAAAGAATAACATATTCATTCATCATTCATCACCTAGTATCATAGCAGCATCGGAGTGTTACACTTCCTCCCATTTTTCCACTGACTTCCTGTTTATCAGGAGAGATGGAGTCCCAAGCTATCAGCCCTGGAAAGATTCCACATAATGGACGTGATAGATAAAATGTCATATGTGTGTAACATGAGCTTCCCACAGCAAGTTTAAAGCAACAGGAGAAACTGTATGGTGTTCAGCTAAAGTAAGGACTTATTCTCTAGATGGTAATATAATAATATAATAATACATTTAATTTAGGAGGCGCCTTTCAAGACATCCAAGGTCACCTTACAGAGCATATAGTCATCATACATTTTTAAAAAAACAAGACATTGTGGAAAAATAAATAAATAATAATAAATAAAACATAAGCATAAGAAATAAAATAAAACAAAAACAGACCAAACAACAACAAAACAGTGATCATTTAGACTGTTCGTGTGCGAGTTTGAACAGATGAGTTTTTGAGTTGTGACTTGAAGGTGTAATGGTGCTGACTGTTTTAATGTGTGGGGGGAGGGATTCCAGAGCCTGGGTGCTGAACAGCTGATGAACCGGGCACCCATTGAAGTGAGGTCGTGATGTGGGGAATACATAGTAGTCCAGCAGAGGTTGAGCGGAGGGAGCGGGAGGGAGTTGTATTCTTGGAGGAGGTCGCAGAGATAACTGGGGGCTAGGTTGTGGAGAGCTTTGTAAGTGGGAGTAGGGTTTTGTATTGGATGCGTTAGTGTACTGGGAGCCAGTGAAGTTGAATGAGGACAGGGGTGATGTGGTCAGATGATTATGTGATGTGGTACCAGCTGTTGAAGACACCAACATCAAACATATTGATGAAATACTTTGACACCTACTTGATATTACTGACCTGCAGAACAATTTTAAGATGTTAGAGTATGGGCAAATTATGAGGTTCTGATGAGTTAGGGTTAGTTAGTAATGTCTGTGCACTGGATTCAGGGGGAGAGGGAAGTGTGTTTTACGCTCGGCAGGTGTTTGTACAGGGAGTCTGTGTTTCCTGTCACTGTGGGCTGCAGAGGACAGTAGTACAGAGCAGAGTCTGTCACTGCAGCAGAGGATATCTTCAGATCCACTCCAGTCTTCTCTTCAGTCAGTTTAGTCGAAAACCTTTTGTCTGAACCAAGAGACTCAGCTGTCCTGATGATACCAAGCCATGAGATGTACAGCAGGAACTCTGGAGGTTCTCCGGAATGCTGATGGTACCAGAATAAATCATCGCCAGGAGTAGCATCTCTAGAGAGCCTGTAAGACAGAGTAACGGTCGTACCTTCTAAACCGTTCTCTTCCTTTTTGACAGGAGTGAGAACCTCACTATAAACACCTGTAAAACAGAAGGTTCATCCGTAAACATGTTGCCATGGAGATACAAATCTCTTTTTAATCTTCGCATTACAGAAATTCAGGTGGCCACAACTTACCTGTTAATTTATACAGCACAGTAGTACAGAGCAGAGTCTGTCACGGCAGCAGCGGAGATCTCGAGATGGAAATTTTTTGTTTTTCACTGTCCTTTTTCAAGGTAAATCCAGATAGCTCCATGTATTCTTTCATAAGGAACTGGGGAGGTGAGCTGGGGTACTGCCGATACCAGAAGAAGTATGTTGCTGACGAGTAGTTGCAGGAGAGAGTCACGCCGTCTCCTTGTAGAGCCTGGACTGGACTGTCCTGGATTGAGTGGATGGTTTGCTGATAACTGTCACCTGCATATGTTAAGAATGAAAGGTCAGTGACTACGACAGTGTTAAAGATCCTGGAAAAAGCAATATGAATTAATTCATATGAACTGCTAAACAAATATTGAGGTCCATATCTGAATTAGGACGGTGCTTCTAAAGCAGTACTCACCAATAAACCCGGTGAATAAAACCACTAACATGAAGAGCTGAATAGCTAATACTGGAACAAGCAGATGTTGTAATGCAGCAACAATCAAGAGTCTAAAAGCTGTTGTGTTGACAGATTGTTTCTGATGTGCTGCCTGTCAAGCTCCACCTCCTGCTAGAGTGGCACCAAGGACTGAATGAGACAGGAGAAGACCTTCTACTTTACTGGCTCTGTGGAGACTACGAGGACTCAGGAAGAGGAGCGGCAGGAGCTCTGACTTTCAAAAGTCAAGGAGAATCACTGTGGCGTCACCATCTCTACATGTACATTAATACAATGTTTAGATAAAAAAATAATTGTGTACTCAAAATATGATGTTATATGTTTAATGAGTTAGACATTTTTTATTGCTGTAATTCCTTAGACCGAATGGGTTGGGGTAAATTCTCGTTCTCATGGAACCTCAAAAAATATTAATAATATATTTTTACTAAATTTAACGTTTCCGGATCCCCATTGACTGTCTTAACATTGTGTGATTTGTGTTCAGTCATATCGAGCGTGATGGTTATTTTAATTGTTTTCCCCTCCTCATGGGAGTCATGCTACAGTGGATCATTAGCAGGTGCAACCACAGTGTCTCTGTATCAGCGATGAAGATCCACCATCCATGTGATAGAAAGGTGTGGTGGGATTACCACTTCCCTCCTCTTTGAAGAATAGAGAGATCATTGCCTTCAGGTTTATGTAAAGGCTCCTCCACACTTTATATCACTGTTTTCTCCAGAGCACAGTAGTAGAGAGCTGTGTCGGCAAGGGTTAGCTGTGTTATGGTGAGTTCAGTTGATGCTCTGGATGTCGTGGACTGATAACGAGTGTCAGGAATATGCTGACTGTCGCTCCCTTTTGCTCCTTTATAGAGTATAAACTGAGGAGCCTGGTTAGAACGTTGTCTGTACCAGTAAAGGTCAAACATTGGAATAGCTTGTTTCATAGGTGCATCTGATTGTGACAGATGCTCCCTCTTTCCCACTGACTTCCTGAGTTAGCAGGAGCGATGGAGTCCCCAGCTATCAGCCCTGGAAAAAGTCAACATAAGCGATTTGTTAGATTAACATGGACCATTAAAAACATAACAGAATAAGATCTTAACAACATTGAATTATCCAATTATTATTACGAAGTGTCTGATAATTCAGTCATATATACAGTGTGTAACATGAGCTTTTCCTCTTACCAGATAGAAGTGCAGCAATAATAATCAACAGCCAGGTTTCCATCTCTACAGCAGGTCTACAGCAACAGGAGAAACCATCTGGTGTTCACCTCAAGTATGAGACTTATTCTCTTCATGGTACCAGCTCTTAAAGATACAATGACCAACCATGTTGATGAAATAGTAAAGCACCTACTTGATAATACTGACCTCTAGGGGTGGATAAGAGAACTCACCTCATGTTCACTTTAAGAAGAGTAACTGTGGAAACCTAGATGGTTTTTAATTGAATGAGCCATGCGATAAAAGCTACAAATATAACACACAATTCAAACCGAATCATTTAAAAGAATAAACAAGTGAACTTACTGAAAAAATATAAAAATAAATACTAAAATTGAAAAATGGTAAACATGTATAGTTAATCAGGAAATAAATATTGAGATGAATCATGTGTTGTGTCAGAAATGTCATTGATCGGGTCTCAGGGGGAGTTGAAAGATTGTTTTGTGCTCAGCAGGTTTTGTACAGGGAGTCTGTGTTTCCTGTCACTGTGGGGCCTCAGAGCACAGTAGTACAGAGCAGGAGTCTGACAGCTGCAGGTTCTGGATCCTCAGAGGAACTGATTTGATTTGGATTTGGGCATCAAATCGGTCTTTGCGGAACTCTGGAGCATTATCTCCTTCTCCAAATGTAGAGCGTCGTAGCATGAACCTGGGGAAGTCATGGGTTTGTTGTTTGTACCAGAGCAACTGGGATTACTGTCAGTGGTCTCAAATGTACAGCGAAGACTAACTGTGAGTCCTTCAGTGGCAATGACATATTCTCCGGTCTGATTGACTCTGTCTTCTCCATTACACTCTGGGGAAGAACAGAAGATGGCGATTAATGAATGAGATCAATGATGAGAGGAGAGTCAACAAGAGTCTTTAAGGAGTTACCAAGCAAGAGATTGAGAACCCAGATTATCCCACATAATGACCAATGATAGATTAACCTGGACCATAGAGAACACAATAGAATACAAGGTCTAAAAAATCCATTAACAAATAATCATAAAGTTATTGATGATTCAGTTATGTACTGGTATGTCCGTTTGAAACTTAAGGTTTTGATCTTACCCGATAGAAGTGAAGCAATAATTATCCACAGCCAGGTTTCCATCTCAACAGCAGGTCTACAGCAACTGGTGTTCAGCTCAAGTATGAGTCTTATTTCTCTTCATGCTACCAGCTGTTAAAGGACACAATGATTAAACATGTTGATTACATAGACAAATTCTGGCTTATATTGACCTCTAGTGGTGGATAAGAGATCTCACCTTCATATTCACTTAAAAGGATACTTCACCGTTGGAGATATGAAGTTATATGAAGTAAATAATTCTATGTATTATAAATGTGCATTTTTTTTTTAACTATATATGAACTATTTACAAAAAAATAATAATACAAAAATAAAATGTGTAGGGTGAGTTTGCTAGAGTCAAAATAGTCACATCTGAGCATCTACTGTCTCCTGGTAGCCATGGTACTGCCCATCTTGTGCTGGGTAATTAGTGCTGATGGCCTGGACAACACATCCTGTCATTGCACAAAGTGCAACGAAATTGGGGTAGAGGCTCTCAAAATAAGTGTGTTTTTTTAAAAAAGATTTTTTAATAAACAAACAAAATGTGAGAAGTGTTATTTAAAAAATATATATATATAGAAGGCTAAGGAATTCAAAAGCAAATATAATTAAAAATGTCAGCCAATTTCAAAGTTCAGATTGGTATGATAATGCAATAATTATAATTCTGCATTATTTAGAGAAATTACAGCTCTGGGGTAGAAACTGTTTTTTTGCCTCTTTGTTTTTGATCTGATTGCCCCGTAGCGACTCCCAGAGGGCAACCGTTCAAACAGGTTTATGGCCTGGGTGGGATGAGTCTCTCAGGATGCTATGAGCTCTCCTGAGGCAGTGTCTATTGTAGACATCCTCAAGAGATAGAAGAGGGACATCCAATTACTTTTGACTACTGTGTGTTCACACCAAACACGAAATTTTTCGCTCCGTTCGCCTTGTCGCTGAAGTTTTGTCGTGCCACACATCATAATCTGTCGCTGTGCAAGTTTTGTCGAATTTGTCGCGCCACAACAAGATAACACCATTGCACAGTGTTTACCTTTTGTGGAAGAGGGAAAAACGCAGTATATTCATAATATTCCAATGACCATGGAAGAGGCAGTGAATGATGTATTGAATAGACAGAGATTTATTAGATAGGGCCTACCTAATAAACCGTTGGAACACACAAGACCGGAAACATAGCAACGCCGGTAAACAACCCCGAGAAGCCCAATCCCTATTAGAGCTCCCCGCGCTACGGCCATCCGGAGGCGCACAGAGCTTTTGGCCGTGATATTATGCATACAAATATTATATTATATATAGAGCTCCGGGAGTCGCAAACGGCAACATTCACTTTCTCCTCCATGCTGCAGTTCACCCCGGACTGCACTGCACTGACTTTAACGGTTGAACGCTGATTGGCTGTTACGTTACACATGTCACTCAGTGGCCACGCTGTTGAACGCTGATTGGCTGTCATCACGCGAAATTCGCCTAAAAGTTCAAATA
The DNA here is from genome assembly GCF_026213295.1 of Gadus chalcogrammus. NCBI lineage: Eukaryota > Metazoa > Chordata > Actinopteri > Gadiformes > Gadidae > Gadus > Gadus chalcogrammus. The sequence continues at coordinate 14,041,968 of NC_079419.1, read as the reverse complement.
TTTCAACTCGAGCGATTTTTCGCCGCCACAAATCGCTGTGAACGCGCTCGCCTGTGCACGGCGAAAGTGTGGCATGATAAATCAAAACTTGTCGCCGGTTTTCTCTCGTGAAAAATTCGCCCGATACGTGTCTATACGTTCACTTTGTATGGGATCCTGTCGCCCTGTCGCGTTTGGTGTGAACACACAGTTAATGTGTGTTCACACCAAATGCGAAATTTTTCGCACATTCGCGTTGTCGCCGAAGTTTTGTCGCGCCACACATCATATCTGTCGCTTTGCAAGTTTTGTAGAATTTGTCGCGCCACAACAAGCTAACCACCATTGCATGTCTTTACCTTTTGTGGAAGAGGGAGAGACGATCGGAGGACCCAACGCAGTATATCATAATATTGTAATGACCACGGAAGAGGCAGTGAATGAAGTATTGATTAGACAGAGATTTATTAGATAGGCCTACCTAATAAACCGTTGGAACACACAAGACCACCATAGTTACGCCGGTAAACAAACACCGAGAAGCCCAATCCCTATGAGAGCTCCCCGCGCTACGGCCATCCGGAGGCGCACAGAGCTTTTGGGCCTTGATATTATGCATACAAATATTGCATTATATATAGAGCTCCGGGAGTCGCAAACGGCAACATTCACTTTCTCCTCCATGCTGCAGTTCATCCCGGACTGCACTGGCACTGAGTTTGACGGTTGAACGCTGATTGGCTGTTACGTTACACATGTGACTCAGTGGCCACGCTGTTGAACGCTGTTGGCTGTCATCACGTGAAATTCGGTTCACGAATTTCAACTCGAGCGAATTTGTCGCGCCACAAATCCTCGTGGACGCGCTCAGCCTGTGCAGGGCGAAAAGTGTGGCGCGATAAATCGAAACTTGTCGCCGGTTTTCTTTCGCGAAAAATTTGCCAGATACGCGTCTATACGTTCACTTTGTATGGGATCGATGTCGATTTTAAATGCTCTTACACACTTGATTACATTGCTACTTTATTCCGGTCACCAATTTTTACATTGCATGGTCTTGCTGTGCGTGCAATACAATGTAAAGTTGTGTTGTTTGTTTTCGGGGCTGTTTTGCTAAAGAGGCTAATGTAGCTAACAATAAACAACGGCTAGCAAATTTCATGCCACAATCACAAAGACAAACTGGAACGCTATGAATGCTCCGAGACCGGAAGTGATGTCAAACGTGCAACTCGGGAAGGCTGGCATCCGAGGATTCAGGAACACACCATTAGTGTCTATAGGCGAACAGAGCGAACCGGTGCGCTCCGGCTCCTCGTCCTCAGCAAGAGGCAAGGCTTGTTCAGCTGCAGCCGCAGCAGCCTCCCCCTCTATTGTGTAAATTCTTCCTGGCTGTATTCTGGCTCGTACAAACAACACTTGTACCTTCAAAAACTGTTCTCCTTCTGCTTGACAGGAGTGAGGTCCACACTATAAACACCTGTAAAGATAAGGTTAATCTGTAAACGTGTTGCCATGGAGATAAAAGTTCCCTTTAATCTTTAGAATTTCTGGTGGGCTGTGACTTACCTGTTAAATTAAAAACTACAAGTAGAAAGAGGACTGACATCATTTCAAACACCATGGGAGGCCTTGATGCTCAACATGCCACCTCTGTATCCTTGTTGTAACATACTGTTTCTTCACTAGACTCCTGGTGAATTTACCTCTCCAGTTGCCCCTCCCCTGAACCACAGTTGAATTCAATGACAAATGCTCTTCCAGTTCTTTGTCAGGGTTATGTACTGGGAGTCTGCGTTTCCTGTCACTGTGGGCTGCATAGCACAGTACAGAGCAGAGTCTGTACTCTGAAACAATGTTTTCTCACAATCAAATACCCACAATCCAGAAGTTATGGGCTTGTACATGATGTCTGTGTCAAGAAAATATGTGTTTGCTGTACGGTGTTTGCAGATGCATTGATTTAAAAGTACAACTTATTACCGCTGTATCAGCTGTTCTTTCCCAAATATTACCAAGAATGTGTGCTATAGGTAGATTGAGAGAAGCAAAGTGTATGCGCGAGGTGCACAAGCGACATTATGCATGCGCCCTTGAAATTAGCATCTGAACAACGCGCCACTGACTTTAAAACAGGTATTTCCTAGTTTGTGAAGCAAGTCAAGTGGTATTCCGATTAGAAAATCTAATTGGATCAGAAAATACTTCTCCCGTTTGTCGCGGCCCACCTGTGCACGTCCTCTAGTCCCACCAGTGGGGCGAGCCCCACACTTTGAGAATCGCTGGCGTAGCCTAAATACACTGGCACTGGGCGGAGTGTGGGGCTCCTACCACTAGGAGATGCCCCCGCACCACGGCCAAAAATACATTTCAAAGTGGGACCGGCCCACCGGGGAGAACCTCCCAATCTTCCCGATGGCCATCCGCCTCTGGTATATAGTTGATAACCTTGATAAGTCATTCATGTTGCTAACATTAAAATGTAGGGTATTAAAGGAGTAATCGGTAGGGGTAGGGGTAAGACAGTGTATACCGAAACATGTCATCAAGAAGCAGGTAGGGGTTGGACAGTGAATACAGAGACAGGTCATCAAGGGGGCAGGTAGGGGTAAGACAGTGTATACCGAAACATGTCATCAGGAAGCAGGTGTTGGACAGTGAATACAGAGACAGGTCATCAAGGAGCAGGTAGGCAAGGCCGCCTTAATGCACAGGCTTACCTGGGTTGAAGCCCAAGGGCCTACGACGATCAGGGGGCCTATCATGAGCTGCATCATTTTAAACTGGCTCATGATCCCGATCGGCGTAGGCCCAAGACAATGTGATTTTGGGTCCTTGCAGACCCTCCTTCGGTACACCGCAAGGGCCGCACGTGCGCCTCCCAAAAAACATAACCTTCTGTCGAGGCGACGCAGCAGCAACGGCTGTGATTGGCCGCTAACTAAAACCCGACGTGGAACCATAAACGTTCACGACTGTGTCGAAGTGGTCTGCAGGTTCATTGCGTTGCGGGAACGTGGGACCATGAAAAGGAATGGGAGTCATGCTACAGTGGATCATTAACAGGTGCAACCACAGTGTCTCTGATCAGCGATGAAGATCCACCATCCGTCTGATAGAAAGGTGCGGTGGGATTACCACTTCCCTCCTCTTTGAAGAATAGGGAGATCATTGCCTTCAGGTTTATGTAAAGGTTTCCTCCACACTTTCTATCACTGTGTCTCCAAAGAGCACAGTAGTAGAGAGCTGTGTCTGCCAGAGTTAGCTGGGTTATGGTGAGTTCAGTTGATGCTCTGGATGTCGTGGACTCATAACGAGTGTCAGGAATATGTTCATCACTCCATGATCTTGCTCCTTTCCAGAGTATAAACTGAGGAGCCTGGTTTGAATGATGTCTGTACCAGTAAAGGCGAACATAATTATAGCTTGTTTCATAGTTGCATCTGAGTGTTACAGACCCCCCCTCTTTTCCACTGACTTTCTGTACTCCATCAGGAGAGATGGAGTCCCCAGCTATCAGTCCTGGAAAAAGTTCACATAATAGACGTGTTAGATTACCATGGACCATAAAAAGCACAACAGAATTAGATGTTAAAAACATTGAATCATTCATTATTATTATAAAATGTCTGATAATTCAGTCATATATACAGTGTGTAACATGACAAGCTTTTCCTCTTACCAGATAAAAGTGCAGCAATAATAATCCACAGCCAGGTTTCCATCTCAACAGCAGGTCTACGGTAACAGGAGAAACAATCTGGTGTTCAGCTCGCTGTTAAAGATACAATGACCAAACTTGTTGAATAAATAGTTAAACACCTACTTGATAATACTGACATCCAGTGGTGGATATGAGACCACACCATCACCTTCAATGACGCATGCATTTAACACAAATAAAATAAACACATTTTATGTGAATATTTGAAACAAGATTATGCAAAGACTACAACTGCAGACAAATTTTGCTACATCTGTATTATGGTGAAAATGGATCATTAAATAGGAGTTCACTGTTGTGATGAGTTGATGTGTTTTATGCATAATGTTTGTGTACTGATCTCAGGGGGAGAGGGAAGTGTGTTTAGTGCTCAGCAGGTTTTTGTACAGGGAGTCTGTGTTTCCTGTCACTGTGGGCTTCAGAGCACAGTAGTACAGAGCAGAGTCAGACAGCTGCAGGTTCTGGATCCTCAGAGGAACTGATGTGTTTTGGATTTGGGCATCAAATCTTTCTTTGGGGAACTCTTCGGCTTCCTTTCCTCCCAATGTAGAGCGTTGTAGCACAAACCTGGGGAAGTCGTTTCTTTGTTGTTTATACCAGAACAAATATGGGGTATAGTCAGTCTCAAAGGTACATTGTAGACTAACTGTGTGTCCTTCAGTAGCAATGACTTCTTCACTGATCTGGTTCACTCTGTCTTCTCCTTTACACTCTGGGGGAGGACAGAAGATGTTGATTAATGAATGTATCAATCAAGTTCAATGATGAGAGGAGAGTCAACAAGTCTTTAAAGAGAAACCCTGCCAGAGTGTGAGAACCAGGATGAGTCCATATTATGGAAGTGATAGAATAACATGGTTGATAAGAACACAACAGAAAATTATGGCTAAAACATCCAATACCAATTAGATACAATTTTGACGATTCATGCATATTTTTAGTGTGAAGCATGCGGTTTTAATCTTACCAGATAGAAGTGCAGCAATAATAATCCACAGCCAGGTTTCCATCTCAACAGAAGGTCTACAGCAACAGGAGAAACCATCTGGTGTTCAGCTCAAGTGTGAGTCTTATTCTCTTCATGGTACCAGCTCTAAAAGATACAATGACCAAACATGTTGATGAAATAGTAAAACACCTACTTGATGATACTGACGTCTAGGGGTGGATAAGAGAACTCACCTTCATGTTCACTTTAAGAAGAGTAACTGTTGAAACATAGATGGTTTCTAATTGAATGAGCCATGTGGATAAAAGCTAGAAATATAACACACTATTCAAACCAAATCATTAAAAATAATAAAGCAAGTGAACTTACTGAAAAAAATATAAAAAAAAATAATAAAATTGAAAAATGGTAAACATGTATAATTAATCAGACTATAAATATTGCGATGAAATCATGTGTAAAGTCAGAAATGTCATTGATCGAGTCTCAGGGGGTGATGGAAGAGTGTTTTGTGCTCAGCAGGTTTTTGTACAGGGAGTGTGTGTTTCCTGTCACTGTGGGCCTCAGAGCACAGTAGTACAGAGCAGAGTCTGTCACTGCAACAGAGGAGATCTTCAGATCCACTCCAGTCTTCTCTTTAGTCAGTTCAGTAGAAAACCTTTTGTCTGAACCAAGAGACTCAGCTGTCCTGTTGTTACCAAACCCTGAGATGTACAGCAGGAACTGTGGAGGTTCTCCGGGATACTGACGGTACCAGAAGAAATTATCATTAATTTCAGCCTTTTGAGAGAGCCTGTAGGACAGAGAAGCAGTCGTATCTTCTAAACTGTTCAGTTCCTTCTTGTCAGGAGGGAGGACCACACTATAAACACCTGTAAAACAGAAGGTTAATCCGTAAACATGTTGCCATGAACTGCTAAACCTGTATTGAGGTCCATGTCCGAATTAGGACAGCGCTGCTAAAGCAGAACTCACCAGTAAACCCAGTGAATAAAACCACCAACATGAAGAGCTGCATACCTAATAGTGGACCAAGCAGATGTTGTAAAGCAGCAGCAATCAAGGGTGTAAAAGCTGTACTTGGACGGATTGTTTCTGATGTGCTGCCTGTCAAGCTCCACCTCCTGCTAGAGTGGCACCAAGGACTGAATGAGACAGGAGAATACCGTTTACTTTACTGGCTCTGTGGAGACTACGAGGACTCAGGAAGAAGAGCGACAGGAGCTCTGGCTTTAAAAACTCAACGAGAACCGCTGTAGTCACTCCATCTCCTCATGTACATATATACAATTTTTAGATACAAATGAGTAATTTGCGCTCAAAATATGAATGTTACATGTTTGTTGAGTTTAGGCATTTTATATCGCTGTAATTCCTTACCGAAAGGGGTGGGACAATTCTCGTTCTCATAGAAACCTAAAAATATTTTTTTATTATTTAACGTTTACTCCGTCATTGACTGTCTTAACATAGTGTGTTTGTGTTCAGTCATACAGCTGATGGTTGTTTTATTTAGATTACCTACTCATGGGAGTCATGCTACAGTGGATCATTAACAGGTGCAACCACAGTGTCTCTGATCAACCATGAAGATCCACCATCCATCTGATAGAAAGGTGTGGTGGGATTACCGCTTCCCTAGTCTTTGAAGAATATAGAGATCATTGCCTTCAGGTTTATGTAAAGGCTCCTCCACACTTTCTATCACTGTGTCTCCAAAGAGCACAGTAGTAGAGAGCTGTGTCTGCCAGATTTAGCTGGGTTATGGTGAGTTCAGTTGATGCTCTGGATGTCGTGGACTGATAACGAGTGTCAGGAATATGTTCATTATTCTCTGATCTTGCTCCTTTCCAGAGTATAAACTGAGGAGCCTGGTTAGAACGATGTCTGTACCAGTAAAGGTAAACATAATTATAGCTTGTTTCATAGGAGCATCTGAGTGTTACAGATGCTCCCTCTTTTCCACTGACTTTCGGTTCATCAGGAGAGATGGAGTCCCCAGCTATCAGTCCTGGAATGGATGTGTTAGATTAACATGGACCATAAAAATCAGAATAAGATGTTAAAAACATTGAATAATTCATTATTATAATTAAATGTCTGATAATTCAGTCATATATACAGTGTGTAACATGAGCTTTTCCTCTTACCAGATAGAAGTGCAGCAATAATAATCAACAGCCAGGTTTCCATCTCAACAGCAGGTCTACTGTGACAGGAGAAACTATCTGGTGTTCAGCCCAAGTATGAAGGTGCGGCCACACTGAACGCGTTACGCCCGTGAGATTACGCCCGTAACGCGCCTAACCTGACGCTTGATCAATGTGTGTCACAAAAATGGTTCAACACTCCTAACGCGCCTACGCAGCTAGATGAGCCCGCCCAGCAGAAGGGTCTTGCTTCGCGATAATGACCGGCGACGTTCTATACATTACCCCGCTTATTACAAGGCTACTTGCCAAAACGAAAAAATAACTTCACATAGTGTGTCTTTTTACAATTTATTCGTTACCAGCATTCGTCGTGTTGATTAATAGAGAAATTCGGGTCCGGCCGGGTCAGGTCGGGCTCAGGCTCGGGCAGGGAATCTAAACTCTAGTGCATGACATCCTCGGTGCTCACAGCTGGGTGAGTTTCACCACCTCCTCATCGTTTCAGCACATACTGAAACGATGCCTTGGTCGTCCATGTTTTTTCTGCTTCTGAGCGTCCTCCGTCTCTCTGCCAGTGACATCGGGTCAAGCTCAACGCTGATTGGCTACCCCGGCTAAGCATCACGTGTAGGCGCGTCAAAAGTTAAATTTTTTGAACTCTGTGCGTTAGTGCGTTGGGCGCGTTGGTGCGTTGGGCGCGTTATTTAGATGAGTAAAACACGCCTAACGGGCTGCTATAGCGCGTGTAACGCATCTAAGCGCCTTAACCAATAGTTCCCTATGCAAAAACGCAGATTATCAACGCCTCTAACGCGCGTAACGCGTTCAGTGTGGCCGCACCTTGAGACTTATTCTCTTCATGGTACCAGCTGTTAAAGACACAATGACCAAACATGTTGATGAAATAGTTAAACACCTACTTGATAATACTGGCCTCTAGGGGTGGATGTGAGACCTTACCTTCAGAATCGATGAGTTGTTAGTTTAATAAGTCATAAATTATAAATAAATAAAATAAACTATTTTAACGTGAATGTTTCAAACAAGATATTGTAAATAAAAAAAATGCAGACAAATGTTTAGATATCTGGATTATGGTGAACATGGATGAATAATTAGGAGTTCATTGTTATGATTAATATCGTGCTAAGTCAGAAATGTCTGTGTACTGGTTTCAGGGGTAGAGGGAAGTGTTTTTTGTGTTCAGCAGGTTTTTGTACAGGGAGTCTGTGTTTCCTGTCACTGTGGGCTTCAGAGCATAGTAGTACAGAGCAGAGTCAGACAGCTGCAGGTTCTGGATGCTCAGAGGAACTGATGTGTTTTGGATTTTGGCATCAAATCTCTCTTTGTGGAACTCTTCAGCATTATCTCCTTCTCCAATTGTAAATCGTCGTAGCAAGAGCCTTGGGAAGTCCTTGACTTGTTGTTTGTACCAGAACAAATACACATTTGTGCTCATGGTCACAAATGTACAGTTAAGACTAACTGTGAGTCCTTCAGTAGAAATGACATCCTCTCTGGGCTGGATCACTCTGTCTCCTCCTTTACACTCTGGGGAAGAATAGAAGATGTAGATTAATATATTAATCATTCAAGATCAATGATGAAAGACATTGCACAGGCTTTAAAGACAAGAGTCTTTAAAGAGTTAGCCAGTGAAAGAGTGAGAACTAGGATGAGTCCACAAAATTGATGAGAGATTAACATGAACCATAAAGAATACAACTGAATAAAATGTCTATAACATCTTTTGACCAATGATAATAATAATATAATTGATGATTCAGATATATTTGTAGTGTGGAAAATTAGGTTTTCATCTCACCAGATAGAAGTGCAGCCATAATAATCCACAGCCAGGTTTCCATCTCAACAGCAGGAGTACAGCAACGGGAGAAACTATCTGGTGTTCAGCTCAAGGATGAGACTTATCTCTTAGTGATTCCAGCTGTTAAAGACACAATGACCAAACATGTTGATGAAATGGTTAGACACCTACTTGATAATACTGACCTCTAGGGGTGGATAGTGGCTCCCTCAGAATCAATTTAGGGAGAATAAAAGCTGAAGAACTGATGGTTTTTAATTTAATGAGCCATGCTGATAAAAGCTACAAATATACCCCACAATTTAAACCAAATTATTCAAAATAATATGACAATAGTACCTGCTGCAAAAATATTTTCATATTTTTAAATAAAAAATGGTAAACATGTATAATTAAAGGAAATAAATATTGTGATGAGTTCATGTGTTCTGTCAGAAATATCTGTGTTCTGGTCTAAGGGAGATGGACGCGTGTTTGTGTTCAGCAGGTTTTTGTACAGGGAGTCTGTGTTTCCTGTCACTGTGGGCCTCAGAGCACAGTAGTACAGAGCAGAGTCTGTCACCGCAGCAGAGGAGATCTGTAGCTCCACAAGTCTCTGTTGTTTGATATGTGTGATGTTCATTCCTGGTATTGGATTAGTTATGATTCCAGAGTATTCCATGATAAGGAACTGTGGTGGTGAGCCGGGGTACTGGCGGTACCATAAGAGACTACTGACTGCAGAGCTGTTGTAGCTGCATGAGAGCACCACAGCAGCACCCTCAACAGCACGTTGGACATCCTTCTGCTGACTGATACTGTCTTCAACACTTGGACCTGAAATAAAAAATGGGATTCAGTCACTGCAACGAAAATCTAATCTACAATACATTCATGTTTCAGACAAAGATGATTTAATTGCACTAATTAGGAGTAATTTGTTGTTTTGAAAAAAATCTTACCACATAAAATGAAACATATCACGAGTGCAAAGAGCATGATGGAGTGAGGCAGTGGAGAGCAGAGCGAGTTCCAGTAAAGCAGGAGAGAGAAACATAAACACATTTTACTCAACAGTCCTTTTGTGGCTGGCTCCTCCCATCATCTCATCTCTCCAAGGCTCTCCAATACCCAGCAGACCTGTTACCATTCATGACCATCACAGCAAAAGCTGAGTTTCGCTTGATAGGTAAACTCATTTTGATTTTCCTTTACTTTGCTAGCGTTTATGAAGCCATCACCAAAGGATATCAGCTCACTGGATAGGGGTCTTGCTATGTGCATTGTTGAGATTTAATCTATTTAAAGGAGTACCAAACCCCAGCACCACTTGTAGGTTGTTTTCCATTGTAGTGACTCCCTCTTTAGGTGAACACATGCTATTACATTTGTAACTTGGTTACCTGGTCCCCTTTGGATTAATAACGTTGTGACACGGCTGTTGAGGAAATAGTTAAACCATTACTTGATAATACTGATCTCGACTAGTAAATTATGCCAGTTACAATAATCCTAGTAAAGAATAACATATTCATCACCTGTATCATAGCAGCATCGGAGTGTTACAGTTCCTCCCATTTTTCCACTGACTTCCTGTTTATCAGGAGAGATGGAGTCCCAAGATATCAGCCCTGGAAAGTCCCAACAGCAAGTTTAAAGCAACAGGAGAAACTGTATGGTGTTCAGCTCAAGTAGGGCCTTATTCTCTTCATGATACCAGCTGTCGAAGACTCAATGACCAAACACCTACTTGATAAAACTGACATCTATTGTTGGATATGAGACCTCAACATCACCTTCAATGATACATGCATTTAACACAAATAAAATAAACACATTTTACGTGTATATTCAAAACAAGATAATGCAAAGAAAAAACCTGCAGACAAATTTTACTACATCTGCATTGTGTTGATAAGGATCATTATTTAGGAGTTCACTGTTGTGATGAGTTGATGTGTTTTATGCATAATGCTTGTGTACTGATCTCAGGGGGAGAGGGAAGTGTGTTTAGTGCTCAGCAGGTTTTTGTACAGGGAGTCTGTGTTTCCTGTCACTGTGGGCTTCAGAGCACAGTAGTACAGAGCAGAGTCTGACAGCTGCAGGTTCTGGATGCTCAGAGGAACTGATGTGTTCTGGATTTGGGCATTAAATCTTTCTTTGGGGAACTCTTCGGCTTCCTTTCCTCCAAATTTAGAGCGTTGTAGCACAAACCTGGGGAGGTCGTTTCTTTGTTGTTTATACCAGAACAAATATGGGGTCGAGTCAGTCTCAAAGGTACATTGTAGACTGACTGTGTGTCCTTCAGTAGCAATGACTTCTTCACTGATCTGGTTCACACTGTCTTTTCCTTTACACTCTGGGGAAGAACAGAAGATGGTGGTTAATGAATGTATTAATCAAGTTCAATGATGATAGGAGTGTCAACAAGTCTTTAAAGAGAAACCCAGCCGGAGAGTGAGAACAAGGATGAGTCAATATTATGGAGGTGATAGATTAACATGGACGATAAGAACACAACAGAATAAAATGGCTGAAACATCCAACACCAATCAGATACAATTTTGACGATTCATGCATATTCTTAGTGTGAAGCATGCGGTTTTAATCTTACCAGATAGAAGTGCAACAATAATAATCCACAGACAGGTTTCCATCTCAACAGAAAGTCTACAGCAACAGGAGAAACCATCTGGTGTTCACCTCAAGTATGAGACTTATTCTCTTCATGGTACCAGCTCTTAAAGATACAATGACCAAACATGTTGAGGAAATAGTAAAACACCTATATTATACTGCCATAATACTGCCCTCTAGGGGTGGATAAGAGAACTCACCTTCATGTTCACTTTAAGGAGTGTAACTGTTGAAACATAGATGGTTTTTAATTGAATGAGCCATGCGGATAAAAGCTACAAATATAACACACTATTCAAACCAAATCATTAAAAATAATAAAGCAAGTTAACTTACTGAAAATGTTACAAATAATAATAAAATTGAAAAATGGTAAACATGTATAATTAATCAGGAAATAAATATGGCGATGAAGTCATGTGTTATGTCAGAAATGTCATTGATCGGGTCTCAGGGGGAGATGGAAGAGTGTTTTGTGCTCAGCAGGTTTTTGTACAGGGAGTCAGTGTTTCCTGTCACTGTGGGCTGCAGAGCACAGTAGTACAGAGCAGAGTCTGTCACTGCAACAGAGGAGATCTTCAGATCCACTCCAGTCTTCACTCCAGTCTTCTCTTCAGTCAGTTCAATAGAAAACCTTTTGTCTGAACCAAGAGACTCAGCTGTCCTGTTGATACCAAGCCCTGAGATGGACAGCAGGAACTGTGGAGGTTCTCCAGGATACTGACGGTACCAGAAGAAATAATCGCTCCTTGTGGCAGTTTTAGAGAGCGGGTAGGACAGAGTAACACTTGTACCTTCTAAACGGATCTCTCTCTGCTCGACAGGAGTGAGGTCCACACTGTAAACACCTGTAAAGATATGGTTAATCAGAAAACATGTTGCCATGGAGATACAAATTCCCTTTAATCTTTAGAATTTCCGGTAGGACATGACTCACCTGTTAATTTACAAACTACAAGTAGAAAAAGGACTGACATAATTTCAAACACCATTGGAACCCTGGAGCTCAACATGCTACCTCTGTATCCTTGTTGTAACATACTGTTTATTCACTAGACTCCTGGTGTGAATTCACCTCTCTAGATGCCCCTCCCCTTAACCACAGTTTAAGGTAATGACAAATGCTCTTCCAGTTCCTTGTCAGGTTTTTGTACTGGGAGTCTGTGTTTCCTGTCACCGTGGGCTGCAGAGCACAGTAGTACAGAGCAGAGTCTGTCACGGCAGCAGCGGAGATCTCCAGAGCAACCATTTGTCTTTTACTGTCCTTTTTCAAAGTAAATCCAGATAGCTCCATGTATTCTTTGATAAGGAATTGTGGAGGTGAGCTGGGGTACTGCCGATACCAGAAGAGGTTTGTTGCTGAGGAGTATTTACAGGAAAGAGTCACGCTGTCTCCTTGTAGAGCCTGGACACCGTCCTGGGTTGAGTTGATGGTTTGCTGATGACTTTCACCTACAGATATTAGGAACGAAGGGAATGAAGATCCTGGAAATAGCAATATGAGTTCATTCGAATGAACTGCTAAACCTGTATTGAGGTCCATGTCTGAATTAGGACAGTGCTTCTAAATAAGAACTCACCAGTAAACCCAGTGAATAAAACCACTAACATGAAGAGCTGCATAGCTAATACTGGAACAAGCAGATGTTGTAGAGCAGCAACGATCAAGAGTCTAGAAGCTGTTGTTTTGACAGATTGTTTCTGATGTGCTGCCTTTCAAGCTCCACCTCCTGCTAGAGTAGAACCAAGGACTGAATGAGACAGGAGAAGACCTTCTACTTCACTGGCTCTGTGGAGACCATGAGGACTCAGGAAGAGGAGCGACAGGAGCTCTGACTTTCAAAAGTCAAGGAGAATCACTGTGGTGACACCATCTCTACATGTACATGTATACAATGTTTAGATAGAAATAATAAATGTGTGCCCAAAATATAAATGTTGAGCCCAGGCAATTTTTTATTGCTGTAATTCCTTACCCGAAGGGGTGGGTCAATTCTCGTTCTCATAGAACTCTAAAATTATACATATATTTTTTTACAATTTAACGTTTACTCCCTCATTGACTGTCTTGCCATAGTGTGTTTGTGTTCAGTCATACAGCTGATGGTTAATTTATTTAGAGTCTCTACTCATGGGAGTCATGCTAGATGGGATCATTAGTAGGTCAAAAAGTTATAATTCAGTCAGATTCCTGATACAGTGGATCATTAGCAGGTGCAACCACAGTGTCTCTGATAAACCATGAAGATCCATCATCCATCTGATAGAAAGGTGTGGTGGGATCACCACTTCCCTCCTCATTTAAGGATAGGGAGATCATTATCTTCAAGTTAATGTAAAGGCTTCTCCGCACTTTCTGTCACTGTGTCTCCGAAGAGCACAGTAGTAGAGAGCTGTGTCGGCCAGGGTTAGGTGGTGAGTTCAGTTAATGTTCTGGATGTTGTGGACTGAAAACGACGGTCAAGAATATGTTAATCACTCCATGATGTGGCTCCTTTATAGAGCATAAACTGAGGAGCCTGGTTAAAATGATTTCGGTACCAGTAAAGGTGAACATTATTATAGCTTGTTTCATAGGTGCATCTGAGTGTTACATATTCCCCCTCTTTTCCACTGACTTTCTGTTCATCAGGAGAGATGGAGTCCCCAGCTATCAGTCCTGGTAAAAGTACACATAATGGATGTGTTAGATTAACATGGAAAATAAAAAACAGATTAAGATGTTAAAAACATTGAATAATTAATTATGATAGTTAAATGTCTGATAATTCAGTCATATACACAGGGTGTAGCATGAGCTTTTTGCTTTTACCAGATAGAAGTGCAGCATTAATAATCCACAGCCAGGTTTCCATCTGAACAGCAGGTGTACAGCAATAGGAGAGGCTCTCTGGTGTTCAGCTCAAGTATGAGACTTATTCTCTTCAAGGTTCCAGCTGGTAAAGACACAATGACCAAACATGTTGATTACAGATTTCGACACACTCTGGCTAATACTGACCTCTTGTGGTGGATAAGAGATCTCACCTTCATATTAACTTAAGGAAGAAGAAAATAAACTTCACAAATGAACCACCACACTATTAACACCAAATATTCCAATCCAAATAACATGGCTAGAGCATGAACTGCAGAATATGTAAATATTTTTTAATTGGTCTCTGTACTGGTCTCAGGGGAAGAGGGAGCTGTGTTTTGTGATTAACAGGTTTTTGTACAGGGAGTCTGAGATTTCTGTCACTGTGGACCTCAAAGCACAGTAGTACAGAGCAGAGTCTGTCACTGCAACAGAGGAGATCTTCAGATCCACACCAGTCTTCTAAGTGCCAGTCAGTTCAATAGAAAACCTTTTGTCTGAACCAAGAGACTCAGCTGTCTTGTTGATACCAAACCCTGAGATGGACAGCAGGAACTGTGGAGGTTCTCCAGGATACTGACGGTACCAGAAGAAATAATCGCTCCCTGTGGCAATTTTAGAGAGTGTGTAGGACAGGGAAACACTTGTACCTTCTAAAATGTTCTCTTTCTGCTTGACAGGAGTGAAGTTCACACTGTAAACACCTGTAAAGATAAGTTTAATCTGTAAACATGTTGCCATGGAGATACAAATTCCCTTTAATCTTTAGAATTTCTGGTAGGACATAATTCACCTGTTCATTTACAAACTACAAGTAGAAAAAGTACTGACATTTCAAACACCATGGGAACCCTGATGCTCAACATGCTACCTCTGTATCTCTGTCTCTTCACTAGATTCCTGGTGAATTCACCTCTCCAGATGCCCCTCCCCTAAACAGTTGAAAACAATGAAAACTGTGCTTCAAGTTCGTTCTAAGGTTTTTGTACAGGGAGTCTGTGTTTCCTGTCACTGTGGGCCTCACAGCACAGTAGTACAGAGCAGAGTCCGTCACTGCAACAGAGGAGATCTCCAGAGCAAACAATAGCCTATCATCGTACTTTTTTAAAGTAAATCGAGATTTCTCCATGTATTCCTTGATAAGGAACTGTGGAGGGGAGCTGGGGTACTGGAGATACCAGAAGAAGTAGTCTGCTGAGGTGTAGTTGCATGAGAGAGTCACGTTGTCTCCTTGTAGAGCCTGGACTCTGTCCTGGATTGAGTGGATTGTTTGCTGATAACTGTCACCTGCACATATTACGAATGAAAGGTCAGTAATTACCACAGTGTTAAAGACCCTGGAAATAGCAAAACGACATAATTCATATGAACTGCTAAGCATTTTTTGAGGTACATGTCCTAAAAAGGATAGTGCTTCTAAAGCAGAACTCACCAGGAAACCGAGAGAATAAAACCACTAACATGAAGAGCTGCATAGTTGATACTGGAGACCAATCAGATGCTGTAGAGCACCAACAATCAAGAGCCTGAAAGCTGTTATGTTGACAGATTGTTTCTGATGTGCTGCCTGTCAAGCTCCACCTCCTGCTAGAGTGACACCAAGGACTGAATGAGACAGGAGAAGACCTTCTACTTTATCGGCTCTGTGGAGACCATGAGGACCCAGGAAGAGGAGCGGCAGGTGGTCTGGGTTCCAGGGTCAAATGTCCACGAGAACTACTGTGGTGACACCATCTAAACATGTAAAAATGTCAAATGAAGAACATTTTGTGTTATTATAAATGTGATTATATTATGTCAAGTGATTTGATGAATTTAAATTGCTGTTAGTTTTGACCAGAGTTTGGTTGGTACATTGTTCTGGATTGAAATATGTTTTTTATTTGAAGGGGGCATATTATGCAAACAACACTTTTCCTGCGATTTGGGGTCTCTGGTGCTCCCACACGCATACCAATTTTGATTTTTTTAAGTGAGATATGCATTTCTGTAAGTACCCCGCCTACAGCTACCAACCGAGCGAGTCACTTTCGGCGACCCCTTCTACGTAGGAAGGGGGCACATTTGAATATTTCCTCCCACTTCCCCACCCTCCTCCAATCAGAGCATAGGTATGATTTTGTGGACCAGCGGACAAGCAGCTCCGGCAGCGGGGGCTCGGCGGCTGCCCTGCAGCTCAGCTCCGGGAGTACAATCCTTTTCTCCGTCGGAGCTGCCGGACTGCCGCCGAGCTCCCCCCACCGGACTTCGGCCGAAGCTTCGGCGGCTATCTGGCAGCTTCAACGGGGGAAGCTCGGCGGCAGTCCGGCAGCTCAGCTCCCGGAGTACAATCCCTTTCTCCTCCATGACGCGGTTCAATATGGACTTCAGAGAGTCAAGGCCAAAGTTCCTTTCCCCCAATTCTTCTCAACCATGGCCGAGATAATAACCCCCACTACGAGTCTTTTCTTGTTGTGGAAGTACCAGAGACGTCAGACGCAGTCTTTATGATTCATAATATCATCCGAGCTGACATACCTTTTGGCCGTGATATTAGATATAATATTAGATAAATACCTATAGATTATATAATCGTATTATTATATTATAGAGCTCCAGGAGTCCACAAACAGCAACAATCACTTCTCCTCCATTCTGTGGTTAACTCTGACAGCTCATTGGTCAATGGGCAGCAGCTCATTTGCATTAAAGCTACAGACATCAGAAACAGCGCATTCTGAAGGGACTGAAACAGAGGGGCATAGCGGCAGGCACGATTTTTTATTCCTAAAACCTATTTCCAGCAGACAGCTTCAAAAACATGTTTTCAGGAACTCATATACTATCTTTACTTGTTGGGAAAATACCATAATATGTTCCCTTTAACGTTGACTCCCTCAGTGACTGTTTTAATGTAGTGTGTTTTTGTTCAGTGGTACAGCTGATGGATATTTCACTCCGATGCACTATTTATGGGAGCAGTTTGACAGTGTTTCATTCACAAGTAAAACCAAAAATCAAAAATGGTACGTTGAGTAAAGTTGATGTTCTGGATGTTGTGGACTGAAAACAACGGTCTAGATTATTCTTTTCAGAACTCTCTGACCTTGCTCCTTTAATTAGTATAAACGGAGGAGCCTGGCTAGGCTGAAGTCTGTTCCAGAAGATACACATTTTCAGAGCCTGTTTCATAGGTGCATTTGAGTGTTACAGATGCTCCTTCTTTTCCACTGACGTTCTGCTCATCAGGACGGATGGAGTCAGAAGCAATCAACTCCAGAAGCAAAAAGTTCACATAATAGATGTATTAATAGATTACCATGGACCATAAAGAACACAACAGAATAAAACGTCAAAAACATCCAATAACCAATTATCATTAAGTGATGATTCAGTCATGCATGGAGTGTGGACCATGAGCTTTTCCTCTTACCAGATAGAAGTTCAGCAATAATAATCCACACCCAGGTTTCCATCTCAACAGCAGGTCTACAGAAACAGAAGAAATGATCTGGTACAAGCTGGAAAAGACTCAATGACCAAACATTTTGATGAAATAGATAAAGACCTACTTGATAATACTTACCTCTAGGGGTGGATAAGCGATCTCTCCCTTAGAAACAAAGTTAGAAGAGTAACAGTTGAAATATAGATGGTTATTAATTGAATGAGCCATAATGATAAAAGCTTCACAAATGTAAACCAAAATGCTCAAAATAATATGGCTACATATTGCACTGCAGTTATCTCTAAATAGTTGGTAATTGGATATAGTTACCTATTTAATAATTAGAAAATAAATATTGTGATGGGTTTACAAGTTTAGTCAGAAATGTCGGTGCACTGGACTCAGGGGAAGTGTGTTTAGTGCTCAGCAGGTTTTTGTACAGGGAGTCTGTGTTTCCTGTCACTGTGGGCCTCAGAGCACAGTAGTACAGAGCAGAGTCAGACAGCTGCAGGTTCTGGATCCTCAGAGGAACTGATTTGTTTTGGATTTCGGCATCAAATCTTTCTTTGGGGAACTCTTCAGCCTCCTTTCCTCCAAATGTATTGCGTTGTAGCACAAACCTGGGGAAGTCGTTGATTTGTTGTTTGTACCAGAACAAATATGGATTAGTGTCAGTAGTCTCAAATGTACAGTCAAGACTAACTGCGAGTCCTTCAGTGGCAATGAAATCTCCCATGGTCTGGGTCACTCCGTCTTCTCCTTTACACTCTGGGGAAGAACAGAATATGTGTATCAATGAATTAATCAATTGAGATCAATAATGAGAGGAGGACCAAAAAGAGTCTTTAAAGAGTTACCCAGCCAGAGAGTGAGAACCAGGATGATTGTCAGCCAGTGTTCCATGTTCACAGCGGGAGGGGAAGAGAGAGGAAGACCATTTATGCTCTGATGCAGAAGGACATTGACAGCAGTGGCCCCTCCTCTTCATCATTCATGCAAAATAATTCACTGGCACGATTCAATGGATCAAAAAGTTATAATTCAGTCAGATTCCTGCTACAGTGGATCATTAACAGGTGCAACCACAGTGTCTCTGATAAACCACGAAGATCCACCATCCATCTGATAGAAAGGTGAAGTCGGATTACAACTTCCCTCCTCTTTGAAGAATAGGGATATCATGGCCTTCAGGTTTGTGTAAAGGCTCCTCCACATTTTCTATCAATGTGATCTCAAGACATTTTATGAAAAAAAGAAGATAACGATAAAAAAAAAAACATCGGAATAAAATATCTAAAACATCCAATCATCATGATTCAGACATATGGGTGACACATGAGGTATCCATTCTACCAGATAGAAGTGTGGCCATATTAATACACTGCCATGTTTCCATCTCAACAGCAGGTCTACAGCAACAGAAGAAACGATCTGGTGTTCAGCTCAAGTATTAGACTTATTCTTTCCAGGGTACTAGCTGATAAAGACACAATGAACAAACATGTTTAATAAATAGTTCAACAACTACTTGATAATACTGACATCTAGTGGTGGATATGAAAACTCAACTTCACCTTCAATGAGGTACGGATTCGACGCAAATAAAATAAACAATTTGAACGTGAATATTTCAAACAAAGATAATGTAAAGACAAATAATTCACATTTTACACATTTTAGGGTATCTTGTGTTGAAAATTGACCTTTAATTAGGAGTCATTGTTATGATGAGCTTATGTGTTTTGTGTGCAATGTTGGTATACTGATCTCAGGGGGAGATGGAAGAGTGTTCTGTGCTCAGCAGGTTTTTCTACAGGGAGTCTGTGTTTCCTGTCACTGTGGGCTGCAGAGGACAGTAGTACAGAGCAGAGTCTGTCACTGCAACAGAGGAGATCTTCAGATCCACTCCAGTCTTCTCTTCAGTCATTTCAGTGGAAAACCTTTTGTCTGAACCAAGAGACTCAGCTGTCCTGTTGTTACCAAACCCTGAGATGTACAGCAGGAACTGTGGAGGTTCTACAGGATACTGACGGTACCAGAAGAAATAATCGCCCACTGCAGCATTTGTAGAGAGCGTGTAGGACAGAGTAACACTTGTACCTTCTAAACTGTTCTCTTTCTGCTTGACAGGAGTGGGGTCCACACTGTAAACACCTATAAAGATAATGTTAATCTGTAAACATGTTGCCATGGAGACACATGTTCCCTTTAATTTTTTGAGTTTCTGGTGGGCTGTGACTTACCTGTTAATTTACAAACTAGAAGTAGAAAGAGGACTGCCATCATTTCAAACCCCATGGGAGCCCTGAAGCTAAACATTCTACCTCTGTATCCTAGTTGTAACATACTGTTTCTTCACTAGACTCCTGGTGAATTCACCTCTCCAGTTGCCCCTCCCCTGAACCACAGTTGAAAGCAATGACAAATGCTCTTCCAGTTCCTTGTCAGGTTTTTGTACAGGGAGTCTGTGTTTCCTGTCACTGTGGGCTGCACAGCACAGTAGTACAGAGCAGAGTCTGTCACTGCAGCAGAGGAGATCTCGAGAGCAAACACTTTTCTTTCACTGTCCTTTTTCAAGGTAAATCCAGATAGCTCCATGTAATCTTTGATAAGTAACTGGGGAGGTGAGCTGGGGTACTGCCGATACCAGAAGAAGTATGTTGCTGAAGAGTAGTTGCAGGAGAGAGTCACGCCGTCTCCTTGTAGAGCCTGGACTGGACTGTCCTGGATTGAGAGGATTGTTTGCTGATGACTTTCACCTGCAGATAGTAGGAATGTAAAAGTCATTAGCCACCACAATGTTGAAGATCGCTAACACTATGAATTAATTCATATGAACTGCTAAACCTGTATTGCGGTCCATGTCTTAACACGACAGATGTTCTAAAGCAGAACTCACCAGTAAACCCAACAAATAAAACCACTAACATGACGAGCTGCATTGCTGATAGTGGAGCCCAATTAGATGTTGTAGAGCAGCATCAATCAAGAGTCTAAAATAAGTTGTGCTGATAGATTGTTTCTGATGTGCTGCCTGTCAAGCTCCACCTCCTGCTAGAGTTGCGCCAAGGACTGAATCAAAGCTGGAAGAGTAACAGTTGAAACACAGATGGTTATTAATTGAATGAGCCATAATAATAAAAGCTCCACAAATGTACCCCACTTTTTAAACCAAAATATTCAAAATAATACGGCCACAGTTTGCACAGCTGTTATGTCTAAATATTTGGTAATTGGAAAATACTGACCTGTATAATTAATTAGGAAATAAATATTTTGATGGGTTTAGTCAGAAATGTCTTTGCCCTGAACTCAGGGGAAGAGGGAAGTGTGTTTTCTGCTCAGCATGTTTTTGTACAGGGAGTCTGTGTTTCCTGTCACTGTGGGCTTCAGAGCACAGTAGTACAGAGCAGAGTCAGAGAGCTGCAGGTTCTGGATCCTCAGAGGAACTGATTTATTTTGGATTCGGGCATCAAATCTGTCTTTGTGGAACTCTGCAGCATTATCTCCTTCTCCAAATGTAAAGCGTCGTAGCATGAACCTGGGGAGGTCGTTGATTTGTTGTTTGTACCAGAACAAATACGCATTAGGGTCAGTGGTCTTAAATGTACAGTGAAGACTAACTGTGAGTCCTTCAGTAGCTATGACATCCTCTCTGGGCTGGATCACTCCGTCTTCTGATTTACACTCTGGGGAAGAACAGATGATGTGGATTAATGAATCAAATAAATCAAGATCAATGATGAGGCAGAGTCAAAAATAGTATTTAAGGAGTTACCCAGCCAGAGTGAGAACTAGGATGAGTCCACATAATAGATGGGATAAATTAACATGGGCCATAAAAAATACAACACAATAAAATGTCTAAAACATCCAATAACCAATAATAATAATCATTTATGATTCAGTTGTATATACTGTGAAGCATAAGGTTTTCATCTCACCAGATAGAAGTGCGGCAATAATAATCCACAGCCAGGTTTCCATCCCAACAGCAGGTCTACAGCAACAGGGGAAACGATCTGGTGTTCAGCTCAAGTGTCACATTTACTATTTTCATGGTACCAGCTGTTAAAGACCCAATGGCAAAACATCTTGATGAAAAAGTTAAACACCTACTTGATAATACTGACCTCTAGTGGTGGATAAGAGATCACCTTCAGTATAGATTCGTTACGTTAATGATTTATAAACCCAAATATGGTAAACTTTAATATTCCAACTATTATGGAAAGATAATGAACTGCAGAGTGTAACAGATATGTTGTCTTAATTCAATCATGTCTCGGTACAGGTCTCAGGTGAAGAGGGAAGTATGTTTTATGCTTTTTGTACAGGGAGTTTGTGATTCCGGTCACTGTGGTCTGCAGAGCTCAGTAGTACAGAGCAGAGTCATACTGCTGGAGATTCTGTACTGATGTAGCCTTGTCCTACCAGACTCTCGTACATTTCATTTGCACAGAGAGTCTGGCCTCTCTCCATTGACAAACGTTATCTCACTTGAAGGCGGGTGTCTGTTGGAGTTGAAAGCTATTGGATCTGCCCAGGGCCACTCTGGATCTGCCATAACCAATCTCTAACGTTTGACTACAAATTAGCCCACGATCTCAACGTCATTGTTCTCAGCGACTCCCTCTGTTCGCTGATTGGACCCGCAAAATGTGGCCGGAGAAAATCCGCAAATATACCGCAAAGCCAGGCGTAGTACTGAAGGGAAATGAAAATTGAGCGAAGGACGTCGGCAGGCGGAGCCAGGCTAGAACTGATGTTTTGCAATGCATGAACCCTGAGACATACAGCCGGAACTGTGGAGGTTCTCCAGGATACTGATGGTACCAGAAGAAATCATCGCTGCCAGAAGCAGCTCTAGACAGCCTGTAGGACAGAGTACCAGTTGTATCTTCTAAACCAGGGGTTCTCAAAGTTTTGACATCTGAGGGCCAATTTAGGAACCCAAAATTTGATTGAGGGCCGCCAAAGGAAAAAAATTCTGACGGGAAATGCCGTCAGCATCCCACTGGTGAAAAAGAACATTGCACCGTAGACCTCTGGGAGTGAGGTCAAGTGAGGTCTAAATCACGAAACTGAGGTTCATCCTTTCAAAGTAATGTACAGTTGGATTAAAACCAACAAATGTAACAGGATTTTATTGAAAGCTAGAGAGTCGACTTTTCTCTTTATATTTATTTATTTTTGTTTTAATTAATATTGATCTAATAATAAAAATAAAAAAAACTTTTTACTTACATCTGCATGTCATTGCGGACCGCCAGGAATGTTTCTGCGGGCTGCCATTGGCTCGCGGGCCGCACTTTGAGAACCAATGTTCTAAACTGATCTCTTCCTTCTTGACAGGACTGAGGTCCACACTATGATGGTTTAGGATTAACTATGAACATGTGACCATGGAGATACAAGTCTCTAAATTAATCTTCACAGAATTTTGCGTGTGCCACTTACCTAATCATTTATCAACTAAAAAGAAAGATGACATCTCAAACATGGGAACCCTGACGCTTAACAAACTACCTCTCTTTCTCCGTTTCAACATAATGTGTCTTCAGTAGAATCCTGGTAGTTTCCCCTCAGATGTCCCTTTTCTGAACTACAGTTGAAGCCAATGAAAAGTCCTCTGTTTTTATACAGGGAGTCTGTGTTTTCCGTCACTGTGGACCTCAGAGCACAGTAGTACAGAGCAGAGTCTGTCACTGCAACAGAGGAGATCTGTAGCTCCACAAGTCTCTACTGTTTGATATGTGTGATGATCATTCCTGGTATTGGATTAGTTATGTATCCAGAGTATTCCATGATTAGGAACCGTGGTGGTGAGCCGGGGTACTGGCGGTGCCATAAGAGACTACTGACTACAGAGCTAAACCAGCTGCATGAGAGCACCACAGCAGCACCCTCAACAGCACGGTGGACATCCGTCTGTGGACTGATACTGTCTTCAACACTTGGACCTGAAAAAAACCCCGGGAAAAAACACTTAAAATACAACATATCCAGAGAGCAAAGAGCATGATGTGGCGACGCAGTGGAGAGCAGAGCGAGGTCAAGTGGAACGGGCGAGAGAAACATAAATACATTTGACTCAACTGGAGGCGCGTGCTGGCCATATGGGCAGGTGGGGCAGTGAACTACTTGCAAAAGCATGCTTCCAACAAAATTGTTCAGTAAATCATTGCAGTCTTTTTTTAATAATGTGATCGTCACATTTACTCTCTAAACAGTAGTTTCTGTAGGCTTTCTGACTATTTTTGGTCTGTTAACATCAAATTTTGGATGATTCTGGCGATGCTAGTTGAGTTTAACGTGTCATTCAATGTTGGGGCAGGGCAGCTTGGTTTCAATAAGAATTACGAATCCGTGCTAAAAGACGCCTATATGGTCGTAGAGTAGTCTGCCTCATGTTCATATTGTAGAACTGTTATTGTTTTAATTCAAATTATTCACCAGTATCTTTCGTAGTTTCAATATCAGATGCAGACATGGTGAGTGGTGTTGCACCTGTGGTTAACAGTGTTGAATTTTCTTTCAACATTCGCTTGGTATCTCACTATCGGACACGCCCCTCGCGCTGTTCCCAGAAGCAATTTTACTCTACGCCAATCGTGACTGGCCAACAGACGTGACGTCTGCTTGCAGAGGGGGGACTCCCTCCAACAACATAAGTCCCGTCGTCACGTTATCTCTTCAGTCTTTAACCTCTTCGCTCTCCTAGAAGCACCTTTTTGTAGACGGCCTAGCAGACTGTTCTTAGAGCGAGCTAACCCCTCGGTCACCGAACGCTAGCCTACATCGCTACATCTGACCTCTGAGGGGATAAAGCTAGGCTTTCACCATACAGTAGCTGCTAGTACCCAAACTAGCTGCAACCCAATTGTTTTAGCTGGCATGTCACCAAAAAGCGGGTGTTCATAAGCGCAGAGCGGAGAACATGCAGTCAGAGTCTGAACCTACCCTAACCGAGGGCTCGGGGAAGCCTCCGACAAAGTCCTGCGTATACGGGAAGAAGATGTCAGGAGCGGATAGCCATTCCACTTGCATTCGCTGCCTTGGGCTGGAACACACCAAGGCTGCCTTTGTATTCCCGGCTACCTGCGAGCATTGCGCACATTTTTCACATAAAACCCGCAAACACCGACTGAATAAAGAGGCAAAGCTCTTCGCAGAAGATCCCGTAATGGGGGTAACCGACCCACCCTACCGGAACTAGCGGGGGGTTCCCGGGGGCTCGCCGGCCCACCGGGCACCAGCTGGGGATCGGAGGTGGACCTCACCGAAGCCTCCCAGCCACTGGAGTTGAATCAACCAGACGCTATCGAGGCTAGCCTGCTGGTAGGGCCTGACGAAGCCGTGGTCGGTTACTCTGAGTCGGGGGAGGAATCCATTTGCCTCGGCTCTGATGAAGACGAGGAGGATGATCCCTTTTCCGCCCGCACCGCGTAGCCTATGGTGGCAGGCGGCGTGCACACCAGCTCCCTGAACCCGGCCGTCAGCGTGGACCTCCACAAGGCCTGCAAAAGGGCAGCTGCGAGGCTGAACATCGAGTGGCCTGAGCCCCCGCTGGAGAATGCCACATCTTTATGAGGGAAAGGGCCATGGCTCTGATGGTCGCGCAAGAGAGAGCAAGGTGGCTGAACCTGTTAAGTCTCTCTGAAGGAAAAAACCCAACTCCTTGACGTGCCTGTGGACCTGAAGGGTTTGTTTGGCCCAGTGTACGGCATCATGCTGAAACACTAGGAGGAGAAAAAGAGGGAGGGTGAGGCGCTGCGACTGTGTCTCCCCAGAAGAGCGCCTTACCCCACCAAGGCACCCTGCTCCTCCGCCGGCTTACCGCATCCTGAAAAGACTATTAGGTCTGATGGCGTCTGCGCTGGTAGTAGTCCCACTTGGCCGCCTACATATGAGGCCGGTATACGAGGGCAGAACAATAATGGCACGTGGAGTTCACATATGCAGTTTGTTCATATTAACCCCCTGGAACTTCTGGCGGTGTCACTGGCGCTGAAACATTTTCTTCCCTTTCTGAGAGGGCAACACGTTCTAGTCAGGACGGACAACACCACGCATATAAACCGTCGGGGGGGGGGGCTACGCTCCCGTCAAATGCACACGTTGGCACACAGACTGACCATGTGGAGCAACGCTCACCTGTTGTCTCAGAGCAAGTCACGTGCCGAGCGTACGCAACTGGGGAGCAGATTTGATGTCCAGGGGCGACCCTCGCTACAAGGACTGGAAACTCCACAGTGTGGTCGTGAACCAGATATGGGAGAGATACGGTCGGGCGGAGTCGATCTCTTTGCATCGGAGGAGAACACTCCTCAGTGCCCTCTGTTCTGTTCCCTAACCGGTCGGAGCTCCCCGATGGGGCTGGATGCTTTGGCATACGAGTACCCGCGCGTCCTCCTGTACGCTTTTCCCCAATTAGAACTGATCATTCCTACTCTCGCCAGACTGCGAGAGAGGGGTCATGCACTGATAGCCCCCCGTTGGCCGGGGAAATATTGGTTGGCAGAAATAGTCCAGTTGCTGTGCAGCCAGCCTTGGCCTCTGCCTTTACGCAGGGATCTCCTGACGCAAGCGCACGGGGAAATCTTCCATCCTCATCTGGAGCGCATGGCTCTGAGGGCCTGGCCCGTGAAAGGATGAACCTAACGACTTCTGGACTCCCATGGAATGTCATTACGACTATCCAGGGCACCAGGGCTTCCTCTACACGTTACGCATATGACCGGAAATGGCGTACGTTCGAGGAGTGGTGTGTGAAAGCTGGGGAAATAGCTTTCCAGAAGCTATAAGCTTTAAGACGGCTTTGCTGCTTGAGTTGGCCTCGGCTAAACGCGTGCCATCCATCTAAACGAGTGACATCCATGCGCATACACGCCATTCCGGCGTGTATGCGGTTTTTGCGGGGGAACTCAAAAGTTGTATTAAAGCTGAATCCTGCGTTTGTTCCCAAGGTATTTGACTCTGCAATATCATACCGCCTTATTGAGCTGTGAACTTCCATAAACACCGGGCAAGTCTGCAACCCCAATCTCCGAGAAGGAATATACAACCGCTACATCGCCGTTTGTCTGTATGCATCTTTATTTCATTTGCAGCTTTGAATACTTTAGTGAAACATTAGCCACACAACCCAAAATGTATTGTATGCATGTGTATGTAATGCATAAAAACATTTTGTTTTTATGTATTACATAAAAACAAAAGCATGTCCTTGAGTTTGCCATTGACGGGCTTGTGTTTTTTCGATTTTGCAAAGCGATTTGGATATGCGGTTCTTTGGACAAGGCTCTGGGGAAAGTACTGTGTAAAGGTTGTAGTGATATGGAATACGAGTGTTTGACCCGTAATACGGCTGAAATATACTGAAATGTAGTGTTTCGGTGAAACAGCTGCTTCTATATGATGTCAAGATCTATTTCATTTGGATTTCCAATGACATTCCATCATCTCTGTAATGTTATTTCTTCTTCTTCGCTTTCTTCTGTAGTTGTCTTTCATAAGGCATTTAAAGGGAAAAAATGGTTGCATACATGTTACTGCTTCATCATAACCACTTTTTCCTTGCATCATGTCTGCGTGTTTTGCACCTATTGCAATCTTTACGGTTCCAAAAGGGAGGAATTTCTCTCCTGTGCTCCTTCTAATGGATTTTGTCCACACCATTTAGAGGTCTTGGGGTTACATGATTTAGTATAACGTGGGGCTGTGAAGTCCTTTGAGCCTAGCTATGATTAAGTGCTACTAAAATAGACTAAACATGATCAGAGATACTTGCACTAAATGATCTCTGCTCTCCAAGCCTGGTGCCCTGGATCATATTCTTCCAGCTGGTGAGACGCCCAGGCATGGTCCGTTTCTCTAAGGGCTCACTCATTCACTTCACAGTGCACTAATTGGGGTCGTCCAAATGTAGGGCTGTTCAAAATCTGAATGCACAGATCTGGTTCCTATATAATGCAAAACTTCATAACGATAATGCACTGCAAAGCAGTTCCACAGTATTTCCACACTTGCATCGTGATGCACCTGTGATGCATCGCGGTTTTCTCAGTCTGGAATGTAACACGTGTTATCTTGTTATTGCGACCCATAGATATAACCACGCCCGTAGATTTCCGACTTATAATAAGTGTTCCATTAAGTGAGTAAAGCGGAGGATAAGCGAGGACGCAAATATGTATCCTCACTTATAATAAGTGTCACATTAAGTGAGTAAAGCTGGAGATAATAATGCTTCATTCTTGTGAAAGATCAAGCCTGTTAGCTTCGACTCAAATGTTGGACCCTTAACGCGAGTGGTCTGGGGATCGCCTTGTCGAGTTCGGGCATCGATGGTCCAAGTTCTCCTGGAATCGCTACCGAATTCTATAGCAAAAGCGCACGTCTTTGGTAGGCAGTAGGATGCCGAGGCCTGCCCTGCTGTTGTCCAGCTGGGCCTTCTCCTGGCCCTGCGCCATCTCCAGGTCCAGGTACAGCAGCAGCAGACACAGGAACTGCTTGATCTCATTGATGGCGAAGAACCGGCCAGGGCACATGGAGGAGCCCGACCCGAACGGCATGCGGTAGTACTTGAGCCTCTGTCCGTGCTTGAAAAAGTCTGTCTTCTCTCGTCCTCCCTCGATGAAGCGGTCATACTTGTATGTCTGTTGCCATGGAGATGGAGAGAAGGTCAACATGTGGGTTATTTTCAAATGGGAACTTTTGGTTTTGCAGTTTGGAACTGCAGCACGCCACAGTCTTCGAGTTTGCCACTTTCTTGGTATCACTTAAAACTTATAATATATACTTAATCTATTTACAAATACAACTAATCCCATGTTAGACAATTGGCCACAGGTGCTACAACTCCTTCCCTTTTTACAGGCACACATTCCCATGCAAACACAACTACAGTTCCAGTAATAACAGGATCGTGTTTATCAGCCAAGCCCCCAAACACTACGTCGGTGAAAGCTGCACGAAAGCCTAACATCCTCAGTGCACAAATAGAATATGTTAACTTAATAGTTTGCTTAATAGTTTCCAATGTTTGGGTGACGAAGCGGGAATGAGGTCCTACCTCAGGGTCTGTGAAGATCTCGGGGTCCATGTGCATCGTCTGAGGGTAGAGGGCGATGACGTCCCCCTTCCTGACGGGCACCGAGCGCTCCTCGTCCAGCCGCAGAGAGAAGTCCTCCTGGGCCACGCGGATGTTCATGGACGCAGAGGAGAGACGGAGGCTCTCGTTGACGGCGCTGTCTGGAAGAGAGGACGCAGCACATTGTTATGCTAACATATAATTTACATTGATATGCTAATCTGTAATGGATTATTTACATTGCTAAATTGATATCGAATTGATTATTGACATTGGCATGCCAACATCAAATGTATTATTCACATTGCTATGCAAACATCTTATTGATTTTCTGAAGATATTAAAGTTAAGATATTGGGGGTCCTGGGGAGCTCCCAGTGTCCACCAAGACTTTGGTTGTACTTGACAGCTCTCAGTGCAAACCAGCAGAAGAATGTGGATGTGCTCAGCAGTTCCCAGTGTCCACCACTAACAGACTGTACTGGGGGCTCAATATTAAAGGTCCCATGGCATGCTACTTTATGGATGCTTTAATATAGATATCAGTGGGCCCCTAACACAGTATTTGAAGACGTTCCCGAAAATCAGCAGTGGTGCACAATTACAGCCACTACGAGCAAGTCGCACATTGAGATTTCCCTGAACGCGCCGTTTCGGTGACAGTAGCTTTAAAGGGGCCCTATTATTTAATTTTTTACTGTTTATTATTTAATTTGTTTGACCTCATAGAATTGATTTACCACAATGAAGGGTTGTCTAGCGCATTATTTTTCTCCTACTTTTATGAGTATTACAACTCCCATGTGAAACACCCTGTTGCTTAGAATTTTGAGGCATTTAGAATCTTGGTGCTGACGTCAATTCAGGCAATCTGTCACTCTGTCTACTATGACTTCGGTGCTACCTTACCAATTATATATTATAACTCACAGATATATTATAACTCACCAATTATATATTGTAACTCACCATACCAAAATTATATATATATATATATATATATAATTTATATATAATATATAAATAGTATTATGTCCTTCTGTCCATCTACTTCTCTACTCAAACTCTGTTTTGCAATCTGATCCATTCCCCCCGACCCCAGCGTATCCAGGAACGCAACAAAAGTTGATGACGCTCTCCCATAGACTCCCAGCAAAAGTACATGCTTACGTCACCATGTACCGGAAGTAAAAGAAAGCCGCGGAGAGAATCCCAACGAGCCGTTTCTATGCAGCTCGGTAACAGTGATTTGCGGTAGTCATTTACTCCCCCTTGTTGGGATTTTATGGTATTGTAACTTTGCCAACCATTTATGTACCCCAAAACGTATGTAAAGCGCAATAGGAGAAGGAAAAAACGGAAAAGCATAATAGGACCCCTTTAATGCAAATGAGGAAGAAAGAGGCGGGTCAAGGAAGAGGGTGGGGGTGTGGCCCTGAGCAGCTTGCAGCCATTGTACCATGCGCTCAGTTTACAGTGGATGTATCGCAATGGCGAAGCGCACACAACCTTTGGCCGTGTTCTGTAAACATTCTAGAACACTCCGGGTGCTCCGGCGGTTGTCCTGGAGCTCTATATCTAAGTAATATCATATAATACATAGATATATATCATATAATATATATTATCACAGCCAAAAGCTGTGTGCCCCTCCAGACGATATTATGAATCTCAAACGACTGAGTCGGGTTCTCCAACGTCTCTGGTACTTCTACGTCCACATCAATCTGAAGTAGACTGAACCACTACATGGAGGAGAAAGGGATTGTTGCCCGCGATTGTTGACCGCGAATTTCTCCCACCGGAGCCTCGCTGCCGAGGGACCACTTTCTCGACAGCGGGCAGCAGACAGCGCTTAGGCACCACCGCCTCCGGCAGCGGGCAGCGCCAAGAGGGTGGTCCCTCGGCAGCGGGAAGCGGGGCTCAAGGGGGAGACATTCGCGGTCAACAATTCCTTTCACCTCCATTTCGTGGTTCATGTACTTCAGGGAGTCAAAGCCAAAGTTCCTTTCCCCCCCAATTCCTTCTCAACCATGGCTGAGATAAACCCAACTACAGTCGTTGTGGAAATACCAGAGACGTGTTATTCGCCATAACACCAACAGCAGAACGCTTATCTAAATAACAAAGAAGTGTACAACACTTGCGTTACAGTGTGTGCAATCACACACACACAAACACATGCGGTGCTCGCAGGGTCGTAGTAGCCTGGTTCTACCAGACTCTCGTACTTCACTTTCGTTAACTCACTTGAAGGCGGGTGTCTGTTGAAGTTTAAAATGATTGGATCTGCCCAGTGCCACACTGAATCTGCCATAACCAATCGCTAACATTTGGTTGTGACGTATGTCATGCGCCGGGAATCACGCGCAGGTTGTACACAAACCAAACACCTTGCGTGTCTGCACGAAAATGTCCGTCAACGACAGCTGCAGGTTTTGTTAATCGAATTTAATTTATCAGGGAAAAATTGCACATTGTAAATCAATTTTATAGTAAGGCAAACTCAAACTGGCGCACAACTTTATCGTCATTGTTCTCAGACACGCCCTCTGTTCGCTGATTGGGCGCACGCTATGGCGGCGCCAGAAAACCAAATTACATACAGCAGATCCAGACCTAGTACTGAAGGGAAATTCAAATTGAGCGGAAGTACTTAGGCGGGCGGAGCCAGGCTAGGGTCGTAGCTCATTGGCGGGCCAAATTCTCTGGGCTGGCAACGCAGGGAAAGGGGAGGTGGCATCTCCCCTTATGACCACATACAGGGAAAATTCCAAAAGTTTTTTTCAAAGGCGGAGCAGAATGCCTAATGCTTGTTTGACACCCAACAAATGTCTAGCTACTGGGGGAGCATAGGTAGGCTAAGGGAACTCAAATTAGTGTTAGAAAACCTCAGAAAGTGAAATTTTTCATGCCATGGGATCTTTAATCTGAACTCACCCATGAGGAGGAGCTGATCCAGTTGCTCCTTGCTGACAATCACTTCAGGTTGTTGGGGGCCCTGGGCTTCAGGGAGCTTGAGGACTTGGTGAAGCTCATTGCGAACAGCCTGCAGCGCCTCCTGCTGGTTGATCAGGTAGTAGAGAGCCCAGAAGGTGGCCGGGACTGTGTTCCCCACAGAAGCCCACAGAATGGCGAAGTGGTGAGCTGCAGGCCAACACAAACAGGTCAAACACTTGTGTTCCCTATCTCTAGAACCTGCACACAGCACTTTCCC
Organism: Gadus chalcogrammus; assembly: GCF_026213295.1. Classification (NCBI taxonomy): domain Eukaryota; kingdom Metazoa; phylum Chordata; class Actinopteri; order Gadiformes; family Gadidae; genus Gadus; species Gadus chalcogrammus. Next base: position 14,010,123 of record NC_079419.1, on the reverse strand, counting down.
CGGAGCCTTGCCTAAAGGCTCATCCAAAATGCTTTGCATATTTCCAAAAACACATGCCCATTAATGGAAATCTCAAATGCAAAGCCACAACTGCAAACACCACAACACAACTGCAAAAGCCAGAACACAAATGCAAAGACACAACATAACTGCAATGCCACAACCCAAATTAAAACAAGACCACACAAATGCAAAGGCACAACACAAGTGTAAACGCCACAACAAAACTGCAAACGCCACAACACAATGGTAGTGAGAGTGGATGGATGATGACAATGAACCGGCTGACTATTTTTGCCTGCACATGTGGTTGAGGAATGTTCTTCCTCGTTAATACGTTTTATTACAGATTACAATGTAGGCCTATTGACCTTTTTGTGGAATCAACCTGAATTCTGCATATTGTGTAGCAAGAACATCTAATTCTAGTATGATGCCAGTAAGCCTGGCACAAGTGAAGATAACTTTTCAAAGATTACTTTACTTTTATTAGGCTGAGGCTATTCACATTATCTGTAAAGCCCTGGATCTAGACAAGCAGTCGACATACCTGCCTTATCGGTGTCACTGAGCGTGTCGTACTGCTCCAACACCTCCGCCCGCCGGGCAATGAACTGCGAGGTGTTGGACCAGCACATCATCCTCTGGGGCAGGAAGTAGCGGATCAGGGTCTCCCGGACGGCCTTGGTCCGGCCAAGCAGCCAGATGGGGATGCGCCCCACCAGCAGGGGGAACATGTCATCAAACTTGGTGAAGTGATGGCGCAGGGTGGCCATGTCGCTGTGCCGGCGGGCGGGGGCCGGCATGCCGTACAGGGTGAGGAAGGTGGCCTCGAACATGACGCTGTTGCAGAAGTCGTAGAGGCCGCCGGTAGACCAGCCCATCCCGACCACCCCGGCACCTCGCTCCCCCTCCCCACCAAGAAAGTCTTGACGGAGGACCAGGTTCAGGTTGGCCATCATGCACTCCGCCAGCAGCACCAGGTTTTCCCCCTGCAGGAGCCGGAACGACCGCTGGATCTGGTCGCCCATCTCCGGGAAGCGACCGCTGCCCACAGCTGGGTAGCCGAAGGTGGCCGGCGCCACCTGGTCGGCGAATTCGTGGAAGTCCAGCTGTCGGCCGTATTTCATGATGGAGGGGTACATCAGAGGGTTCATAATGAAAGTCATGTATTTACCTGGAGAGAGAAGGAGAACATATTGAGTTGAATTACTTAAGTGATGGACCTGATCTGCCGCTATACTGGAAGAATTGCAGAATTGATTTGAATTAAACCATTTTAAATACCAACCTGCTATATACACAGTGAACACGTCTCCATATTTTTCCTGATTATTTTTAAGAAATGCTTGTGAATCCAGTCTGAAGTCCAAAGCCTTGCCGAGATAGGGAATCCAGCCTTGGATCAGCGGGGGCTCGCCTTCTCTTCTGCCAAAGTACAGGAAAGTACTGTTCAGCTAATAGCACAGGCAGATCACTTTAGGTTAAACTAAATCATAATCAGTAGCCAGGGCACATTTTGTACATAGTGGTGTGGCTTGGTTCGGGGAAAACTGAAATACATTCAATAATTACACCAAGTTATGTCTAGTTATTAATCATTGCCATGAATTGCTGCGCCAGAAGTTTATTTACATTGGCTGCAAGCAGCCATGATAGCTTTCATGAGGGGCATCACTCCAGTGGCCCCATGAACTAAACGCCAAGCTTAATTAAAGTAAAAATCATTTGAAGTTCCAGCTGACTTCAGCTGACTTCCATCAAGTTCAGTATAGTTCAGAGATCAGTAGAGGAGACAACTTTACAGCACTGGCTTTTCAAAAAAGTGCTTCATATTGATATAATATTGCTACACGTCTGTTAATGTTTGATCTCATTGACCCATCAGCCCTAGGGATTTTCAGTCATCCCATCAAGGGACTCACAATCATTGAGAACTGACACTTTATTTCAACATTGAAGTTGACTTTGCAATTCAAGTTTATATATTCAGGTTTAGTTATATTGGTTTCATGAGCCCCAGAGGTTATAATTAGAAGGGCTGGGTATTGCCAGGTACCTCAAAATTCACTTCAATTCGATTCTTTAGGTCTTTATTCGATTCGATATCGATTCAATATTGATCCAATTGCTTCAATATCGATTCAATAATACGTGCAGATAACAAAAACACCTAAATATTATTTGCCGGGCGGAAACAACATTTGTTTCACTATGACTCCTTTCAGCTGCCCACCCCTCCTTCTCCAGCAAAAAATAATAACACAAAACGGCTAATAAAACGCTTGAGGTGGCGTTTTGGAAAGAGAAAACTTTTTAAGTACATGGCATAAAGATAATTATGAACCTTTGATTGATATCCAGTCATTTTTTGTGGAGACACATTCCTGTTCCCCACTTGTATTGGAGTGAACGGAGATATCTACTTCTGGGCCCATTGAATCTAGGGACCCGTCCACAGCCCGCTTGAACAGCTGCAATACCAGGCTTGGCCGGTGAGCACTGGTGGATTGTGGAAGTATGCACTGTTCCTGGGGGCTTGTCCCAAACAAACAGAGCCAGCTCGCCCTTCCCTTGCGTGTTTTGTGCATCCAATAAAAACTATCATGAACACAGCGCAAAACCCCACAACACCCACCCCTTGTCGATGATTGGTTGGAATACTATATATTTGGGTTTTGAGTGGTTGATGGTACCATTTGGTTTTGTGTACGATCTCGGATCATAGGCTGCCTACAGAGACAAGTTTTTTTGACGGCCTGCTTATTGGGCAGGCAGCTAGCGGAAAGTGAGGAAAGATCAGGCGAATGTGATCATTTATGTTTCGGCCTAGAATCGCTAAAACAACCTTTAGGGAAGGGGACCAAGGTTCTGGCGGCATAGTGAGCCGGGAAATAATCCTTCTTCTTTAATTAGTTTTGGCCAGAAATTTGGTCAAAAATACATGAATTAATTTATATTTTCTTCTAACTGTTTCCGGTCTGTTTCTGCCCGAGAGCCTTCTCGACCCAGGGTTCCTAGGTCGTTCCGGATCTCTGCGGGGTCACGTCCTGTTACCTCGACCTCAAGGAGGTGTTCAGCAAGGCTTGAGCCATTTCCCTGCCTTAACACACCGACCCTATGAACCTATGTCCCATGGATCTGCTCCCAGGAATTTCAGCTCCCAAAGGTCGTCTCTATTCAGTGCAGAGAAGGAGGCTATGAAAGATTATAAAGACTTTTCCGGCATCATTCGTCCGTCCAGACTCATGTCAAGCATGTCCACCAAGTTCTGCAGTGGCTACCCGACCACCGGCTTTCCGTAAAGGCTGAGAAGTGTGAATTCCACAACACCACTGTCCCTTTTCTGGGATTTATTGTCTCTGCTGATAACATTCAGATGGACTGGTAATGTTCAAGTACCGGACGGCTGTCCCCCGAACCGGCTGTTTGTTCCGGTTTCTCATGGTGCTTAGGTCATCCACTGGGCCCATACCTCCCTCCTCTCCTGACACCCTGAAATAAGGCGTACTCTGTTTATGTTCAGGTTAAGCAACGCTTCTGGTGGCCGTTCATGGAGAGGGAGGTAGGAGAATATGTTGCCGCCTGTCCTCTGTGCGCCCAGAGCAAGGTATCTCGTCACCCACCTCCTGGTCTCCTGTGTCCACTCCCGTTGCCTCATCTCCCCTGGTCGGATATCTCTTTGGATTTTGTCACAATGTTACAAGCCTCTTTTCCGAGTGATATTTACGGTTACCGGTTTTCCGATTCCTGCCCGTTTACTCCCGACTACGTCTTTACCTTCTCCCCATTGGAGAAAGAATGACTTTTGCATCATGGGTCGTGCTATTGACTCCCATTTCCCTGAGATTAAAGTCAGAACTCTGACTTAAACCTCAGAATTCTGACGTTAAACTCAGAACTCCAAATAAATTCACATGTGGCCATAATTCGCTTCCGTACATCAAATCCTGATGTTGACTGATATATTTCGAGGGAGGGGAAGGGAAGGAATGTTTCAAAATTTGCAATATGCTGGATCTCATCCTTCCTGACGAATCGCACCTATCAGGTCACATGGAATGGCTCCTTGTCCAAACCCTGCACTCTTGACACTGGTATCCCTCAAGGCTCTGTACTGGGACCCCTTCTGTTCTCCCTACATACCAGGGGTCTCATTTATAACCATTGCGTACGCACAAAACGGGGCTGAAATTGGCGTACGTGACTTTCCACGCCAAGGTTGTGATCTATAAAAAAAACTACCTGACGGGAAAATGTGCGCAGCCCTAAGCAAACTCTGACCCATGCGTATGCATGGTTTGGAGGAAAAGGAGAATTGGCAACACAGATGGTGTGGTGGTGAACTGAAGTCAGACAGAAGAATTGTAGAGTGAGAAGAACGATTATGTTTTATCATCGCCCTTCATAAATTTATTTTCAACCCGTATCATGCGTTAAATCTATGCAATCAGAATGATTTAAGTCAACTGCGTTATTTCTCAGTTATAACTCCAGAAACATCTCAGTAGAATAGAAATAAAAAAAAATTCTCTATATTTAATCCCGTCACTCCATACTCTCCACTGACGGCGCGACTGCATGGTATAAAGCATCTGTCCAACATGTGTCAATAGCATAATATTTTCATGCGACACTGTAAACACATAATCAAATATCAATTAAATCCCAAGTGTGGAAAACCAAGCCACACGCCTCATCACAATCGTTGTCCGTTACTCTTGATGCTTTCATGACAAATCAGGCATTAAAAAGGGGTTATGTTCAAGAACATTTTACTTGGGTGATTACAAACTGATTATCCAAGGTGTTCTCTGTCAGTCTTATTACCGTAACCCTATAAATACAGAGGTGAGCGCCGTGGTAATGCTGCACCATATGGCACTTCTGGCGGACCATGCAAATGGCAGGATTCGGAGGGATAGGGTCTTTACGGACCATAACGATTTATTGGTACATAAAAATATGTACCTTTATGTCAGACCACTTCTTTTTTAATTCTGGGACTGTGCGCTCCGTGCTACTGACAGAGTTCACTGCTGCAGCCACTCACTCTGCTTTTTGTTGTGGGCGATCCCAATCCCGTGACCCCCGAACAAAACTACTTTTCGGGCCTCCATCTCACCCACAAGTGTCTCCACTTCAACCTCCGTGCAATTTCGCTTTTTTGCTTTTCTCAGTACTTCTGCCATTGTTTCCGACTAGTCATAATACTTGCATCTGAGTCTGTTTTATATGCAGATCGCGTTCATGAGGTCATTTGCATTGACCATTTATGGTTAAAAAGGGGCGTGTACAGGGCGGAACGTGAAGCTGATTCAGCTGCGCACACTTGTACGCACTCTGTGATTTATAAAGCAAAGATTGCGTACGGTGTGCGTACGCAGGGTTTTATAAATCTGAATATTTTCTGGCGCACGCAAAACTTGGCTTTTGGGCGTACGTACACTTTTAGTAACGATCCCACACACAGTTTTATAAATGAGACCCCAGATCCCTTGGCTCTGTAATCACATCAGAACGTTTTTCATATCACTGCTACGCTGACGACACTCAGCTATTCCTCTCTTTCCCCCTCCTCTGACAAAACCCTGGTTGAGACATCTCAGAATGTCTGGCAGACGTCAGCACTTGGACGACTTCCCATCACCTGAAGCTTAACTTCAACAAGACTGAGATCCTCCTAATGCCAGGGAAAGATTGCCCTCACATGGACCTACTGGTCACTGTCTCAGAAAATTGGAATTCAGTAGATGTGATTTCCTGTATGCTGGTGCATTTTGGGGATGGCCCCTACCTAAAAATGTATTCAGATTCATAGCCTACATCCTAACTTGCAGGGCCTGGACAAGCTTAATACACGGCACATACAGACCTACTTTATGGTCATTCCACCAGTTATTGCTATTTGACCTATGCTTGTTATTCTGATATTGAGGCAGATCATGATCACTGTCCTATAGCGTTCATTTGTTGTGAGTCTCAAGGTCTATTTCAAATGCAGTTTGAAATCTGGGTCAGTTGCTTCATTTCGTTTAGATTAGTGCTGTCAGTTAAACGCGTTAACGCAAACCAATTTTAAAAGCGTTCATTTTTTTATCGCGCGAGTAACGCAATATATATATATATATATATTTTTTTTTTATTCTTTGGCTCACCTAAAAGTCACTCACCTATGGCAAGCCAATTTTACATAAATTCACTAGACTGGATATGGGTTGCAGATATCTGTAATTCAGTTTTGCCTAGTCAAAATTGACACTTCGGATATCCGCAACTACATTCTTCCTATCCACAATTGTCATTTCAGATATCCACTAAGAAATTCCTCCTAGGATAAATGACGTCACTTTTGCCATTCATGTCTATGGGGTTTCTCATTACAGATTTGAATTACGGATAACTACAACTGAATTGTAGATATCTGTAATTCCAGTTTGAGATATCTACAATTTGATTATGACTAGTCACAATTCCAGTTCAAGATATCTTTAATTCACCTCAATTCAAGATATCTACATGTACCTTTTCAGATATCTTAAATTAAGTTTTGACTAGGCGAAATGACGTTGTAGATATCTCTAACTGGAATTATGACAACATGACATTGTAGCACTCTCAAACTGGAGTTAGGGATAGTCATAATTTAATTGTAGATATCTATAATCAAGTAATAGATGTCTAGAAATTAATTTTGATAAGAGATATCTAAAATTTGAGATATCTGCAACTCTATGGTTGCCATTCATGTCTATGGGGTTTCTCATTACAGATATCTACAATTCAATTGCAGATATCCACTATGTGAATTACGGATATCTGCAACTGAATTGTAGATATCTAGATATCTACAACGTCATTTCACCTAGTCAAATCTTAATTTAAGATATCTGAAAAGGGATGTTGATACCTTGAATTGAGTCGCATTAAACTGGAATTACAGATATCTACAAATAAATTCCCTGTACTTATTTTACCCGGCTTTCGATAAAAGCGTCTGCCTAATGGCCTAAAGGTAAATGTTAATTAAAAATTCAGTTAGAATTATTTTCTCACAATTTCTTTATAACCTGGTTGTTTCAATATTGTTTATCCCATGATAACTAGGGGGCTACGTAATCTATTGTTGACAAATGTAATCTTTATGAATTTCAGATATGACAGAAGAACGGGTCAAACCACCGGGATCAATAATGATTGCCAAAATGGGTCAATGGCCCAGCAACAGCATGTTATCGAGTTGATTTAGGAAATCAATTGCAAATATATTTAATTAAATAAATCTTTCTGGGTACAATTAATATGCACCCTGAACTCATTAATATAGCCTATACAATGATAGACATTTACATTTAAAACCACTTTATTGTTCACTCTTTGCTTGCTAACGTGTCTCTCTTTGACTTGGATGTGCAGGAATCTGCAGTAGAACATTTTAAATGATATCATATTCAGACAGGAGACAATAAAACATATGTTTGTTATTTATTTAATATGCCGGTATATATTTTTTTCAATTGGAGTCAACAAAGATGACGCGTCTCTGGCTTTGGTGACAGACTGTCGCTCAAGCCAATCGATTGCCTTGTGGGAAAGACTTTTCGTTGTAGAGATAAATTGAGAGAACGAAATTCAAAACGCGTGAACTATCCCGAAACCACAACATCTGTAATCCACCATAGGAGTCTGGTCTGATTGTTGTTTTAATACTTTATACTGGTTTTCGAGTATCAACTAATAATTTGAAAGATTATTTTTTTTAAAAGATACTAAACACGCCTGAGATCAAACAGATCGGGTACTTCAACATCTCAGCAGTTGTTAAGCCGTTAACCGAAATTATTTAGGTGGCAGGTGAAGTTGTCCCACCACCGGAGAACACTTCCCAAAGGTAACCGTTCCAGCACGTTCCACACTTCCAGCAGATCTCTGCGGAGTTGTATCCCATTATGCGACCGCGCTTACTACTTTCCATGTTTTCTTTCCTTAACACTCACCTTCTCCGCCGTCCTAGCAGCCACGCGAGGGACAGGACGCCAACCAGCACCAGCAGCAGAATACACGACATGACAACTCTATCGGACGTCCGACAAACAATGCTCGAAGAAGTTGTGTGTTAACAGGATACCCGGGGTCAAGAAAAGCCCTCTGAAAGCGATCAACTGGGTTCCTCCCGAGATCGAGTTCTTCAGCAACACGGAAGTGATGTCAACAGATGACCCAACCGAAGACCCCCCACCGTTGTCAGCGTCTGGAATGATTTCGTATACAAGTTGACACCGCAGGGATATGGAAACTTATCATTAGGAATCTGCCTTTTCTTTTTGCCAAACCGGCCTTTTGGGGAACGTAATGTTGAATACTAATGTGACATAAATTGAACATGTCACCAAATATTTGGTTACCAGCAAATTAGTTCAAATGTGACTCAAAATATACAACAAGAACCCTCATCTCGGCAGATATTTAAGAGAAATCCATACACTTAATTATCTATTATTTAAAAAAGTAGGCAACAGGTCAGAAAGAGATCAGATCTAAAATGGGACACACACACACACACACACACACACACACACACACACACACACACACACACACACACACACACACACACACACACACACACACACACACACACACACACACACACACACACACACACACACACACACACACACACCTATATATGGACAAATTAAAAAAATCTGGAAGGTCCAGAAGTTATGTAGTGAAGAAAAGAGCAAAATACATAGGACCACAACCACTTTATCCTCTGATAAGCATTGAACACATGCATCCCGTTATATTTGCCTTGCCTTGAATTGTCAATATTTGCAGAATACTGTCATCTGTGATCAACACAAAAACCATTACAGCGTCACTGCACTCAGTTGGCACATCTCTTTATATATAATTGCACAATAAGGAGATATACCAGAGAGCTTTCGAAAACACAGTCAGATTCCTAAGGCATAGGGAGTCTGTTTGAGTCTTTTCTGGTTTTCGTGATAACAAATATTGATCTGTGTATGAATGATTGACTTCCTATTCCCCAGGGCTTTAGGGTGTATGAGAGGTTTCAAGACACACAAAAAATGTACCATATCAAGTGAGACAGTTACCATAGTTGTTGACCATTCACAACGAGGCTACATTTATTCAGCATTCACATTAGTTAACGCAATAATAAGCATTAACTAACAGTTACTTATTGGTGTGAAAATCATTGATGGGGTTAACCATAACCCAATACCTCCTTTGGTAATGCTATTTAATAATGCTTATTACTGAATTAAATAATCAATAGTTGACCAAAGTTTCATGAAACCTTATTGTAAAGTGTTACACGATCTTCCATATGATCATCAGTTCATCTTCTGACACCCTTTCGTCCCCCAGCAATTGAACCATTAAACTTGATAGACTATCTAACTTCATAATGGGACGTTGGTTTTATCTCATGCATGGTTGGAGTTGAGCCGGATCCTCAACCGACTAACGGCAAATAACCATGTGACCTTTTGCAATGAGACTTTATGATTGGGTGCTTTACTGTTCATTCACCTGCTAGGGTACAGGCTGTCCTGGACCGTATCAACATGATCCTTCAAGTCATTCAGTGTGCCACTAAGTACTTGGTGTAATACAACCCGTTCTGACGGCCAGTACTTCCTCCCTCAGGGTCTTACAGATTGTTTGCCAGTTAGTATTTATGTACTACAGCTTATACACGGCATGTTCAAGGTGATGCACTGCCACCCGATAATGCACGCGCCCACGGCAGACCAAACCCATCAGGGGGACATGTTTGTCACTCAGAATCCAAACACAGCAACCAGGTCCAAATACCACTTAACAAAGGCACAGCAGAGAGCTCCAGCTAACGTTATGTAGCACTGGAAAACCAACTATATCTCTTGGTCAACATATTTATCCATGACACCTTACGTTTTTGAAGCCTCATTCTGAGAAGTGAAATTTCCACATGCATCTCCAAAAAGATTTGGTCCTAAAAAAAGTAATGACAAGGACAATACAGTTTGGTGTGTAACAGAATACTGCTCCAATCTAGTGGGTCTGCTCCTTACAGAGATCCACACTGTTTTTCTGGAACGGCAGCCAGACAAAAACAGGCTTCAATTCATACTGTACATGAGGGATCTTGTCTGTGTGCATGACCAGCAGCATGGAATAATACGGGTGGTAACAAGTCTCCGTGGTAACAGTCAGGCTGGTCCGTCCAGTCTCAGGTTCTGGACCTGGGGCTGGCGAGGCCCCACTGGGTCACCAGTAGAAGGAACGAGACAGGAAGTTGGCAGCGGTGCCTAGCCAGGTAGCGCCATCCTGCCCGTTGCCCACCCGGGTCACTGCCTTGTCGGGCTCCTCGGCCTGGGCCTCCTCCTCGGGCAGATAGTCCGGCAGGTCCACGTTCTGCTCCACCTGTAGAGAGCCGTCCTCCGTGAAGGGGATCAAAATCTGAGCAAAATTTAACAAAGGGCGTAGTTGAGGGAATGCTTCAAGTCGAACATTGAGTTTAATGTCAACCATTAACAACTATAGGACTGTTTTACTAATTAAGAGTCTAGTTGCTGAACAACCTTTTTATTTCCGAAAGCACCGGGGTCGATGTAGGACATGCACATGTTCAAGAGTGGCACAACTGTGGGAGACACCAGTTGCAGAACTAACCTCTTGGCCATTCTCTCCCTTCACCACCTGCTGGGCTGTCAGAACTTCGGTAGAGGCAATGGCCGACGCCAGCGCCTAGAGGACACACCGCACAGATCATTTTTCTTCTAGATTATAGTGGTATACATTTACTCCTACTACTGTATACCAGCATTGTTCAACAAATTATATTGTACTGCTCCACTTGCTTCTTCGCCATGCTCACTGTATACAAGAACTTAACATCAAAGCCATCACACGAATCAGTCATGCAATATCACAGGACATTACTCACCCACTCCCCCGCTACTTTTCAGCTGAAGCCTAATCCCCTCAGCCATCCCATTGCTCAACAAAGCCAAACCCCACAGATAATGTATGCAACAATGTATGTTACATACTATGTTACAGAACTATAGCTTAAAGGTTGGGTATGGGATTTGCGAAATGCCAGCAGATTTTGAAAATACACAACTGAAATGGTCCTACCCCCTCTCCTTCAACGCTGACTCTGACTCCACCCATTCCAAGTACATGGACGCGCAATCATGCACGAGCGAACACAGATGCGCGAGAGCGAGTCATTAGCTAGCTAGCTAGCTCCAGTAGCTACCGCTGGATAGCAACAAACAGAAGCTTGCTCTGGGTCACGAGGTTTGAGTACGTGCACGAAGGGGTCACGCGGGGAGCGGGAGTGCAGTACGACCGTTTGATTGACGTACTTACTGTCCAATGCCACTCGGGGGGGGGGGGGGGGGTTAGCTGGAGTTTTTCGAGCCCTGCCCGTTCCACAGATGATCGACTTGTTTAATTTTCATGTCAGTACTTCTAACTCAATGGCTGTAAGTGGGTTATGATAAGGATTTCAAGTAATTTTGCAAAAATGGCCAAAAAAGAGAATTCCATACCCAACCTTTAAGCTTCTGTGGGGTAAGATTTGGAAGTCCCCTCTTGTGTGTGTCATTTTGTGAACATGGCTGCAAAATAAATTTCCCCTAGTGGGACAAAGAAATTGAAAAAAGCGCTGCCTTCTAATAGGGTATCAAATGATGCATATCCGAATTAGGGATGGGCTGCATGAGATGACCTGAAAGGAAGAGCCTCACCTCCGCCTTGAGGTCGGAGCGGATTCGAACGATGCACCTCTTGACAGCCATCTGAAAGGTGAAACTAATAACCCCGCGGATCTTCAGCAGGGCCTCTTCGCACAGAGTCCTGCGACTCTGTTGAGAGCATGAGGATGCTGTGAGAGGGACACTCTTATGAAAACAAACACGCCAACCTCCTTTATGTTTGCATGCTTTGTGGACATGCGTTGTTGTTTTGACTGTGGGCCCACTTACAGAGTCATCCAGCCCGTCTATATGCAATACCACTGTCTTGGCCCGCTTGTTGGTGGAGCCCAGAAAGAACTGGGCTTTCCTCCTACCAGACGGAGCTCCTTCAGCCCGGTCGGACTCTGGCCCGCTGGATGCCTGGAGCAGCTCGTATACCTCCGAGGCCAGAAGCTTCGTCTCCCCCGGGGTGGTGGATCTGTGACACAACACAACACATGGGATGAGTGCTCAGGTATTCTTGCAGTGACACATGGCACTGACCAGCTGAATACATGATGGGTAGACACGCCAACCGGGTTGGTACAGTCCACTGGGTAGGTTGATAAAGCCATTGTGGTGGGAATTTGCACCACGCCAATTGTTCTGTACAAACTGTTTAAGAATAAAGAGTCATCAAAAATGAAGAGTCATCCAAACAATAATTACATATAACATACAATAATCTGAGGCCTCAGATGTGTGTGTGTGTGTGTGATCGATCGAGGTCTCATGAATGCTGAGAACAGCTCTTCTTCCCAAAAAAACAATAGCATTGGTTAACCAGATGGTAGTAAACAATAGACGACTTCCCCATTATGTCATAAAGGGGAAGACGTAGCGATGCCTCATCAGTTGGAGCTGACCACACCAAGGGGGTCAGGGAAAGGCACACCCAACAAATGGCAGTGAGAGAAACAGAATTTGAAAATATAATTTTCCCATTACAGCCATTGTACATTTGGATGCGCCCACATGTGATGTCACCAGCGGGGGTTTATTTTGACATGGATTGTAATTCTCAAACCCTTACTTCTGTTTGACGTTCTGGAGGCTCAGCATCATGCCCAGCTCACCCTCCATCTTCTCTCTGTTGGCACGACATTCTGCCAAGTACCTCAGCGCCTGGTGGTGACAATGGAGCCAGCAACAGAGGCTGAAAGTTGCACCCAATCATAACAACAGAGGCTGAAAGTGGCATGTATGAACACACATCACTATGAAGTCACACTCACAAGCAGGGCAGAGTAAACGACTTGCGGGTTGGGATGGTCCAAGAACAGGATGAGTCCGGGCAAGCAGCCTTGGTCCTGGACGATTGCTCTCCGGTTCATGGGGTCTGCAGCCAGATCCCGCAGCTGGTTCACGACCAGCAGAGCCTCGGCTTCCCCGCTCATGGCTGCTGCTGCCTCTAAATATAAAACCACCTGGACACCACAGAAGAACACGACTGGGATAAATTCAACAAATTCAGAACAGAAACACACACACACACACACACACACACACACACACACACACACACACACACACACACACACACACACACACACACACACACACACACACACACAATAAGAAAATGTATTTCATTTGAAAAGCCAATGAAGCCCATATTCCTGTATACTTGCATCTGTTTGAAATAAGCCTAACTGAGCTTTTTTATTCCTTATATGCCACGGGTTTAGTTGATATGCATTTGATTGGCTGGAGGACATTCATTCTCAGACTTGACGTGCTGGTGGGTAGACTGCGCCTATATGCGTTTAAACTCATTTACGCTCATTTGGAGCTATAAAACGGACACGCTAACGCCACTGGCAAATGCCAATGACCACAGTGTAGTATTAACATCGGCTGCCAGCAACGTTGGCACTTACCACGAGCGTTTCGGGAGCGGCGACCACAAGGCGAGTGAGGATGGCTAGTTGGGTTATTCAATGAACTGTCACCAAGGATCACATGACAGCACAACGATAACATAACATGATACAATAACAAGTATTCTGTATCATAATCAAACGCATAGACCGCGAATAGACTGACACGTAAAGCTACATAATGAAAGGGTATGCGACTTGATTGTTGTTGGCTATGCTTCCTGGTCGGAGACGAAAAAAAGTGTCAGCTGTTAAAATGCGCGTCTGTGATTGGATATTGAGTGTTCAGCTGACCTCGCCGGCCATCCGTTCAGAATGTTGTAGGATTTAAAGAGCCAACGCCCTAGGAAAAGTTGATGGGCTTTCCGTCTTTTTTCATTGAGTCTGATAATTTGGCTCAGCTCACCGATAAGAGCCGGCTCTTCATATACCGTAGTTGAGCCTAGCTGAGCTATTCGAGACAACTCGTTCCCCGGCAACGACCCGTCACTACACATCCATCAGAAAACATACCTGATTTTTCGTCACTATATCAACCATTCTGAATACTCCAAGTGTATAGCTTCGAAGATAAATTAATGTGGTTAAAGATCACTAATGCATATACTTACATTTAGCATAAACCTTTGCATTGTGTTGAAATGGCTTGGATCACAGTGTAGTTAAGTATTATTTATGCCGCAAAAGAGTCAATTCATTTTATTATTGAAAATGTAATAACTGGCAAATATAGCAAAATATCAATATTTGGCAAGATTTTCACAAAATAGTTTGTCATGGAAGTTCCTTCACACAGGTGACTTGCATCAAAAAGTCTTGGCATTTTCAGAAAATACAAATTTCACTTTACTATGAAAAGCACCTGCGTCCTTCTACAACTTTGTGTTGTCTAAAGAAAACAAAGAAAAACCAACATGAAAGATGTCAAAAAGCCGAACGGTACACATGTGAATGATTTACTAAGACAAAAATCTGTTTGGTCACTTAAGAAATTAGTGCATAGTTTAACATCCACCTATCCATTCCCCAACTGCCTTTTAAACAAAAAACAAAGCATAACTTTTATGACAAAAAATGAAAAGGTCTGTTTGTGGTCTGGCTTCTTAAAAATTGTCAGAAATTGTGTATTGACTATCTACAGTTATGGCTGGTGCATTTGGGTTTCCCATCTGAAGTATGGGGAATTGTCAGCAACAGCATAGTTTAATGGAAGTTTCCACTTGGCAACCTAATCATGCTTGCAAGAACGGACTGACTTCCATGTTTTTACCCATCGTCATTAACTAATTCTCCTTCAATAGAACAGTACCGGTGAAAGCAGCCAGTACAGCAAATTGTGTTCCACAACTCCACTGAAGGAAGATTTGAGTTCACGACATCTTGATGAACGAACAATAGCCCCACCTAAGCAAAATGACTAACTTCTTAAAAGAAAAACTGAATGTAATGCAACAAGTGTTTCTTCCAAGAAATGACGGTTAAATACAAACATTTAGAAGCTAAAAACGTAACACTCTAATGTGACAGATACCGATTTAAAGAGTTGGATTTTTCACATGATGGTGTATCACATGACGTATATTACCATTATTTGGTAAATATTGTTATTTTTCACCCCCCCCAAACATGACAGATGTGCCCTTGAAAAAGGAAAACACAATTAAAAGAATAGTAATTCAAACTCAACAGTCATGTCCATTTTCACAGTGGAACGATCAACCAAAAACCCTTAAAAAAATACAAATAAAGAGGAAATCGTCTCGATCGAATGGCGTTTCTCGTCTACCTTAGCAAAAGAGCAAACATTTTATGCAAGTGGTAATTAATTCGACTGAATGTGCACCGTTTTGCCCCAGAACCAATAGCGAGTTAAGCCATTGGTTAAATTAAGTTAAATTAGCATGTAACAAAATGTCTGCCCGCCCTTGGCCCCATTCCAAACATCCACCGCGGGTCTCCGGAACAATCTTCATGTTCAATGTTTCTTCTTCGTCATTGGCTACATATTTGGGGTTTCCAATATTAAATTATAGCGCTACATAAAATAAATCTGTCTGAGCAATTTTCCCCCCGTTTCTGAACTCTTCAGGATAATGTGGGAACTTATCTTAAATCCTCAAAGTCCACGAAATGACCCAATAAATCCTGTGAAAGCTCCGGTTAGCGAAAGGAAACATTTTGATACCAGAGCTTGAATCACACAACAATAAATAATATGTCAGCAGAAACATCACAATATAGTAATACATCTATGCATTACTGTGGTACGTAGTAATCCATGGATTACCTTAAGTTTGAATACATTGTCGTAGTACTTTGGTAAGGTAGTAAATGATCGATGTAACTGTACTCCGGGAATACGTCCCAATGTAATAAATACGATTAAATGAAATAACAAAGTAGTCATTGGTTAGTTGGTGGCGTCGAAAAGGAAGCAGGATAAAGGCAGATAGAGAGCGAGAGAGATACAGGGAGACAGAGAATAAGAAGAAAGAATAAAAGTGTAAGAAGACGAAGGAGAGCGAGAGAAGGGAGAGACGCATTTCCACAAGCTTTCCTTTCCTGAGGTAAAAGCTTTGCAAGTGGTCTAGGAAGGTTCCTAGGTCTCTAGGAGGTGGTCCGGGTTACTATATCTGTAGGGAGGAGGTCTAGGAAGGGTCCTAGGTCTCTAGGAGGTGGTCTAGGTTACTATATCTGTAGGGAGTGGTCTAGGGAGGCTGGTAGGTCTCTACGGTGGAGGTGGTATGGGTTCCTATATCTCTAGGGAAGTGGTCTAGAGAGGTCTCTAGGGAAGTGGTCTAGAGAGGATCCTAGAAGGTGGTCTAGGTTCCAGGAGGTTCTCTAGGTACCCATGTCGCTAGCAGGGGGTTTAGGGAGGTCTCTAGGGAAGTGGTCACGGAGGTAGTCCAGGAAGGTGCCCATGTCTCTCAGAGGTGGTCTACGTTCCTTTGTCTTGGGAGGGGGTCTAGGAAGGCTGGTAGGACTCTAGGGGGGGGTCTCGGGGTGCTGGCTCGGGTCCGTCCAGCGGTCCAGGTTGGTCTGCAGGTGGGCCAGCATGCGATGGGACAGGCTGGTGCAGGAGAAGCGACACCACTCCCTGAACAGAGGCTCCACCACGTGGCGGATGAAACCTGATGGAGGACAGCACTGAAGCTCAGAGAGTGGAGGCGGTGAGCTGGTGTGTTTATGTAGACATAGAATGTGTGAGTTTAAGGTGTGCGTAAGGGTGTGTGTGTGTGCGTGTGCGTGTGTGCATACCAGCTTGAATGTGTGCCGTACTGTCGGAGAGTCGATCACAGAGGGGGCTGACTGCCATTCCGTGTTTTTTCTCCACGTCGCCTAGGAAACCATTCACAAATACAGCTTCAGACCCAACACACGCCTACTTCAAAACACACACCAATATCCCATCACATTCACACCTACCTTGGTGGAAGAACTCAGCTGTGACTCTGGAGCTCCACTGGGAGCTGAGCCTCCAGACTCGACACGGGTTACAGATGTCTGCACACTTCATGGTAATCTGACACACACACACACACACACACACACACACACACACACACACACACACACACACACACACACACACACACACACACACACACACACACACACACACACACACACACACACACACACACACACACACGTCATCAAGGAGCATGTTAGGATAGGCATGTTGTTCAGGGATTGTCCACTAACAGTGTGTGAGGAGGAGGGGACGGGGAAGACCGAATTAGAGCGAGCGAGCGAACAAGAGAAAGAGAGTGCAAGAGAGAGAGATAGAGAGCGAGAGAGAGACAGAGCTAGAGCCAGAATGAGTGGGTGAGGAGTGAAAGATATACCTGCAGGACCAGGTGACGGTGGCTGGGGTCAGCCATGCTCAGGTCTTCTCGGTCAAGGTGCTCCCTGAAGCGGGCCAGGTAGCGGTTCTGCTGGCTGATGTCTGTGGCCAGGATCAGAGAACCCAGTCGCTCCTCCAAGTTGAGCCTGCATCGACAATGGAATCAAAAATACAAATCTACCCTATGGGACTACCAAATCCATCTAGCAGAACTACAAGTTCACCCACTAGAACAACGAAATATTCTAGAAGGACTACAACATAGATTAGGCCAAACTACAAAAATCAACCCTGAATCGCCTACAATAACGGTCTGGAAGAACTACTATACCCATGGTATTAGCATGAGTGTGACTGACCGGTCAGTGATGGGCAGGTGGTCCAGGAGCCCAGACTCCCTCAGCAGGCTCACAGCACACCTCCAGTGGTGGCTCTCCAGAACAGAGGAGTTCTGCAACATCAAGCCCAAACACACATCTTCATCACACTATTAATTTCCCAGTGCGTGTGTGCGTCTCAGAGTGTTCATGCTTGCGTACGTGCGTGCGAGACTCTTGTTTCTGTATGCCTGTCCTTGTTTGTGTGTATGCATGTGTGTGCGTGCGCAAGCGTGTGCGAGTGCGTGTGCCTCTCTCCACAGGTTCCCTACCTTGTACAGTGCAGCCAGGTGGTGTCCGGTCCGGACCAGGAAGCCCTGGTTGACCCCGGGGTGATCCAGGTCGTGGGTGACCGCCGCAACTAACGCCAGCAGCATATCACAGGAGCTCAGCGTTGTGGCAAGCTGCAAAACAAGGATACACAATGTATTACACCTTACATCATATTCAACGTACAACCCTATCGTTTCTCTCCTGAGTGTGCGGTGGGTGGTCCCGCCGTGAACAAACTGAAACTGAAACTGTCCTTCGGGTCCTCAGATGATAACATCTGCACTAGTCGGTCGGTCAGGCATAAACTTGTCCAAGTGTCCCCTTTAGTCATACTGGGTGGGTGCTTGACCACGTTTGAAGTGACCCGCTAGGACCCAGTGCCGAGGCCGGGTCCAGGGTGGGCTCACCTTGGGCTGCCTCAGGAAGCAGTACATGGCCTGCGTGACGTCAGTCGCGTGGAGAGAGTTGTGGTAGGGATTCCGCTGGTGGTAGTCTGCCTGCACCATGACTACATTACAACAACAACAACAGCGAATTACAGAAGAAGCGCTCATCCAGTGGCGTGTGCGGGCAGACTGGGAGAGCACTAGTGGTTGGGTTTTCCTCATCTGTCATGGTAGGCTCGACAAGTTTACACAGGAGCCTGTTCTAAATTAGCACCCTGTTGTAGTTTAAATGACAGAGTAGACGAGTGGGGTGTGTGCCAAATGCAAGCTTAAACTTTGTGTACTGGAAGTATTATTAGACTTTTAATTGGTTTAAACACAGTGTCCATGAGAGGGATGTCCCACATGTACAGCTGTGTCCCCAACCATCGCATAATCTCAGTTTAATTCCAGATTATACTCACACTTTTTACATTAAAGATGTAAATAGAAGCGAAACTAAATTCAAGGGAATTGCACGGACACATCTACATCGGCCACTGGGCTCCCCAGCAGGGGGCAGCACTAAGACGACCTAGGTACCTAGGAAACTACGCAGTTTGATGGGGTCCAGACGAAAGAGCCGGGTCAGTCCCAGCTGGAGGAAGAGGTGAAAGGTCAATGTCACCAGGCCGTTTCCTGTAAAAGAGAAGCTCCTTAGCATAGACCACTACCACGGATAGGTCCTTCAAGAGAAGCATTAAGTGACGGAAAACTAATAAACACTTGAAATACAAGTGAAACTCAAAATAATAGAATATCGTTCAAAAGTTCATTGATTTCAGTAATTCAACTTAAAGGTGAAACTGATATATTATATAGATTCATTACATACAAAGTGAGATATTTTCAAGACAATATTTGTTATAATTTTGATGACAATTTGAATATTGTCAAAAGGTTCAATATTGTAGGATCAAAGTGTCACACTCTAATCAGCTGTTTAATCCAAAACACACAAGACATTTTAGAGCACTTCATGCTTCCTTCGGCATACAAGCTTTATGGAGATGCTGATTTCATTTTCCAGCAGGACTTGGCCCTATACCCACACTGCCAAAACCTGGTTCAATGACCATGGGATTCACTGTTCTTGATTGACAGGCCAACTCGAATCTATGGGGCTTTGCCAAGAGAAGATGAGACTGAACAATGCAGAAGAGCTGAAGGCCGCTATTGAAGCATCCTGGTCTTCCATAGGACCTCAGCAGGGCCACAGGCTGGTAGCATCCATGCCACGCCGAATTGAGGTAGTAATTCACGCAAAAGGGGCCCAAACCAAGTACTCAGTACATATGCATGATACGAGTACTTTACCATACCATACTTTTTAAAGGGCCAACATCGCTGTATTTAAACTCCTTTATTGATTTCATGTAATATCCTAATTTGGGGTTTTCATAAGCCATATCCATCAAAATTATAACGAATGAAAGGCTTGAAATATCTCACTTTCCATGCAATGAGTCTATATAATATATTAGTTTCACCTTTTAAGTTGAATAACTGAAATAAAATAAACTTTTGCACGATATTTATATATTTTCGAGTTTCAGCCGTATACATCAGTCGAAGCCTCTAAAGTTAATTAGGGAAAACGCTTAATCTACTCTTGTTCATTTCGTAACAGGGTCTTTGTAGGCTGATGCAATCACACAGAGCAACCAGCAGGTGGGGCCAACAGACAGACAGATTAAGAGCTCAATGGTGACGCTTACCATTTGTAGCTCTGTCAAACATGAAGATGTCGAAGTCCCAGCTGTCCACCTTGTCAAGCATGCACTGAAAGAAAGCAGCGGGAGTGAAGCATGAGCAGCCTTGGTAAAACTGCACTGACAACACACACACACACACACACACACACACACACACACACACACACACACACACACACACACACACACACACACACACACACACACACACACACACACACACACACACACACACACACCTTGACCTGGCAGTTGTACACCTGGTCGAGGAGGTGCTGCGGGCCCGAGGGCCGCTGGAGGAGGTGGCGGCTCTTGAGACCCCTCTGGAAGCTGAGCCGTCTGCGGTGGCTCTTGAGGCCCCTGGCACCTGGCCGTACGGGACCCTGGTGACCTGGGCATACAACACCGACACGTGAGGCTGGGGCTACCAGGCTGCTAGCAATCAGCTAACCCTACCGTATTCTTTACCATTTTACACATTGCCATTAACTATTATAATTCAGCAGATACTTTTCCCTAAAGCGACCGACAGTGAATACAGGTACTGGGAAGCCGTACAAACTTTCTCTAATATGCATCCATAAATTGTGGACATTTGGAATGGCCTGCTCTAAAAACCCTTCAAGGCCCGGACACACAAAACCAACGTCCCACCTCGCCTGTGCCTTGGCCAAAAGATGCACTTTAACACAACGCAAAGACTACAGCTAACGAGGGTTAGGGTTATGAGATGAAGTGGAAGAATGAGACGATCATTTTGTGTAAGTAACTTGTAGTAATTTGCTGCTTTGCCCACTTCCATTTCTCTTTTCGTGCATCGATTCACTTAAGGTGAACAGCCAATCCAAGTGCCCACGGTACGCGAGACACCGCAGATACTGAACGACAGCCCGACACTGTCCGTTGGTCAGCCAGGTGTGTCAGGGGCTTCAGTCCAAGTCACCGCACCATTTAAAAGTAGAACTAGAATTAAGTTTGATACCTGGCAACCACATATTAATGCTGAATGCAACAGACAGAATACACAAAGGGAGGTTATAATTCATGTTTGAGTGCATTGGGCTTGAAGACATAAGGGGTTATTTGTTTTTGTTAATAACAGTTGTGCTTGTTAGCTGCTAGCTATCGCATTAAGTTCTGTAGCTAGGCTGTTATTTAGGCTATGTCTGTCCAGTGGTTGCGTTTTATATGTAGACCATGTCAATATTATGTGAAATAAATAATTTCAAGCATTAATCAAGGACCACTCCCATCCTTGGCCAACCAGCAAATAAACGAAAACCACAAAGTACCATTGGGGTAACCATCACATTGGGGTAACCATCGCATGTCTACTCACAGTGAAACCTCTGATAGTCGACCTTGACGTGGGAGTGAGGGGCCCCACGCACTGGTTCCGACGGCCCCGGGCCCCGTTGTTTCACATCACCTGGAAGGGGGAGAGTGGGATGGGTGAGAGGAGAGGATAGCGAGAGTGGCTATGTACTTTATAAAAAAACTTTATTTATGTACATGTTTATCTTCAATGCCAATAAAGTGGTTTTCAACGTAATTATTTACCATATCAGTGTAAGTGTGCAGATGAGTGTGGTGTTGGACAATTGTGGTCAAATGAAGATAGTCCTTTCCTTTGTGGGCTAGCCACTGTAAAAAATCTTAACACAGGAAGGAACAAAACCAGGTGCTTGTGTGTGCTCCCTCTGCGCCTACGGCGGAGGTGAGAGGGGGTGGAGCGGCACTTACCGAGCAGGTGGAGGTAGAGAACCGCCTGATCAGCGCTGTTGTAGGACACCCCTCCTCGCCTCTGAAACAAACAGCAGGTCATTACTGCTAAACCAACCGTCTTCGACCACGGCCTGAGAAACACACAGCCCTAGGTCCCATCAGTTGTTTAACGTAGTCGGCCGAGCAAACACTATAATGTGATGCAACTAGATGCACGTGAGCTCCAAGCAGGTAGGGGTTAGGCTATCTTGCTCAAGGATGCTTCAATGTAGACTGAGGACATTTGGGTTTGAGTGTGTGTGTGCAGGGATTTGTTTAGAAAAGAGAGAACACAATTTGAAGTGTGTCAGACAGACATGGCTGCAACCCCTGCTGTGGTGGCCAACCCAAGGGGCCACAGCCAACAGCTCCCCCGGTGGCAAGCTAGAGGTATTGTCATGACAGACACACTACTGCAATACTTACTGTAATGCAGTACTGCTTACTGTATTACTCTACTGCTGCATAGCAAAAGCAGGAAACAAGGCAATAAAAAAAACAACAGTTAAACAGAAAAAACAAACCGTTTTATTTCAAGACCAGTTTAATAACTGGTCTACACAGCCAGTTTACAAAAAATAATAACTATTTAATAAAATAACCAGGTCAATCATGAAATAAAAAAGAAAACCTTTCAATTACGCAACAAGCAGTGTGAATCAACTGTTAAAATAAATGTGATTTTAATGACAGACCGACCGGTTTCATCAAACACGGGACGCTTCAGGACAAGAGGACAGCAGGACTAACAGTCGTGATGGTGCTATCATGGAATACCGCTGCAGGCTGACCCACATCCCCCCCACTGGGTGGTCGCACACGGGGCCTCCACACGCTCTGTGTATGACTGTCTCGTCAGTCTGTGTGTGTGTCCTCAACAACACAAACAATCCATCTCCAGTTATTAAATCCATGTCTGCATCATCAGATAAATCAGAATGTATTTGAGGAGGAGAGAGGGACGGACGGTGGGGTACAGCACAGAACGCAGTAAGCGCTCTCTCGCTCTCCTTTACTGCAGTGGTGGTCCGTAATGTGATCTGTGGGCGTACAGTATGTAGTTCTGTAAACCGTTCGATGATAGTGCTGGGAAGTCTATGCGATGTTCGGTCCACTCCGAAGTTGTGGCCATTTAATTTGTGCGGAGCAGTGGTGGTATTGAGGGGTAAACATCCTTGCACAGGTTTCTAAGGATTTGCTGTGTTTGCAGCAGTTCTGTGTTACATCAGTTAGCAGCCCAATCATCATGGGTTCAGTCACAACCAGGGCAAGGCGTGTTGGGCACCTGATCATCCCTTGTGTTCCCTGAACCATGGCTGTTTGATTGAAAGGTTTGTGACAGGACAGACAGAAAGTGTTTGGCTAGCAACTGGTTGGATGATACATTTTGGTGTATCAGTGTTTGGATGCTAGTGTTTGGGATTTGACTGTCAAATGCCCCCCAAAGCATGACTTATTCCTGTACGTTTTATCATAAATGGGCAACCAAGTGACGACGACAATAGAAGGATGCTTTTCTAGCATTTCACAAAAAAAACTGATTAAAGGATTCAGACAGTTTTCCGGGACGCCAGGTTAATATTGAAGTTTTTTATGTCAAGATGTGTTCCACTCACCCACTCTCATGGTCTACTCCCGTACCATAATTTGGCAGTTGGTGAGCCATCTGGAATAGAAAGTGCCTAGCCAGGGCAGCTCTTATGCGCTTACTTGTGTTTGACAAAACAAAGACATCTATGGGAGCTCCTCATCACTTGTTTGGATAGAATGGATGCCAAATTTTGAAACACTTGTACAGCTCGAGAAAGGACGAGTTGCAATCAAATCATGGCTTATTTACATCTCATCTCATAGAACTTGTCAACAATCAATGTGGGGTCTTAGTCAACCATCGAGATCCAAGATCGGGCCCATCTAGCTTCCACAGTACACTATTGACCAAACTCAGGCAGAGCCTCCCCACTCATTCAAATACCATGCAAAACATGTTTTCATGCAAATTAGTGGCTCTTCTGGTTTATCTGAACAGCCACGAGGTGGTTGACGATTAGCGTATTGTTTTTCTAGTTTTAGTTCCCCAACAGAGTTCCTTCCTCTTAACATGGACTTTCAAAGCTTTTCATCTGCCAGATCCTAGTACTAAGGGTTTTGGGAAGATCAAGACACACTCTCAAGGGTGTCCACTAGCATGTGTGTGGTCCAGGTAGACATTTATCTGGTGCTTGAGTCCATGGTTCTGCAAAAATTATCTTACTCTTTCAGTCAGTGACATATGTGGTCAACTTCATAAAGGGAACCGGATGTGTAATAAAGCGCTTTACTGTGATAAAGGGTTAGTCGAACTCACTAGCAAGACCGAGAGTGAACACACACCCAATGGAAGTAGCCCAGATATTACAGCGATGTTGCCAGAGGTCCTTATATGTTAAACGAGGCACTTCTCCGTGTATACAGCGAGTGTGCTTTGTGTACACAGTATACACAGTACGACCCCCGGGGACGAACACCGGAAGTCGGTCCTCGTTACAACAACAATTTGCATGTGTGAAGGCAGAGTTCACAGTCGTAATATGAACATGTCATAGTAGGAACCTAAAACCAAAACATTCACAATTTCGTTGTCGCCTCATCATCATCTACGAAAGTCTTGATTATTAGAGGTAGGTGTGTGTGTGTGTGTGTGTGTGTGTGTGTGTGTGTGTGTGTGTGTGTGTGTGTGTGTGTGTGTGTGTGTGTGTGTGTGTGTGTGTGTGTGTGCGCGCGCGCGTCACTCACCTTGCAAAGCTGCCTCGGAGAAGGACCTCCGAACAGAGCAGAGCTGGTGCCGAGGCTGATGGCTCCTCTGCGCCTCAGCACATGCTGGGGAACCGGCCTGTCTAGAGGCAACACCGGCAGCTGGGAACATACTTCCATTGAACAGTCAACGCCGGGTTAAAATCCGATCGAGATGTAACCGATGCACCATGAACTCAGGCAGAAGTTTTCGCAGAGAAAGCGCAGGATTTCGAGTTCGTTCAAGGCGATATTGACACGGATGTTTCTTCGATCATTTTGTGTTTCCCACGGGCCATAGCTTTTACATATTTGGTCCAAAATGTGTGGCAATTATCTTTTAAGATTTCGATAGCATCACAGAGGGAACTCGACCAATTGCTTCCTCATATTGCAGAAAGCCGTCAAACATATAGGCCTGACGTTACCTCTGCTCCAGAAACAGTCGTGACTTTACTAATCACAATGAAATACGGTTGCAATACAATTCAAAATATTCCTAAACGGTTCGGATTTTGGAATCGTAGAAGCCAAAGATAAGAGCATGGACCCAGTCCGTTGACATCTCATCGCTCGGATGAACAGCGGCAAAGCCTGGAACAGAAAAACGTCGCAGTTGTAACATGATTTTCCATTGAGCTTGAACGCACGGTATTAGTTGAACCATTCACCGAAGAAAACAAGGTCGAACTACGATCATAGCGTTCATAACTCAGTCCCTTCCTTATCTCTCACCGACTGTTAGCTGTCTTCCCCAAACATTTCAACGATGGCGCGATGACGGACCTCTCGCTCCTTCAAACTCCAATCATTTTAGACCGAACCGTAAAAGGTTTCCTATGATTGGTTAATCAAGGGTTGTGCATTTAAAACGCCTACATCTATTGGACGAGGGCTTCACTGGGCATCTTCTCCAATGCGTTTTCATGTTTTTTTATTTCAATATTCATCAATTAGCCTATAATTAAACCAAACTCCATACGGTTTTCACAGATTTCGGCCCCAATGCCGGAAATAGATAAAAATAATTATTACAATAACAATAATAAAGTGAACCAATTGCTTCACGTGTCGGAGCTGGAGCTTTCAACCCTGTTGGCTGAATGGGATTAGGGTTATTATTAGTAAGGGCATGATACACTTTCTTAGAGAGACACATTTTGATGCCAATATTCTAAAACCTATTACATATTCATATTAAACGAGCACTTAGCCTGTAACTTGCTCGCTCGAGCCTCCTCTAGGAAGAATGTATCGAAGTCAGACATGTGAATTTGGTGACATCCTCAGGTCGTCAGTTGAAACAGCTTTTTTTAATACCGTTTTAGAGACCCATACTTGCGCCGCTTTCCTAATGTGGATGGTTTAACTCGTTCCATCTAAAAGATAAGTAAGAAAACCTTCTGCTTGCCTCTGGTTCTTTTGGCTAGTGTAAAATATTAGGATTTTGTAAATATTAAAAATTAAGTACCTTGCAATAACTTTTGGCATAAATACTGTATCCTTTACTGGTATTACGACTTTACTATGTCGATTTTATGTATCCAATTGTATCATAAATATAAAAAATATATACAGCCTACATGTCCTTGATTGACAGGTCATGGGCGGGGACTCAGCCCCCATCTCCAACTTGCCCCGCTCCACAGGTTGCTATGGGAATCGCCTGCCCGACCAGCTCGTCTGAAACCCGATCAAGCCTTGCCGATACGAGGCGACCCGCGTGCCCATTGGTTGCCGAGGATACCTGAAGCAGCCTGCCGATGAATCTTTGATGCTGGACAGAGCTTCTCCATTACTCATTACTTCGACTGACCCGTCTGTCTGGACCCACCGAAGGACCAACAAACACTTCTTGGCCCGGAAACGTTCAGGAGCAGCGGCAGGTATGTACCATATTTTTCCATAAAGAGTTGAGTTTGTTATTTATGGTATGTATTGTTACTCCCTCCCCCCCCCACCCTCCTGTGACCTCAAGCAGCAGGTAATGGTGTCAGGATGTCCGAGAGCCGGCAGCGAACACTGTCCACCTCCGGGGAGTCCCTGTACCTCGTCCTTGGTCTGGAGAAGAGCTGTAGCCATGAAGAAATCAAGAAGTCTTACAGGTAGGCCTGTTTAAACCGAGGGTTGAGAGAAGGACTGTCTGCCGGTGTCCCTCTAACACTCCAACATCAGGGGTTATTGTATGAACTGTGTCTGGTGCTAACACCCACAGACATCATGCAAGTACTGTGGTACGGCAGAGGGAGCGAGAAGTAACATAGAGACTGACGGAATGATGGAGGGATGAGAAGAGACAGAAAGAGGCAGAATGGTGGAGGGAGAAAAGGGGACTGAAGTCCAAGTACATTTGATTTGTTTAGTCCTTAATCACTGCTAGGTCTCAAATGGCTTCACAGGAGACCTTTGGCGACCCAACCCTAAGCCATCTAAAGGGCAAAAAAAGGAACCCTGGAACCCTGTTTGGTATCACAAAGAAGCACACACACACACACACACACACACAGTGTTGTTTGGATCTTCAGGAAGCTAGCCCTGCGGTACCACCCGGACAAGAACCCGGACAACCCAGAGGCGGCAGATAAGTTCAAGGAGCTGAACGGAGCCCACTCAGTGCTGTCGGACCTCACCAAGAGGAACATTTACGACAGCTATGGCTCCCTGGGCCTCTACGTCGCCCAGCAATTTGGGGAGGAGAACGTCAACACCTACTTCATGCTCTCCACCTGGTGGGCCAAGGTGTGTGTGCAGCTCCCAGTGTCGATCAGTAGAGCAGTATTTCTTGAACTCCGGGTCGGGAGGTACCTAAAATGGGTCGCGATCCAGAGTTGTGTCCAGCCTGATAATGCACACGCTCTGAGCACATGAGAGTGATTAGTGAACTCTTAGTGTTCTGTGTGTGCGGGGGTTGACACACTGAAATTGCGTTTTTTGGGTCCTGACTCCTCTGTCTCTCCAGGGTCTGTTTGCTGTGTGTGGGGTGCTGACCGGCTTCTACTGCTGCTGCTGTCTGTGCTGCTGCTGTAACTGCTGCTGTGGCAGACTGAAGCCCACGCCGCCCGGGGAGGGGGCGGAGTCAGACGCATACGTCTCCCCAGACGACCTGGAGGAGGAGGTTGGCCATGACAACGGTGAGCAGAACCAGGAAATGGGTTTTCAGAGGGCCGCTTCACCAGGAAGTATTTCCTCCTGTGGTAAACCATACTTCCTGTGGTTGTAGAAGGCGGAGATGCTCCGGTGGTGCAGCAGCCCAGCAGCGGAGCCAGCGAGAAGACTCAGCTGATTGGCGATGGAAACCGCAGGTATGCGGACACCTACACCTGAGGACCCGCCCCGACCCCATGGGAGATTAACCTCTGACCTCTACTCTCAGGCTACCAACAATTTCAACTCCTTTTCCTACAAACAGACTCTCATGATGTATGTGGTGTTTGACTTGTTTTGGGAAACTTCTAGAGAGCAACACAATTGGCACATACGACTCGATTTTGTGTGTGCAGAACCAGGGCAGGAACATTTTGATTGGAGAGGGTGTTACGTTAGAGTTAGAGTGGGCTTTGCGTTTATTTTTTATTATAAATAATTGAAATCCAATTTTTACCAATATCAATGGCTGCAGTTATGAGAATGATATGTCCGGACAAAAGCCCTTGGTCATAGTAAATTAAAGTCTTTATTCTATAGACCCGTGAAACAACCGGATGTTTAACACAAAGAACTGTAAATGTATTCAGTTGTTGTGACGGATGTGATGGAAAAATAAGTATGTTGGTCACATGATTAAATAATAAATAGTCACAACAAAACCAATCATCAATCTATGAATATAAACTTATCACATGCATTATCTTTTGATGGAGAGAATGTCTTCGTTCTAAATGATGTAAGCTTACTAAATTCATCTTCAGTTACTTTCAGATACATATAACATTAGTGATTTGGTTGCATGTTCGGACGTGTGTTTTATTTTAATATGCGTTTTAATGAATGTATCTTATTTTTTTGTATTGCATAAACATAACATTATCTTGCACCATTCCGTCAACTGCAAAATGTCAAGATATAGACATATATTATAAATAAAGGATTATTAAAAAATGAATGATGTGTCAATAAACTGACGCTACTTTTAGTCCAACATGATAGGCCTGCTGCCTAGCTTGCCTGGACCGAGGACACACATACAAACGTGCGCACTCACACACACACACACACACACACACACACACACACACACACACACACACACACACACACACACACACACACACACACACACACACACACACACACACACACACAGGCCTGCTTACACTTTCATATATGGGCATGTAAGCATGGCAACGCTTGACGTGGCCTTTACTAAAAACAGCTCGTGACATTCAATGGGCGAGACGCCGCGTGAAGCAACTTGGAGGACACAGTTTGCGAAACGCCCGACACTTCTAATTGCAACAGTTCTTGGGGGATTTGGCCCCTGAGTTGACCCGAAGAACGCGACAACGGGTCCACTCTTTGAACGGATTTTATTAGCTAATCTCTGGGGATTTGACGTTCCGCTCAACTTTATAACAAGATGGACAGCTTGGAGAAGCAGCTCGTCTGTCCGATATGCCTGGAGATGTTCACAAAGCCGGTGGTGATTTTGCCGTGCCAACACAACTTGTGCCGAAAATGCGCCAACGATATTTTTCAGGTATGTAGGGAGTATCGCCCCAGAACGAGAAGATATTGTGTTGTCAATCTCGTATCCCGATAATGGCCTCTTTATACCAACTTGGTTTGAAGTTGGCCAACCGTACAGGAGCGAAATAGCACATGAAAATGTACAAACACTGACACTTAAGAGATTCTTCAGTAGCGGTTAACGAGTATAATGTAACACAGTCACACCATTATAATGCTATAACGCAGGCCCTGCGATTGGGCCTACAAAGGACCAGTTAATCAGGACCACAATTTAGTTCTATAGCAATCAACTGTTTTGGCATATATGTCAGCATCATTCTGTAGGCAAAGAAAAAACGGTAGCCTTTCTCACCACGACAAAGGAAACTTCTTTAGAAAGGATATTTTTGGTTTCAAAATAAATACCTTCATGGATGTTATAGGCATCCAACCCATACATGTCGACGAGAACCGGTTCTACAGTTTCGTCCGGAGGGCGGTTCCGCTGCCCGTCCTGCAGACACGAAGTGGTTCTGGACCGACATGGAGTCTACGGACTGCAGCGCAACCTTCTGGTGGAGAACATCATCGACATGTACAAACAGGGCTCCACCAGGTGAGGGATTATGGGCTACCAGGTGAGATATGATAGGCTACCAGGTGAGATATGTTTGGCTGCTATGGGAGATGGGCGACCAGTTCAGAGATGATAGGCTACCAGGTGAGATATGATAGGCTACCAGGTGAGATATGTTTGGCTGCTAGGGGAGATGGGCGACCAGTTGAGAGATGATAGGCTACCAGGTGAGATATTATTGGCTGTTAGGTGAGAGATATGCGACCAGTTGAGAGATGATGGGCGACCAGTTGAGAGGTGATGGGCGACCAGGTGCACACCAACGTGTAGACTATCTTACCAGTCCACACAACCTCCAGATGGTAGTTGGTTACCTGAAGACTAGACCAACTTAACAAACACTTCTATCAGATACAACTAGATGTTTACACTGTAAAAGGACGTCAAGATGATTGTTGGTTACCTGTAATGTGGACTGACTCACCAGACAGACACCAGATTAAACTGTACGTGTAGAACAGAATAGGACCTCCAGATGATGGTTGGTTACAGTTAACAATAGTTGAATTTACCAACCCTTTACCATGGCTGATCTTCATTGTTAATTGATCACGTTTCGGGCTAACCCACCAGCTACACCACGAGAGTGGTGCCTCGTAGTGCCCAGGCCTGTTGGTGTTATCTCCGCGGCCTGCTGCATAGCCAGACCCCTATGGGGCTATTTATATCTTTAGGGCAGTGGGGCAGCCAACCGCCAGGGCCTATTTTTATTGTGGGACATGAGGAGTGACTTCACTAGACCATCCATGCTGTCAGCTGCTTCAAAACACACACACACACACACACACACACACACACACACACACACACACACACACACACACACACACACACACACACACACACACACACACACACACACACAAATGTTTCTTTAAACCTGCAGTCTATAACACCATGGTATAGTTCTACTGGTGGACTCTGGGAGCCACCCAGTACAACCACAGTCTTCTACTGGTGGGACACTAGGAGCTGCCTAGTACAACCACAGTCCTCTGGCAGATACTGGGAGGAACCTGGGTCTGCTGGGTCTCTACCTCCTCTCCTCATGTCTCTCCTCTCCTGCAGCCCCAAGGAGGCTCCTCCGGCCCAGCCAGAGCAGCCCTCCTGCGAGGAGCACCCAGAGGAGAAGATAAATATCTACTGTGTGACCTGCGGCACCCCCACCTGCTCCCTCTGTAAGGTGTTTGGCAGCCACAAGGACTGTGAGGTGGCTCCTCTACACAGCATCTTCCAGGAACAAAAGGTCTCGCCCACACCTTTGGCCCCCTCTAGTTAACAGTTATTACTATAGCTTGGTTGTTTATTACACTAGTGTGTGTGTGTGTGTGTGTGTGTGTGTGTGTGTGTGTGTGTGTGTGTGTGTGTGTGTGTGTGTGTGTGTGTGTGTGTGTGTGTGTGTGTGTGTGTGTGTGTGTGTGTGTGTGTGTGTGTGTGTGTGTGTGTGTGTGTGTGTGTGTGTGTGTGCAGGCTGAGCTGACAGACTGTATCTCCATGCTGGTTGGGAACAATGAGAGGATCCAGGCCGTCATCTCTCAACTGGAGGGGACCTGCACAACTGTAGATGTAGGTGTAGACGCACCGACACACACACGCACGCACGCACACACACATACACACAACCACCCACACATAAATACACAGACATACGCGCATGCATTTACATATCAAGCACATGGTATAATGCATGCATGTGAAATAAACAACACCACGTACTTGCAAGCCACAAGGAGGGTATATAAATGCAACAACCCATGCATGCTTTTCACCTAGGCAAACTAAGCCGGTTGTATGACTTATTTGTTAAGGAATTTGAGTCAAAGTAACGATACTGAAAGAGGACTCGGCATAGGCGAGTGAAAAGTCGAATGTGTTTTTAAATACAGTAAAGTTAAAGCAAAAAGCCCCTCGAATGTATCTCTGAGGTAAAAAAACACACAACACTAATGTGGTGTGTGATGTGACGTCACTCCAACGCTGCAGGAGAATGGCCGCAGGCAAAAGTCAAAGGTGTGCGAGACCTTTGACCACCTTTACGCCATCTTGGAGGAGCGGAAGGGAGAGATGAGCATGCAGATTACTTCTGAGCAGGAGGAGAAACTGGACTACATCCGCTCCCTCCAGAGGAAGTACACAGAACATCTGGACAACATGGCCAAGGTCCTGGAGACCGGGATCAACATAATGGACGAGTCTGAGATGGCCATCTTCCTGCAGGTGAGGATGTCTGTCTGCCTGCCTGTCTGTCGGTCTGCCCCTCGATCTATCTGTCTGTCTATCTTTAAATGTATCTTTCTATCTATTCGTCTGCCTCTGTACCTGGCATGTAGTGGCCAGCGTGTCTGTCTGCCTGCTTGCCTTTCTATCTGTCAAAATAATAATCCTTACATACAGCACAGGATCAAAGTACTCCACAGGGATGTAACTCAGGGTCTGTCTTCTCTCCTCAGGCTGCTAAACCACTTTTACAGAAGTAAGTCAATTTAAACCTCTCTAACAGCATGCTGAATTAGTTGATCAGTTTGATTCAGTGAATCAGATTGAGGTTAAATCAGCCTGCAGTGAATCAGTGAAAAGTGAAAATGATTGTTTGCGGCATGAGAACAGAGGCCCACACAGAGGCTGTTTCCCAATGTGAAGGCTGCAGCCTTGCTAGGACGCGTCCTTGCTAGTCGCGTCCTATGGAGATGAGACTAGAGTGCTAGCTCGAGTGCTTCCTAGCGTTTGTAACGTTTGGACTTTGGAACGACTTGCTGGTGTGGAATCGTTCCGCTTCCGTTTTTTAATACTGCATTTGCGCTTGTAAACACATGTGCGCTTATGGATAAAACATGGTAGCAATCAAGCTGCTCGATATTTATTCGACTTTTGTCTGTTATGAATGCGGTCATGTCTCTTTCGCATGGAGCCTCTTTGAGGAAGTCACAAAAGCTTTGTTGCGGTTGATCGAATCGTCTTTATAAAAAAAAAAATCCAATCAATTTTTATAAAACTAAGTGAAATTGTCTGAGAACTTAATTCATGCATCACATTTACAGTATGGTTGATTGCTATTATGCAGGGGAAAAAAGACAAAGAAAGTGATGATAAACCTGTATTTATTTGGATATATTATTTAACTGATCTGATTCATTCATTCATATATACCTACCTACCAGTGCTTTGAACACATAAGTATATTATATAAAATACAATTATATACGTTCATTACAAATTACAAACATTGCAAATGATCGGTGTTGCATTTATTTGACAACATTGGATCCCGCAAGAGCTTCTCACCGATAGTGGCAGTATCCCTTCCACCGGTAAACGATTGTTTGTGCGCCACCCTAAGATGCACAAAAAGCCTCAGTTTGCTGGGCTGACCCTAAAAAAAAGATTAAACACAAACATAAATAGGTATACATAAATAATGTAATCTTGTGAGCGAGTAAATTGACATTGGTGACAGTGGTGTTTAACACCAGCTACGTCCATGCAAAATATAACAACGTATAATTAAGTTGCAAAAACGTTTGAAAAGTGGCACAGGTCTTTAGGCTTGATTATTTGCATTAACATGATGAATCTATAAAAACCAATACTGCACAAAATATTTCTGAAAACTTCACTTACATTTGAACGTGCACTGCTTTCCCTCTGCCATTTTTAATATCCCGTGCAGCGTGTGAACGCAGAGGATTGTGGGTAGCTTTGGCTCGTCTAGGATCCAGCAAGGCATCCGTGAAAAATCTCGGAATGCTCAAAAACAAAGGACGCGAAAATGGCGCGAACCTCAACATTGGAACAGTGATTGTCGGCGTTCTATGAACGTAGCGTCCTTAAAAAGGCGGCCGTTGAGCATGCTTCCTTGACATTGGGAAACAGCTAGAGCAAGGACACTCGAAGGGTCAGGGGTCGTGGCCATATAAGACTGATTAAATATTGACGCGATGACAGCAGTTGAGTGAGTTTGTGATGTCATGAGCGGTAACGAGGTCATGGCGGTGATGAATGTTTACAGGATCGTAGAGGGCACCAACACCTCCCACCTGGACAAGGTGGAGCGCGGCTACGAGAACATGTCTCACTTCACCGCTCACCTGGAGAGAGAGAGGCGGGCCCTGCAGACCATTGACTTCCTCAAACGTGAGGAGACACGCTGTCCAGTCATCTCACACTCACACACATGTCATCACGTTATCTCGGATGTTTCCATGACACTCTTCGTTTCGTATTAATTTACCGAAAAAATTTATACATTTTCCTTCTGTCAGTAGATGAAGGAGAGGATGATGATGAGGCTGATGCAGCGGCGGGGAGGAGAGGACGGACAGCTGGGGGCGGTAGTGAGACCTCCCAGACAGCAGGGGGCGGTAGTGAGACCTCCCAGACAGCAGGGGGCACCACGGCTCCACCACCCTCACTCGCTAAGCA
Organism: Gadus chalcogrammus; assembly: GCF_026213295.1. NCBI lineage: Eukaryota > Metazoa > Chordata > Actinopteri > Gadiformes > Gadidae > Gadus > Gadus chalcogrammus. Next base: position 13,975,581 of record NC_079419.1, on the reverse strand, counting down.
GCCAACACGACCGCCAGCGCACACACCCCCTGCCCCGGTCCCTGGCCCGCTCCCCCCCGCGCCTCGCCTGGAGGCCCCCGACACCAGCCTCCTCCGGGCCCCCAGCCCCAAGAACCCCGGGCCCAACCCCCCTGCCCTGCCCACGCCACTGGGAACGCCCCATGCCATGCCTCTGCCGACAGGGAGTTCTGCTCAGGTGAGAGGAGACACAGCCACCCTGCCAGGCTGCTGGATTCGCGAAATCACGATCACTATCATGCGAGAGTCCGTCTTGCAGGGATAGTTAAGCGCTTGGTGCCGAAACCACTGTGGTTCGGACCAATCATCGTCGAGGTGGAACTACTTGAACTACGTGTAATGTAATCGATGGTGATAAGACAGCCGGTTCATCCAAACCCCCTGCCAGAGATTTATTGATAGTGCCTGCCCTTCTCCATTTTTTTTATGTTGACATCTTTATCAACATACCCGCCAGGGTAGAGATGGACACCAACAGATATCTGTGTGATTTTTTGGGCATATCAACCAGTTCTAACCTCTAGAGTAAAACATTCTCGTGAGTTTTATCTCTTGGGTATGAGTTATGATGACAGTCAAGCCATTGTTAGATGGCCAATATAAGCAGAATGATACATACGTTGTACATTTACACAGATAATTTTTCCAGAAGATCAGAAGGGTAACGCATGTGATGCATACATTTGAATGATTATGGCGTAATGGCTTCATATATGGCATGAATCTGATCTGTGCTCCAATGGGCCGGGCTAAGCGGCCCTAACCGTTGTCCTCCAGTAGGGGGAAGCACATGCACTCAGATGTTTATTATTTTAACATAAAATAATGAACGGATCCTCCGTCCGTCAATATAGTTAGGATAAATAATTATTAATACTTCTAATGGCGAGTAGTAGTGTTTGTGCTTTATTTAAGTACTCTTAGTTAACATTTTAACATAGCATTAGCCGTTGACACACGACTTAACCAATGTCTCTTTTCTCCAGGCTCCTTCTGACGCTGGCGCTCAGAACGCCGACACGGAGGACGGGCCGCGCCACGTCTTCTCCTTCTCGTGGCTCAATCAGAAATAAAACCATTCTTCCCTCCAACTCGGCTCAATGGACACACCGAGACTTATCTCGTGCTTATGTCCGTTGAAATCCAACACTGTAGCCTTCATCACGTCTGTGAATCTATTTCCATAATTGTACAAGGGGAGATAGGTGCGTAATTGAACGCGTCCGTGCGTAAAGATTGCGTAAATGACTGGTAGAATACACTGGCTTTCAATAACCGAGGCGACACGTGAATCAGCAATGAACATTGAGAAATATTTTATTACAAATAAGATATATAGCCTGAGCTTCTTTAACATTTTAGATGGATGCTCCCATAATATTGTCTAACAAAACTTGTTAGCATGTGTTTTAGAAGGAAATATTTATTTCGATGGAACAAAATGACCATAACAAATGCATTATGCGTGATTCAAAGGCAGAATTAAGGCTTTTAAAATAGTTGCAATAGTTAGGAAGCCACCAGGGACAAGATCCTATAACACATTTTTTACAAACCCGACAAATGAAAGGACCAGTTAGTTGTGGTATGCATCAAAACAAAAACAATACAATAATTTAACACGTGTCTTACGAAAAGAAAAAAAATGGGTTGGTTCTTCCAAAGCTCATTTGCCAAATATGTCCATCATTTTGCGGTTATCATTGGCCTGCTGGGCGAGCTGTTCCGCCCGAGCCATCTCCAGAACTTCTCGGAGCAGGTGGAAAGTCAGGTCCAGGGAAATGGGTGGATCGTCGGAGCGCTTTTCTTTCTCCGCGGAATCTTCCTCCTGCTGCCCTTCGGAGCTAGCGACCTTTCGCTGGGTGAGCTGCAGCTGCAGGGCGCGGTTGACTGTTGCGGCTGGGGACGGGCCGTGTGACCACAGGTCCGACCTGACCGGAGAGGGGTCTTGTTTGGAATTGTCCAGCTGGATGGAGTACTGCTCACCGAGCCGGAGGAGGATGGGCAGCGGCAGGTGCTGAAGCCTGTCCGACAGGCGGGATCCGGTCCGGCTCTCTATGGCTCTGCACTCATAAGCGGGCTGGCAAGCTCCCAAAAGAGCCACGGCACAAACCATCATGAGATTCATCTCTGCAGACGGAGACGGAGTTTGGAAGTTACCAACCACGAGAGAAATAGGCCTACACGTTTGAATATGCCTTGTGGATTTGGATTGCCAAAAGTGTATTTTTTATGTTTTATATTTAAAAAATAAATTGCGCAATGCATCAATTAGAGAATGCAACTAATGGTCTGGTATCTTGAAATTGAAGGCTACTGTGCAAAATAAAGATAGCCTATCTGATTATTTAGATAAAAAATACGAATCGATCCATCCATTCATACACAGAAGTTTGGTTACCTAAGGTGAACTGCACACCGCTTCCTTCTAATATTGAGGTGGAGTATTTAATACAACCGGTCGCTTTTGTTTATTTATATAGACTTCGGTTCCGTCTCATCAACAACGAGGGTGCCTACGCAAGTGCTAACGTAGACCTTGCAGGACCTGAATTCAAATGTCCAATGTATGGATTCCTTCTATTATTAGCCAATTTTCAGTGTCAGTTCATGGGCTGTTCTGGTATTGTCCAATATACACATAGAATATCTAATTGAAACTATAATATCCAATTATCGGCCCAGTAATAACGACAATAGTCCTGCACCGAATAAACAATAACTTCTCAGATGGAAAATGGTAGCTGTTATTTAAATATAACATTTGGAAATATATTCAATCTATTCCAAGTGATATGCTTTTTAAACACCATTATCATCCCTATTTTTTTTTAAAGTATTATATTTATATTATCCTTTTTATTTCATACTTTTTTTTCAACTAGTATTTTTTTGGAGGACAGCGAGTTTGTGAAGACAGCGTTTCTAAACATGAGCTGAAACCTCCGAAGAACAGTGACCTTCTAAAGCCAAACCAACACAGAATCCATGACATTTCATCTGGAGAACAAATAACACTCAAATAAACATTTCAACAACACACAAACAGATACACCAACAATGAGGAACTAAAATCAAGAATACAATATGGCTCCTATACGACCGACTGGGAAGCTCTCAGTGTCCACCAGCAGAATATTGGTTGTACTTTGTAGGTCTAGTTTCCACTGGTAGTATACTATGGTTAAACTGGGCAGCTCCGTCCACCAGTAGAAAACTGGTTGAACAGGGCAGCTCCTAGTGTCCAAGAGTATTACACTACGGTCACACTGGGCAACATTCACTGCCCACCAGCAGAAGACTATGTTTGTCCAGGGCAACTCCCAATGACAACCAGTGAAGGACTGTGGTTGTACTGGGCAGCTCCCAGTTTCCAACAATAGTCAACTATGGTAACGCAGAGAGGCTCCCAATCTTTCCAGAACAGAACACCAGTTGAATCAGATAAAAGCTGGCGTCTCAAAAGTAACAAGACAAATAGTTTGGTGCTTGTTGTGCTGGCTGCTCCGTCATCCACGTCTCTCTCTGACCTTTAATCATTGACTGATGATGACAGCATGTCCATACGGCTCTCCCATTGGCTGGTTGCATTCAATTAGAATGGATGTCACACAGGAACTAGTCGTCCTCTGTTTCCCCTAATGAGCAAATAGAATAAACTAAAGACACAGGAATGAGCCAGTTTAAAAAACAATAGCAATTGCAAATATGTATGAGTGTTTACATAATGTTCAATAGTGTGTGTACACAATAATATAGTCATTTGTATATTCCAGTGTATGGTTATTGCTGCATGAGTCACTGGTTATGACTCATGCAGCAAGGACAGACGTTGCTGCCAGACAGGAACTCTATACTGGGAAACTAATAGACTGTAGATGCTTCCTAATTATTCCAAGTTCACTCAGAAAGTTCAAGTGGCAAGGCTCTGTTCTGCCATGGATAGGCCACTCAAATTATCATGGCGAGCTAGACAAGCTATAGGGACAGCTCACTGAGATGCCAATTAGTGGACAATAGTAATCAGCTAGTGGGACATACTGAGATCCAAACCTTTTTCACATTTGGAAAAGTTGTCACAGGGTTGTTTAGCTGATGAGGACCTCAGAATAGAAGGAGTGTAACGATGGAACTCTACGCCGTTGTGTATCCCAAGAGCATTATGGTGACACTGTGGAGATGACGTCATGGAGGGGACATCATGAAGGTGACACCATGTTGGGGACATCATGGAGGTGCTATCGGGAATGTGACATCAAGGAGGTGACATCATGAAGGTGAGCCCATGGAGGTGACTTCATGGAGGTGACTCTACTGAAGTGACATCACAGAAATTATGTCACTTAATTTCCTTGATGTCAGGGATTCACAGGGATTACTTTTTGGATACAGGTCAAGGAGCAGGTAGGGTTTAGGCATCTTGCTCAAGGACGTCAAATAGACTGGGGATCGTTGGGGATCAAACCCAGTACCTTTTGGCTCAGACTGGAACACCCCAGCCACTGCATTTTCATCCACATCAGCAGGAAGTTTGCTCCCCAAAGCGACGGCTGGTGTGTGTTTGTGTGTTGAGGGGTCACCGGAAGGAGAGGGCTAGCCCGGTCTCCAGATGACCATGGCGACAAGATCACCTCTGCATCATCAAGACGACAGCGCAACCTTTACCAGACCCGAAGCCAGTAGCTGCATTCGGAATCCAATGCAAAGGGCAAAGATCAAGTTAGATCTGATTCAGGAGAGAGAGAGAGAGAGAGAGAGAGAGAGAGAGAGAGAGAGAGAGAGAGAGAGAGAGAGAGAGAGAGAGAGAGAGAGAGAGAGAGAGAGAGAGAGAGAGAGAGAGAGAGAGAGAGGAAAACCTTTGGTGGTAAGGTCATTGTCTTAAAAAAAGAAGCTTCAGTCACCCGCAGAATTTGCAATAGCAGTTGACAGTATACAATTCAAACACAGAACCTAACCCATTGCCCCGGTATTTAATCAAAATTATTTTTTCAAAAGTATAAAAAATAATCCGTTCATCTTTATCTTAAACCAATAAATGTAAAAAAACAACAACAAAAGACGCTGTGTGTGAGTGTGTGCGCGTGCGTGCTGAGAGGAGGGTCTTTACTCCTGGCCGTCTAGCGTGAACTCTACCCCACATGTTCCGTGCTGTTGGTGGGAGGAGGGAACCAAAGACGTAGAACCGCAGCGCCGTACCGAAGTTAAAGATCGCCGAAACCGCAGGAAAACATATCCCAATCCTTCGACCCTCGACAGCAATGGCAGGACGTGACAGAATAGCCCACCTCCTTCGACAGCTCGAGAAAGCTGCGTAAGTGAACGTTTTTTGTATTTCAAACAAAAAGTAAAGAATGCAGAGGTTCGCGTTCCGTAGTACTACTTGTAGGCTGAAACTTGCATGTTTACGAAAGTGTAGCTCCAAATTTGACCTTTAAAACGTTCTTATTTTTTCCATAGGTGCAGGTGTCCTGCACATTCCAACACATATCACCAAGGTACGAGAAATAGAGCCTGCTTTCATTCCCAGTATACCTTAAATTTCGTAGTCGTCCGTTGTTCATAGTGGAATATTTATCGATGTGTGTTCTGGGGTTAGGTGCTGGAGCTGCGGCGTGCACGGTCAGAAAAACCGACTATGCATTTGAGGTAAAGGAGATCACACGCGTTCACAGTGCACTCTTGCGTGTCCTACTGGAATTATAATGGTTGGTAAATAAACACCCGAGCACATTCTTACATATTTAATTAATGTTAATGTTTTCTTATTGTCAGATGGCCAGCTCCAACATCAGATATGGAGAAGGGGTCACCCGGGAGATCGGAATGGTAACATGACATCATCACTCATTTACTAATTTCCACACACACGCGCGCGCACACACACACACACACACACACACACACGCACACACACACACACACACACACACACACACACACACACACACACACACACACACACACACACACACACACACACACACACACACACACACACACACACACACACACACACACACACACACAGGAAAATGCAATCTCGCAAACGTGTGTGCTGTAACATTCCCGCCGGTCGTTGTGTAGGACCTTCAGAACATGGGGGCTCGTAACGTGTGTCTGATGACGGATAAGAACCTGTCCGTTCTGCCGCCGGTGAAAGCAGTCCTGGAGTCGATGGCACAGAACGGAGTGAACTACAAGGTGTATGACCAGGTCCGAGTGGAGCCCACGGACACCAGGTAGCGACGTTAACCAGCAGAGGGAGACAACACATCGTTTTACAAATCGTTTCGCTGTGTAAAATCTCTCAATGAATTATGAGGCAGGTTTAACCATCGATAGTTGAAGGGTATCTTATGCTCCAGAGGGAAATGCCAAAGGCAACTAAACCCATTTGTTTACATCGGTCAGGCATTTAAGCAGAACTGACACTAATAAAAACAGCTGCTACCTGTATTAACCATGCTGTTAAAAGATACAGTATTGCCAAAGCTCAGGACTAATCATGTAGTGACGGCTTTAATTACACAAGCACAATTTGTTCCAAGTTAAGAGACAGGACCAATTTGTACACTATCTGCATGATCATAATCATTATCAATTTATGAAATCTAGGTTGCTGGTTAATGTTTGTCTTACTTCCTCAAGCCTTTACGACTGAGAATGCTAAAGGATGACTGTGATTTTTAAATGGATCTCTCTCAGCTTTAAGCAAGCCATCGCCTTCGCCAAGAATGACTCCTTCGACGTCTATGTCGCGGTGGGCGGGGGCTCGGTGATAGACACCTGCAAAGCAGCCAATCTGTACGCCAGCCACCCTGAGGCAGAGTTTCTGGACTTTGTCAACGCTCCCATCGGGAAAGGGAAGCCTGTTACGGGCGTCCTCAAGCCTCTGATTGCAGGTACCAAGAAATGGCAGCTTGCTTCAGCGGCGTCCCCACAGACCTCAGATTAAGGCCAATAGCACAATTAGTTGAGCCACTGGATTAGGTGGCAGACAGGTGCCAAGCTCAGTGTAGAGTGACCACAACGATGAACCCGTTGAGGGACATTGAGGAACGAGTTTGAGTTCTGATTGGCCTTGGTCACTGGTATAAACACACAGCCTTATCATGTTTCTGATAGTATAGTTTGTTTCATAATAGTACTGCGACCACATTATACCACAATTCTTTGAGATGTGCACTCGCCCCCATCCATCGTTCATAACGTCATGTGATGTAACAAATAGTGGCCTCTAATAATCTCGTAATCAATTCTCAGCCATCAGAAATACACTAATTACAATTACAAGTAGGGCATTTAGCAGACGCTTTTAGCCAAAGCGACTTACATCGGTTAATACACATATTGACACACCGACGGCAGAGTCAACCATGCAAGGCAATAGCCAGCTCGTCAGGAGCAGTTAGGGTTAAGTGTCTTGCTTAGGGAAACATCTACACTCAGCTCGGAGGAGCTGGGGATCGAACTAGCAAACTTTCGGTTGTAAGATAACTCCTCTACCTCCTGAGCTAAGCCGACCCCATATTGAGTGAGACAACCATTGAAAAGGAGGGGCTCATAACATAACTTGAGTCAACAAATGAGCTTGATCAACAAATGACCTAAATTGACTAAATGAAAAAAAGTTTAAAAAAAACACAATTTCCCCTTCCTCTCTTTAGTTCCCACAACAGCCGGAACCGGCAGTGAAACCACGGGAGTGGCCATTTTTGATTTTGAAGAACTGAAGGCCAAAACTGGTGAGTTTTAGTGAAACGGTTAAGCTCTGCTCCTAGACCTGTGGTTATGGGTGAATGTGAATATGCTGTCTGCGGTCTGGTGTCCAGGAATAGCCAGCAGGGCCCTCAAGCCAACCCTGGGGATGGTGGACCCGCTCCATACACTGCACATGCCTGAGAGGGTCGCCGCCAACAGTGGCTTTGACGTGCTCTGGTGAGAACACTCTAGCAACAAGCAACTCTTGGTGCTTCCTCCTTCCTTCGAGGTGCCAGAGGTCTTTAGTTCTGATGAAGGTGTGCTGAATGAGGATGACTTGTTGTAGCACTTTCGATAAGGGGCCACGTTGTGGTTTTGTCCACTGGTCAGGTGGACTCTTGACTCTGGAGGGCCTGTCTTTTAGGGTATTTTCGTAGATACTTATCCTACATGTTAGCACTGGCCTTGAAGGTTTTATGGTGTCTGGGGTAAGCCAGCATCAACTGTCACTAACACACCTTCAGGAGAGCAGAGGTCAGCGTCCCAGAGTTAGTAAACCTTCTTTCCTAATCAGATGGTCTGAAGGCTCTCTCTGACTCTAGTGTGAATGCTGAATCAAAACATACCACATACATTTGAGTTGTTATATGTACTAAACTGTGTGTCCCTTGATAAAGACAATGAGACTCTCTTGTAGGTCCTTTATTCACTGATAATAGAAAAATGAAAAAACCTAACCCTAACCCTATCTAGCATATAGGACTGGACAATAACCAACCATAAACTTAACCATCACCTTATGAGGGTAAAGGTAATGGGGGGTGGTCTGTTGTTGTAAACGTTGTTCTTGTCTTAACCCCCCCCCCCCCCCCACTAGCCATTCCCTGGAGTCTTACACCGCCCTGCCCTACAACATGCGAAAGCCCTGTCCCCCAAACCCCATCAACCGCCCCGCCTACCAGGGCAGCAACCCTATCAGCGATGTCTGGTCAAGGCACGCCCTCAACGTGGTGGCCAAATACATGAAACGGTAGGACCAATCAGGAAAACCTAACCATCGGAATACATTATGTGTTTTATACTTACGGAGAAAAGTTTCACACTTTTTTTTGTTAGAAGAATGTTGTTGTTTTTCTTCAACATGACGGAAAATGGCGAAAGATGCATTTTTTCTGAAAATGCTTACAGAATAACGATTTATAACCTATACAGATTCAATATAAGAACTGTCCAATAAAAACCAGCAACTGTATACTGATAATGAAATAGCGTTTTGAGATTGTAGATGGAGTAGCACTCACACTCAGTTGAAAGGCCAGGTCCAGGTCCCAATTCTTTCAGAGCCATCCCACTTCAGGTGCTGTTCTGTTCAGAGTTCTGCTCTGCCCACATATTCAAGGGCTGTTCGAGATCCAGAGGACCTCGAGGCGCGTTCCAGCATGCATCTGGCCAGTGTGTTTGCAGGGATCGGATTTGGAAATGCAGGAGTTCATTTGTGGTGAGTCTAGTGCTGCAGACGACCCTTCCAGCCTTCGCACTACATTGAGTTCAGTGCAGGGCCGCTCAGCTATACTGCTGAGCTGTAACTGGCCAGGTGGTCCGGGTTGGGGAGGGGTATGGCTACACTTGTAGCTCTGCCTCCAACCACCAGTAGCGGGATGTTATGAAGAATAGGGGAGTTCACCACAGACGAAAGGTAGTGAGTTCAAACCCCCTGTGTTCCCATAGGCAGGTTTTCATCCCAAATGTACCTATAAGCATGTCATTACCCCTACCTGCTCAATTCCAACGTATTCACTGCAAACCACTTTGGAACAAATAGTAAGTAATAGCCCCTCCCCCTTCAACTTCTTAGTACTCTGAGTACTTTTATTTCTCAAGGGTTACAGTATTTTACCATCTAAAAGGACTCCATTTATTCTCTTTTACTACTAGTCTAGTGCTGTCTTATACCGTGTTTATCTTATTTGAAGTGGATAAAGTCCCTGAATGGCTCTCTGTTTGCTCTGTTTAGCCATGGGATGTCATATCCGATTGCTGGCAATGTCAAGACCTACAGGGCTAAAGGCTACAATGTGGACCACCCAGTAGTGGTAAGATGTACTTATTACGAAATTGTACTACCAACAGTAAATGTCCTTTATTAAGAACCCTAAGTGTCTCCTTAAATACATACTTATTAAACCCCTTTATCATCTGCTTTATTACAACCTTTTAATGTATCCTTAAAAAGTTGAGTTGAAAGATTTAACTGTGTGTCTTCGTGCTCCTATAGCCCCATGGACTTTCTGTGGTCCTCACATCTCCAGCAGTATTCAACTTCACTGCCCCCATGTGTCCAGAGCGCCACCTAGAGGCTGCTGAGATCCTAGGTAAATGGAAACAACTATAAATTGCGAAATATTATCTAAAGTAGGATTTCACTTCCATCCTGAATTTCATTATGTTCTTATGATCACCACTGTACACCGATCACAGCTGCTCTGGTCATTAGGGTGCAGCATAGGCTTGTGTTTGGGGCAATCGAATCGAAGCCGAAAGGTATCGGGTTTGGACGTATCTGAATAATCCATTGTAAATCACTTTTGAAGTGTCTTAAGTGTGCTAAATTAAAAATAGTAAGTGTGTGTGTGTGTGTGTGTGTGTGTGTGTGTGTGTGTGTGTGTGTGTGTGTGTGTGTGTGTGTGTGTACTAGGTGCGGACATCAGCAGGGTGAAGCGGGAGGATGCCGGCCCACTGTTGGCTGACACACTGCGCCAGTTTCTGTACGACCTGCAGGTGGAGGACGGGCTGAGTGCCGTTGGTTACACCAAGGACGACGTGCCCGACCTGGTCAAGGGAACCATACCTCAGGTACCAAGCAATGCCTGGAGCCTCCAGGATGGTTCATACGGCTGCATACGTATTTAAAATGGGTTTGTCGCTTATTAAAATGAAGAGAGCTCTGGTCATGTTTTCAAACCATCTACCGTCAAGTGTATCAGGTGAACAATGTAACTTGGTTATGCGTATTCCACTTAAATGGCATTGTGAACACATTTGTCAAGGGCTGAGAGTGTGACACCACTTCCTGTCCTGTTCCCACAGGAGCGGGTCACCAAGTTGTCTCCCAGAGAACACACTGAAGAAGACCTGACTCATCTGTTTGAGGCCTCTCTTAAGCTCTACTGAGTCTGGGTCCTAACCCAACTCTTGACGAGACGGATGAACACACGCACTCCACCACCTCCCGATCCAGTCTTTCTAGGCTTTTTGTTTTAATTATTATTGAATTAATTAAATGAAACACTGAAACACACTCAATCTTCTACATTGAGGAAAATGCCTACCTCCTTGTCTTAAATGTTTTTATGTTTATTGAAATAATTGCAAAGGTCCTTTTAACATGTCCTCTTGATTCAGGAATATCTTTGGTTATAAAATAGTATTTGCGATCCATTCTCACTAAGATCCTATCTTGGCCTGGCGTGGGATTGGCTGGGTAAAACTAATAAGCTAAATGCTGGACCAATCAGAATTGTTTTGTGGTGTGGTTTATCTGACTTTTATACAATGCCAAATAAAGCTTGAATAGTCCCCGTTCTCCCCTCACTCGCCACTCTCACTGATCACAGCAGCCATAAGTTGAGCCATCCCCGCCTGTAACGGACCAGCTTGATGTAGACTGACGATTTACTACTTTACTACTCCTTGATATTTAGGAATGGAATCCTGGACCCTACTAGATCATTAACTCATTAATCTCCACAGAATATGAGGATAAGAGTGTGTCCCCATCCAGAGGGTTCAGCCAGACGGATGCCATAACCCTTCCATTGACCTAGTGGCACGTCCATACTCAATAAGTAGGGGTGGCCAAGGACTGGCAAAGAACCAGTGCACAACAAAGAGCATACCTGTACAGAGGATGTAACCATGACGATATTAACTTCATTAATTTATTTGCCTGATTTAGTACGGGTATCTCAGGATTGCCAATCATATGTTGTGCCATCCCAGGCACGCAGCTGGTCAGACTGGGGCATAGCCCATGGGGGGGGGGGGTTGGTTCTGGCTGGTTTTATCGTGAAGGACTGAACGAATTTGCTTGGCACATCTCGTCTTGCATGCCTTACAGAAGTGAAGCTAAGTAGTCTAAACCAGTGTCCAGATTAGGCGGCGGGGCTAAGAATGTCTCTCATCGTGATGCCTTTAAGTGGTTTAACCTATGGGAGCAGAGAGTTGCCCCTCTGAGCAGTGGGACTCCTGGAAGGGACTGGGAGCCAAGAGTAGCGGTAGAGTGATATAGCACACCGGTTTCATGCCAATGCTTGTAATCCAGTCCATCATAGTCATTATGGACGGGACTCTTAATTAATCAGAACTATTCCTTTTGTTAGTTGCCCATGACGTGGGTTATGATTCCCCATAGTCCCACAGACCCCACTACCAGGAATTAAGCCAAAAATATATATTTTATGGGGATTTGAACTAGCAACCTACAGGTCATTAATGTGTTTCTAGAGTTGGTGGATCTCCGCTGTTTGCTTTCTGCTACACGCCTGTTTTTCGGAGTGAGTTTGTAAATAAATAAATGCACGTGCATGGAACCCATCCAGGATTAGCGACAGCTGACTATTTAAAGGAGGCACAGCGGCAGTGTTTGGACCGCAGTCTCAAGAGACCAATGCAGCACTGCAGCATGCAGCAAATATACATGCAGAGTGATGAGCAGTTTGAGGTCTTTACCACAGTGTTCTCTCCCAAAGGTGAGTTAGACCACACACACACAAACACACATCAACGCACACGCATATACCCGCACACAACGGTTGTATCCATCCTGTAGTTTGACCCATTATGATGACTAGAGCCTTCCAAGTCTGGTTTAACATTGACAGTGTTGTTTGTACGGTTCAATCTAAACATATGTAGATCTGAACAAATGTCCACGTTCAAATGCTCATGAGTATGAGCATTTGATCATAGAAATCTGTTTAATTTACATTTGTGGTGTCAAATGTTCTAGTAGTGGTTCTATTCTATTTGTGTGGCACGGCTTAGCAATTTCTTTCCCCCAGTTGGCAGATCAAGGGTGAGACTCCGACCTGCAGATGAAGATAAGGCGAGTTCAGTAGGTATCCGCTTGAAAACAAAAGTATAGTGATGTACAGAGTGCTGAGTAAGACCGCATTTTTGGTTGTGGTGTTTATTCAGAAACAGGCGCTACGTTACGTTTGTTATGTTTCCTTTAAAAGTGAAGAATTTCCATCCATCCAAGATGGATGGAAATTCCTAAAATGGATTGAAATCTGGTTCTGGACACTGAAGTTAAAGCAGCTAATGGTCAAGTCCAGGTCCTAAACCTCAAGAGTGGACTGGACAGTGGGTAGGACAAGATAGTGGGGAGGACAGACTATAGGACGAGGTGGCAAAGTATAACACAGATTTAACCAGCAAGAGAGTCAGGTATTTAACTAGTGAAACCAAGTCTTTAGGTCCAACCTCCACTCTAATAGGAGTCAAGACACAGAGTAAGTAACAGATCTATATAAGGGTAATCCATCTTTAATCCTTCAGTGTACTTCTCACTAGTGTTGTCCTGATTAACTGATTGGCTTCTCTCCTTTATTGAGTCATGCCATAACAACTGATTAATGTTATGCTCTCGCACAATTTAACCTAAATTGCAATTGTTACGTATTTTAAGCACATAAGCTGCCCCCACATAGCCACTAGGAAGCAGGATCGAACACACAAGCTGCATTACCCTCACATAGCCACTAGGAAGCAGGATCGAACACACAAGCTGCAATAACTACTCAAGCCACAGATGGCAGCCCCTTTAGACAGGCGAGGAGGGCGGAGCCAATACGTCACATAGACCACGCCTACTTAACTCAGGCCACGCCTACTTGATACTAACCAGCGCGGGAGTCGGATTTGAGGGCAGAAACATAGGCAGACCCGTTGAGAGCCTCGGGTCTAAGCCCCGGGGCTTGAAGTAGCTCTACGGTATTTTTCTCCACGTGTGTTAGATACAATTACCCCCCTTTTGCTTCATAGTTACCATACCGAAATACTTTAACAAATAAAGTGAGTTAAAAGCGACCCGGATTGAACTACTTTCTTCAAAAACGCGACAATTAATAGAGAAATGGTGCGATAATCTTCTGGTACACAAGTTAAGATAATAACTGACCTATTTGGCAACCAATTAAAGAGTGTCTATTTTACATCTGACTGGACATGCACACAATGTCTGATGTGACTTTAAGGTATAATCTGTAGTGCCTTCTAATCAACATCACACCTGTTGGTAAAATATGTGCCCTTTAATTTGCTATTCAGGTGGTGGTGACCATTCACAATAGGGCCCAAGGTCCAGAAGAACTGGACCTGAGCCAAGGTGATGTCATCCAGGTTTTGGTCAAAGAGGACAAAACGTGGTGGTTTGGACGTCTACCCAACGGAAACGAGGGCTACTTCCCATCAGCCTGTGTCGCCACATGTGGGCCTGTACGTGTCGTTCTGTTTCTGAGTCAACCGGTACAGTACGACCACTAGTTGAGTGTCTCTAGCTTGGAGTAGTGGTTTCTTCACTGCTCTTCTAGCACAGATCAGATGACGAGCTGCCTTTTTCCTGGACATGAAAACGAGGGTGACTCATTACAGATTCAAGGGCTTTTAGATTATCTTGTGAAATGATCGTTCTGTAAATAAATCGAATTGAGGATCTGTAATTATGGTAGATGTCAGTTCTCTTAAAAGTGTTTCGAAGTAGACACTAAAAGTATCTGGTTTCTTGGTTCAGAATAGTGTTCCTGAATGTACAGCCCACTGTTGAATGTTATAGTATAAAAAGCCACATGTCCCCGTTTACATGTTTATGGGGACACATGCCACCTACAGGAGAAGGAGTCGCATATCGGAGTGTTGAGTTACAAGTGGGGCTAACTTAACATGAACTGGTTGAGGTTTGGTTTAAAAACACAAATCACTCACTCAAGGTGTAATGATTGAACTTGTTTCAGCAGGACGGGGAATCAGGGGAAGCCACGCCCACCCTCTTGAGGAGAGCCTCTGTGCCTGTTGTTATGGCAACTCCGGCCTCCTGTAACCCTCCAGGGTAACTACACCTGCCCTTTCAGCATCATCGTTGAATCCACAAGAGCGATAAAATACCATTACAGTCACTGTGGAAGAAGTGATCAGTTTACACTATTTATATGAGGAAGTCCAAGATATTAAAGGGCAATGTGTTTATAGCGAAGGAAGGTTAGAAACTAGGATTCTTTTACTGGGTGTATAGGAAGACAAATATTGACCAAGGTATTCAGAGCATAATCTCTTTCTCTCTGGGTTTTAGTGAGAGCAATGGGCTTGGAACACCGAAGCTGTCCAGGAAGAACAGCATTCGGCGTGCCCTGGCACTTGACAGCCCTTCCAAGAAGGGAGGTGGTGTTCTTCAGGGATCCCCCAGCCTCATCCACCGTGTCCTGGCTAAATCCAGGAGGAAGAGCTGCCCTCACCTCCCACCAGTCTCCGCAAAGCCGGGCTCCATCAACTCAGCTTACCTGCCTGAATAGGATGCCTTCAGAGAAGCAGTTAGACTCAAGCATTAAGACTCTGAAGCCTCAAGCCCATTTGACGTTTCATGAGGACTTGGAATTTTTGTCCAAAATTGACTCGCGTCCTATTTGAAGCGAACGAAAAAATATAGGCACGCTGCATTACATTCGCTTTCCTTTAACAAATATCAGTGTTT
This sequence comes from Gadus chalcogrammus, assembly GCF_026213295.1. NCBI lineage: Eukaryota > Metazoa > Chordata > Actinopteri > Gadiformes > Gadidae > Gadus > Gadus chalcogrammus. The sequence continues at coordinate 13,960,115 of NC_079419.1, read as the reverse complement.
CCCCTTTAATTGTGTTTATAACACAATTAAAGTGAGAACCCCTGCCAGGCCAAAAAACAATATGTGTAAAATGTAATACATGTCCTAAATCTCAACGAGTACTAGTGCATTCAATTAGTAGGTCTGCGAAAGTATCCATCAATGTACACATATGGAAAGTCAGTTTTATCTAGGGATGCACCAGTACCCGATGCTGTGCTCATGTACTCGTAAAACCTCTCTGATACAACCACCCGATGCCAATTTACGCAACGTGAAGTAACGTTGAAGAGCCAGTGAACCAAAAACGTTTTTTTTCGTGCACATTTTTCCTATATGATCATCAACATAGTAATCTATGCCATCTTATTACAGGTAGCGAAGTAAGTCCTCAATTTAGTGAAACAAGGTGCACTGGAGGACTCGGTTTGTGTGGACGTGTGGAGCTCTGTTTGAGAGAAAGTTTCGCTTTTTCTGAAACTCATTGTGTACCAAGACAGTATGTTGATAGTCGAGCTCCGTCTGAGCAGTGATTTATTTAATACCAGCGCCCTAGGGTTAGGATTCCCGTACAACTATAATGTTATCGCTAGAGTGTGTAGCGCATTTCATATACAACATCGTTGGATATGGAAAAACGTTATAACGCTTACACACGACGATGATGCAAAAAGAAAAATCATAAAGTTGCCGTTGGGCGTAACCATGGTGATAACACGCCATGCGTGCAACTGTAATGGTATTATTAAGTACTCACGCAGGTATTTGGTATTGGCGAGTACTCAAATGTAAGTGGAATCAGTGCATCCCTAGTTGTATCTGGATTATATACAGTCTGTCAAGTCCGTTGAACCTGTGTAATATACAGTCTATGTGCAATACATCCACACTAGAGCTCTACGAGCCATGCAGTTCTTTACCTGCTTTTAACTGTTGTAGAGCTAGTGGGATACACTTCTAAACACTAGAAGTTCTGAACACTAGAAGTTCCATGTTCCATTGGGAACATTTTGAAACGTTAGACATCTCCTGGGCAGGTATACACTGCTCAACACAGACTCATTCCGGTGATCCAGTCTTGAGTTCAATGTGTCACATATCACTGCAATTCAGAGCGTGAATATCTGTTGAAAATGGAATATCTTTCCAACGAAAAAAACGTTTAATCCCCCAGTCAGTTACCACTAGTAGAATATAATTATGTGGGAAACACTAACATTATCTACAGCTGTATAGGTAGTCGACTCACCTATATTCTAAAGTTAATGTGATGTTACATGGGGATTCTAGTTTGATATTCAACTTTTTTACCCTTTGCAAAACACAAAAGCGCCTTGAAAGGAGGGCTGAATTCCTAAAGATTGGTATGTTTTAAAGACTGGAGATTAGCCAATATGTAACACTCTTAGTTCGCTGAGTATCACAAACCATTTTGATGATATTAAAAATTAACGGTTTTGAAGGTCAAGCTGTGAGGCGCTTTTCCTTCGGATGCTTAAAAGTTAAAAAGCGCATTCAGCGTCAGTATGTGTTAAATTTCAATGTCATTTAAATAAAAGGATGTTTTTTTTTTAAACAGTTTTATTGTGATAAGAAGCACTCTCATGCCTCACAAACAATGGGCGTCATTTTGGATTCAATAACGCAGATACGCACAATAAACTCCTGATCTGATCGTTTCTGTATTCGATTTTCAATAACTGACATTCATTCTGTCACATTCGTCGTTAAGTCCATATCACCTTTATATTGGATTTTTCAATTTCATTACAATGTAATGCCATAACGCGACTAAACGTAATGTGAATGTAACCTTAAACCTTAAACAACACTTGTCGGTGTACATGATTTCTGCCTGAGTAAAGTAAAAAAGATTTACAAAAATGTGAAGGCTTGTATAAAAAAAATTTGAGCAATTATTTTCTTTTATTTATATAAATTTAGATTGATATTGGGACGGCCGTTGCAAAGAATACGAAGGGAGTGGTTATTCGTATCCAAAGAATTAATGTCCTAAACGTTTTCAAGTCACAAATTTGAAGCACTTTTGGTTGATTGTCTTCAGCTGAGAAATGCAGAGTTGTAGATTTGTAAACAACCACTGCATTTAAATGTGGGGCAGAGCATGTTCCATTTACCATACCAGGAATGTACTAGACTAATACATTTGGTAACAATATAATGTTCCAAACTATTCGCATAGCTGGTCAATAGTGTGAAATAGTTTGTAACCATTTGTCCTCAGTAGGCTACTCTGGAGGCAAGATAACCATTTAGTTCAGTTCAAATAAATACAGTAGCATGATAAAATATTTGAATTGTGAGGGTGACATTTGTATTTATATCTCTTTCTAAGAACAAATTGTTTGCGTTGTCAATATTCTGTCAGTGTCGTCTTTTGATTCAGTTTTTTACCTCTGATATTTCAATGTGATATTTGTTTATTGCAAAACCTATTTCATTCATAAAATAGACAAATCCTGCCTCTCATCTGCCTGCAACATAGCTTTTATTTGACTGAACCACCGAGCATAGAGCACTGAGCAATGTGTCACCGTGTTGAGCCAGATTCACATCCATACATATGATCTTTAATGTAATAATATTTATTTAGCATTCAAACATAACCCATAATACACCATACAGTATTGTATAATTTATGTAAATTACGATGAATCATTGACAAGTCATTTATTCCATATGACAAAATATTTGACCATGACATGTACAGTAGCAATATATACTTGAACAGTTAACTTATATTATAATTGTTTTTACGCAAAAAATAAACCCAAACTTTATGGCAACATGTTCAACATTCTATCAAAAATAAGATCTAAAATCCATTTAAAAAGTGTATTCACAAGCAAAGGCTTCATTGAGTAAAAGACTGTTGTTTGTTTTTCATTGTTAATGGTTAAAATCCTGTAAATGATTTGGAATAAAAAAGATCAAGACATTTGTTTCAAATGAGAACTAAATAACTATTAAAATTTGTATATAGTGTATATATATATATATATATATATATATATATATATATATACATAAAATACTGTCACATACATACTGGGATCAAAGCCCTTTAGATGTTTTACTGACTTAAAGGTCTCCCTTTTGATAAGGGTTTTATTCTCCATCTATTCATATGTCCAGAAACCAAGACAGACAGACCAAGGCATCGTCTTCTCCCTTTAGGTCAAACTGTGCTACAAATTACTTTTGCACACCTGACATTCCATAAAAACACTGGAGATGAGGAAATTGGAAGTTAAAAATTCTGTATAGACGTAAAAACACTAAGAAGTGTCCAGGACCTAATCTAACATTGAATTCAGACTCAAAGTAGAAACGATTTTAAAAAACATTTGTCTAAAACCGACTGGAGACAGAACTAAACATGTCTCCAGTCGGAGACTGACATTGTGGCCATGTTGCTAACCCCACTCAATCTACATTACCGAAGATGAATGAATAACTATACCTGCATCATATTGTCCAGAATCCAATAAATGTTTCAGTTATTAACAGTTAAAATGTGCTTCAAAATGTCCTTGCAATCTGAGCTTGTGGGACAGTTCTGTCCCAGCCCCACAGTGTGTATTAGGAGCTACTCCTCACCTGCCACTGAAGCCTATTGTCACTCTAATCGCTCGCTTAGTTAGCCAAATGCTGACTATACCTCCAACAAAACGGAAATACAAAAAGTGTGACCTCTAGGTTCAAATATACTCTTTCTGCTCTACAGAGCATATTTCCTGTGTCTGTGCCCTCTGAAAGAAACCTTGCCAGCATCTTGGTTCAAACCAAACATATAGTGGATTATCATAGTGGATTATGGATTGCGTAATGTGGCACGATGTGAGGACTGCTGACTTTAATCAATACTGTTCAGGAGGTAGAGCTGGATGCAACACAGAAGAAATACAATGGTCTAGAGTCACTGCTGTCGATTTATGGTGGCCGTATGTAAGCTGGAGTCACTGTTGGTCTATGGTGAAGCAGTATTATGGGGTCAGACTTCGTGTGTGTTATGCTCAGTCAAGCTCAACACCACCATCTCTTCTTCACCAGTCGGCCTACAAATGGGTCATTCTCTAAACTTCAGGCACCACGATGGCACTACCTTAGCTTCATGCCCTGGTTATCGTATATTTGAAAAACTAGGAACCTTGTGTAAGGATGGCCAGCTCCCAGAACACTGAAGCCCTTCATATATTCCTACCTCCAACAAGCTGAGTTGAGGTGCCTCTGGGGAATGTAGGGGCTGGGGAAATTGGGCAGTTCCAACCTGCTATGATTGTGCTGATCTTGATTGGATAGGTAGGTGATCTCCAGGGCTTTCATCTTCTGGGGAGCAGCCTAGCTCCTGACATCCCAGCAGAGAGCTGTTCAGGTGGGAACGACTGAGCAGGCTTTCTCCCTGGATCTAGAAGACAGATAGACACAAGGTTTTTATCAGACTGAACCAGCTAGTGAATGGAAGGCTATGTCTAGGCCCAGCTAGAGGTAGTTAGACTAATCTTGGTACAGCATAAAGGAAATCCCAGCAAGATGACACAATATAGGCTATCACGCAGCTACCAGAACGAGAACTACGGCTACCTGAGTGCTTTGGAAATGTTCTTGGGCGCGGAATAGACCAGTTGGGCTGTCTTCACTCCAGGCCTCCAGAACCAAACTCTTCCTTTCGGACCTCCAGCAAGCAGGGATCTGAAACAGTGGGAGATGGCAAAAGTTTTAAAAGGCAGTGGCAAGAAAGTGGTCACTAGGCTGTTGAGAGTGTTTTTACAGCTGCCATCCTAGGGCCCTATGAAATCCGCGATAACGAAAACGCGGACGGAATCACGGAATTGGACAATAAAAACGGAATCAACTGATAATTTTTTTTTATTATTATTTTATTAAGCAGAAAAGTATTAAAAGTAACAAAGTTACAATTTAAAACGGGCCTGTCTTAGTAAAATAACTGATTTCCAGCAGGTTCCTGTTCTTCAGCACATATAACATGCAACAGGGACAAGGCACATCAGACGTCACATTTACAATATGCAGCTGAATGCAGCGGAATTCGCCATTATTTTGGTGGAATTCAGTTTCGAGGGAAAAGGGAAACAATACAGGTGACATTAACGTCACTGAATGTTTAGCAGTCACTCGCACAACAATGTTAAAAAAAAATCCCCGGTCCACCACGCAAACAATAGGTCCCGCTCCTAACAAGAAGCCGAAGAAGAAGTTGAAGCGCCCGTAATTCGGTTCTAACCCCAAATTCAGAGCCGAACAATATCCAAAACACTTCCATCACTCAGGTGTTTTGTAGAATATGTCAACATACTATCGATTGGAAACGCAAAGATACGTGCGATGACCACTTGAAGTCCAAAATCCATATGAAAAACAATGAACGCTGTAGCCAGGGCACGCCCCTTCAAACAACAATTTGAGTTTATAAAAAAAGAGTTTATAAGCACTTTAATATTTATGTCATGTTTTTATTTGAAGCACTAAAAACAGTGCAATGTTGTGATGTTTTAATAAATGTAGTCTTCTATCTGATTAAATTGTATTCGTTCGCACTTATTTGACACTCGTTCTGATGATTTTAAGTGTAAAAACGGAATTAATGAAAATTAAAACGGAAAAAACGGAATTTGGAAAAAAATAAAACGGAATTTGGAAAAAAATAAAACGGATTTCATATGGCCCTACCATCCTAATCAACGAAATGCAAGCATCCCATTGCATATTTCCACTGGTTCTAGATATTTTGTGTGTCACTTTGGTTAGTTACTTCCTGAGGTAGGATATCTTCTGACCTCAGAGTAAAGATGAGACAGGGAGCCTCCGTTGTGCATGAAGACACCAGTCTCAACTAGCAACGGTATGTTGATGTCCTCCACACACTACAGTACGAACACACACACACACACACACACACACACACACACACACACACACACACACACACACACACACACACACACACACACACACACACACACACACACACACACACACACACACACACACACAACCTCACTCTCTTTATAAACTGCAGTGAGTTTAGGATACATCCAATGTCTTGTTGACATTAAAGTCATGCACTAAAAGTGAATGGTGGGAAACATCACAGCTGGTGGGAAAATAGGGTCCCTTTTAGTATAGGGGATAAATACTTTTTTGAGCAATACCTGAGGGCACTCAAGCGCCAGTTGGCCCTCCTGGCTGCTGTGGATGGACTTGAAGGGCGTTGGTGTTTGAGGAGTAGGCAGCAGAAGGTCCTTGATGTCCTTAGGAGTCCTAAAGCATTTCAAAACATAGCAGACTGGTTCACTTACGCAAATTATCTTCATGAATACTGATCACCTCCACATAACCTTGCGTACCCTTTTATTAAGACACTAAACACCAGATAGACACCGGATAGACATTACGCTAAAATAAAAACCCTTTCATAAAATGAGGTCAGAACCATTGCAGATCTCAGCCCAGTAGGGATGGAGATTAAAAAACAATAACGATAGCATTGAATTCATTATAATGTTATTAATGAATTTTCTCATCAAATATTCATATTCTCATTAGAATATATAGCCAACAGGGGACCCAATGCCGCTAGCAAAGTAAATCAAACACACCTGGGCTCCAGGGAACAAGTAGTGAAATAGCACTTGGGGTTGTGTTTGGTGCTGCAGTGGATGGCTAGTTCTCCGTTGGGCTGAGGGCTGCTGGTAACACTGGGATGCTTCTTAGCACTAACTGGCGTGGAGGTCAGTGTTGAATCCTCACCTGGGCCCTTGTTTAGGAACTGGCAGGAGACAAACCATCTCAAATGCCACAGTAGCATACCATAGAACGAATATCCTCCTAGCTTGTCTAACTGAATCTGCTGATTAAAATATAACTAGTATACTCTAAGCTTGTCTATCTTCATCTATTCTTCATCATAGAATTAGTATCCTCTTAGCTCTTCTAACCTAATCTACTGTTGAACACAGAACTAGTATCATATAAGCTCGTCTATCTTCATCAAGTTCAAGTTCAAGTTTATTATAGCCATTTCAACAGTATACAAAATACAGTTGATAGGAATTTGTTTTGGTGTGCTCACATGTATTACACAGCAACATAACAACACAACATTACAAGACAGAAAGCCAAAACGGCACATTAATAACAAGGAGTACAACACACATGAAAAACACACAACGCATGGTTCGCGGGGAATGACAGCAGTAAAGTACAGTACAGTGGTGCAAAAACTGCAAGTGAGGTAGACCATGAAGATCTTAAAGACCTTAAAGTGCTTAGTGCTTGTTCAAGTGGCGTATAGCTTGTAGATAGGTACTATCCCTAAAGCGTGTTGTTTTACTTGTGATGCTTCTGTACCTCCTCCCTGATGTAAGAGTGTGAATAAGTGGTGTGCTGGATGAGAGGGGTCAGAGATGATCTTCCTAGTTTTCCTGGAAATTCTGGTGTCATAGTGCGAGCTTATGGTAGGCAGACTACAGCCAATGATTTTAGAGGCCCTGCGTACTACCCTCTCAAGCTGTCGTTTGTCCTGGCTGGTAGCACTACCATACCAGACCAGGAGGGAGAAGGTGAGCACGCTTTCGATGTCTGCACGATAAAAATGGGTCATGCCAGCCTGACTTACCCCAAACTTCCTCAGCTGACGGAGGAAGTATAACCTCTGATGGGATTTGGAAATAATAAGACTAATGTTGAGTTCCATGATAGGGACTGGTGGATAGTGGTGCCTAAGAAGCGGAAGGAGGAGACCCACTCCACAACATGGCCATTAATGGAGATGGGAAGGAGCTGGCCTGCCTTGAACATATAACTAATATCCTGTTAGCCCATCTAGCTTTATCTTGGTTGAGGACCAAGATGGCCACTTGAAGTGAGAGTCCATGCTGACCTCTGAAGGAGAGAATCCCAGGGTCCTGACAGGGGTGCTGCCATTGGAGCAGGAGTCGTTAGGCTCCTGCTCTGCTTTGAGACACGTTTCTCCATCCTGGAAACCACAAGAATCACAGTTCAAAGGTCCTGTTCACCACAAACCAGGTGTGAGGCTGATGAGGTAGGACAAAAAGTAATTCAATAAACTGGGTGATAATTAAAAAAAAAAACATCATTTTTCTCAACCAAAGCAATAAGTGGAGTCGTTTGTTCTTCTTTTAGGGAGTATACTGTCCATGAAATGTAATACTGTCTCGGTAGCAGAATACACAGACTACATTCTACATCAGCGGCAGCCATCTTTGTTGTTGTTCAAATGCATCTACGGCGCTGCTATCATCGTATTTATCCAGCCTCAAATGATATGGATGGGATTGGTCGGTCTATCTCATACATACCAAAGTCAGACCTCATCTAGAGAGCAAAAATGAGCTTGCAAGATTCGTATGGTTTCATGGCTAGTAAACTGCTATCTATTTATCAATCGGACTACCTTTAGATTTTAGGACCAGTGTCGACTAACTATAAAGAGATGCTTGCATAATGATACAAGTTGAGGTGTGAGGGAGGTGTATGTGGAGGAGAAAGGGCAAAGAGACCGTGAACATTTCGGTGTTGTCAAGGTCCAGAGAGATCAGGTCCACAGTGCCCCTGCTGAGCTCTGTGAAGGAACTGGAGGGTGGAGATGACTGCTGTTCAAGTGTCAGGGGTGATGGGATCATTAGCTGTAGGCTATAGCTGGCCCAGTCCCCCCAGGCCATTGGGTCCTGTGGGGTCAGATTACATTTAGGATATGAACAGGGTCAGTTCAGAAACCAACACAGCATCACTCGCAAAGTACCTGAATGATCTGCATGGACTCCAACAGGCCTGGGCGAGGGTGCAGGGGTGTAGAGCTGCCCGGAGGTTGTTGGGTAATGAGAAGCATACATTGTGGAGGAGGGGGTTGCTCACTGTCAATGACTGGTTCCTCCAGGGTGCTCAGATTAAAGCTGGTCATGGGCTGATCCTTGACCACACTGATGCTATGGTTGCACAACACCTCCCCCTGCTGGTGAGGAGAATGAGCGGATGTGAAAAGATTAGTCTCATATATATAGGGGGTAATTGGAGCACGTTCCCAGGTAAGACTAATGCATTGCTAGTAGTTGGGGTTGACCTTAGTGGAAGTGCTGTAGCAGTGACATTGTCTGTCCCCGAGTCCACTATTGGACTTCAAGGAGCTGTGGGTGGAGATGATGGAGTAGGAGGTGTCAGAGGAAGCAACGGAGGAGGTGTCGGAAGAGTTTTCTGTGAAGGTGAGGGAGAAGGAGCGGTTGAAGGGCAGGAGGTAGCCCTCATTCTCCACTTTCCTCTTCAGGGTGGAGTTCCAGTGGTTCTTAATAGAATTGTCTGTCCTTGAAACAAAACATTTAGTAGTTAATGTCCACGCCCTCCTTTTCTGTGCCCTGTTCACATGCTATTAAAGACCTAGTTGGTACTCTATTCTGTCCCCTAATTTGAGCCTACCTGCCAGGCAGTAGTTTGGAGATATGTGCCCAGCGGTTCCCCATGATTTTGTGGGCCTGGAAAATCATGCGATCCTCTTCCAGGGTCCACAAGCTCTTCTTGACGGCCGGGTTGAGGTGGTTATGCCAGCGCTCTCTGCACTGCTTCCCAATGCGGCTGTGAAGGTGCTTGGCGATGACTGACCAGCGTTTAGGACCATACTTGTGCACCAGCTGGATAACCTGCATGCAGAGAATAGAGGTCAGTAGATTGGTCAGGTGGCTTAACACCCTAACAACCTCTGGGAATTTTGGAGGAAAACGAAAACCAAACCTTTTATCGATGTGGACGTCTTACTTTATGTTGATCCATAACTGTACTTTATTAACTGATTGATCACAGCAACTAGTCACTAACATCACGATGCTCAATTGTTTTTCTACAGTTTCTCTGCTAGACAACATAAGGGTCAACAGGCCAGTCCCTCTTTACCCTCTCGTCTTCTTCCTTAGTCCAGGGGCCTTTCACCAGCTCTGGACTGAGGACATTCTGCCACCGCCGCTGACACTGAAGGTCTGACCTTTGACACTGAGAGGAAGCAGGAAGCGACTGAGTAAGCGTGTTAATCTGCTGTTGCTGTCGTAATGTGTGAGATTGAGCCCGACCCAGTAAGTAGGCGGGAGACTTTCAAAATGATAAAAACTCAATAACCGTTTTCTGTCCACATTAACTGGATGGTCTAGTGTGTGACGTGACCTAACGTAGATCGATTGGCTGGGTGGCGTGAGTGGGAGGGGTTTTGGGATGGTCCATAGTAATATTATGGTAAACAAAGAGAGGTAGATGCTGGCCAGCATTATTGAAGTTGTAGAATATATCAGTAATTGGATGTGATTTTATTGATCACATTTTTTTTTATAAGCATAAGCTAAGAGCTAGTTGAAATGTCACCCATTTCGACTTTAATATCTAACCTGTAACCTAGAGCTCGAACTCTAGAGAATATAGAATATTCTTTATATAGAAAAGTCCTGCATACTGTTGACCACAATGCCATCCTTTCAAATACTTACCTTGAAATGATAAGATATCAAAGACCAGTTGTTGGAGCCATGCTCCTCCACCAGCATCTGCAGCTTTTCATCCTCAAGTCACCAAAGAGGAACAAAAGTCAAGTTAGGCAACTGTTTCCATACCTGGGGGTCGGGTCCCAACTGAAGTTCGTCTGATATGCTTATTGGGTCCTGGGAGATCGCTGACTTATAAGATAAAGAATATGATGATGGAATCGTTATTAAAAGAAGTGAAAGGTCTCCTGTATATACAGAAACAAACTGCCTAATGATTATGAATAAGGATCAATGGATCACAAATTACTTATTGTATATTGTAACGTGATGCACATATGTCCACTGGGACAAAGATTGGGTAAAAAGAGTATGGGTCGCAAAGATATTCCAGACCTAAAAATGGGGTCATGATCAAAAGCGGTTGTGGTTTACCAACAGTAGAACAGATGAAAATCCCAACCATGCATCTGAAATAAAACTCTTACAGCTGTTCACATTACCTCGTCTTTAGACCATTTGGTCCTTGGTAAAATCTTGCTGGAGTTGCTCCCCTCCAAACCATCAGATCTCAAACTAGCAGAACGCTCCCTCACGCTTACAAAAAAAGGTTGACAGTTATCTAGTGGTTAATTACCTTACACACGTACATACGGGTCAATCTTAAACTTTCAATCATTAAGCATATAATGTTAATCACTCGATAATGTTGGTTTATTCTTAATTTCTACTCGTTGTATTTTTATTTAAATTAATAAAGTAGTTTTAGCTAACCTAGTAATTTTAGCTAACCTTAAGTAAATGCCGTCTAAATGCTAACTATTGTGGAATCAAGTCAGAGGCAGACAGATAGGTCAAAGATGATTAAATGAAATAGCCTCTGAAACTTTAATTCGTGTTTCGGCCATCAGATTTAATCAAAATTAATGAATCCCTTATCTTTTATGTTTTCATGCGATTGATTGCTACTGGTAGCGTCTTTCTAAAACGGGCTAGATGTAACGTTACCTACCAAGATCTGCGAGGTTTGCAGGAGTAACTCATCTTCTGCCGAAAGTCTGTTAACTAGCTAGTAACTTTGCTGTTAACTAGCAGGCGTTACTTACTTAGGGAAGGAAAAAATATATATTTCATATACCTACACGTTTATATAATATACCATACAAGAAAACATTTATCTGTAACTTTACCGTAGTAGCGTAACTTCTGTTTGACCAAGCCTACTTATTTATTGCGTTGTTAGCTCCATTAACAGGAACCGACAAATAGTGTTAACTAATAAATACAAAAAAAAAAGTATTTCGCTTATATGAATATCGGTCATTTACCTTAAAAAACGGTGTCGAAACGTAATAACCCATTTTCTGCCATTAACGGCTGTTTAGTCGGTAAAATGTTTGATAACGGTTGATAGGGAACGCTCGAGACAACCGGCCCCTCGAGCTCTATCCAGGGCAAGAGTTGATGTCTCCAGGTTTCCAATGATTGGCCAGCTGTAGTTGGTAACAAAAATATTATTAAATAAAACAATAAAATAAAACATGTGCTTTGCAAAATATTGTCATTAAACAATGTCAACCAAGCTGTGGAACAATTTATTGAATAATATTATATTATTAATAAATAATTAGCTAATTATCTAGAATTGCAAAATTGATTGCTGTTTGAAGATAGAGATGTCGGAAGAAAACCGAATTTCTTGGCAGTCTGGAAAAATCTATTGACGTATCCAACTGGAACAATTTGTTTTTGTGTTCATTAAACAACATGTAAGCTTTTAGGTTCAGGCCTATTTGAAAAGGTATGACTTATCATTGTAGCCTACATATAACCTTCTGTACTCATATTCCCAGCAGGTATACAGACTAGTTACACATTAGTGACCACAATATACCAAGCAGGTGAAGGAAGGCCTTTTATTGTTCGATTAATAATTTATCAGACATGCAAACAGCAATGTTAAAGCATTGGGATATTGGATATTTTAGTAGCAAACAAAAGGAGGAGCTGGAGTGTTTCTGTACATGTCGATATATACTACAATATGGACTCCTATGAGACAGTGAGATACTTAATTACAATGTTGTTTGTCAGCACAGTAGCCCAAGGGGAACAATAATTAGTGTTGGTGGTATAGATTCCTCTTGTCTCCTGATGTATTTGTTTAACAAGTTGGCTCTTAACTGAGGGACACTAAAATAGTTTTGGATAGAATAGTTCTTCCAAAACAAAATCAAGCTTATAAAAGGGAGTAAATGGCCGCCGTCTGTGACAGGTAGGAACAACCTCTCTTCTCGACTGGAGCAGGGGAGACCCGCCACTAATACGCAGCTAAAGGTATCCAGTGGCAAATTCATTTTTAAGGCCATACAATGTATGGTGGTGTTTATTTTGACAATACTGGGTCTTTTTAAGTGCACGGTGAAGGTTAGAATAACTATTTGGCAGCAAAAAAAAGAGAAAATGAAAAACCTGGCTGGACTTCCAACACATTAGTTAAGATTTGACTGAACCTTCCTCCATTCCTTTGTGTTTTCAGCAAACCAAATACTGGACGAATATAGATCTACTGCAGCCACCATCAATGACCAGTCTACACAGACACCGTTGTAAGATGCAGGTGAAAAATATTATTTGTTATAATATAGTTTTATTTTGTTATTTTAAGAAGGTAGCGAGAGTTTATATGTTGAACTGTTGTTTCACAGATATTCAGGCCGAGGTCATTTGATCTCTCATGTAGAGCAGTCCATGCGGAGACATTCTTCCTTCTTCGTGAGGGAAGGAGGGGCAGGGGTTGGTGTTATCGATTTTGAAAGCGCAGTGGAGCGTTTGCATAGGAGGAGGAAAATAAACAATGAAATGCCCAATCAAGGTTTTCCAATTGTAACTTGTAATTTTCATTCTTTGGCCATATCTCATTGTAGGTTGTAGACGAAATTTTACACAACACAAAACTTTAACCAAAGAGCCATTTTATGGCACAAATAATAATAACCATAATTATTATAATAATAATAACTTGGGGAAGTTAAACTCAAACATCCGTGGTTTATAACTACACGGTTGAACAGCCTTAGCATTATCATGTATTGCATTTTTAGCAACATTTAGAATTACATTTGCCAAACCAATCGAATATCAGAGGGAAATATTGGTACTATTGTTAGACTGTAATGGTAATCGGGACGAGGATTGTAGGGCAACCTTTTGATAGAAAGGAAACGAGAGGAAATTAAAGGTCAGGCGATAAAACCCCTGACCCCTGGTGCCTGACGTTGGGCCCCCCCTCTGAAAGCGAGGAGGCTAATGGGCCCTCAAGGACCCCCATGGGGGAGATCCAGTCTGAACTGACGCCAGCTCCAACTCAACCTTATACTTAAAGACTAAAAAAAGATTCCTCTATCTACAGGAATGCAGTCCCCGCTCCGGCCGATCCGGAGCGCGTTGGGCCGGCCTGGGGGGGGTCAGTGCGTGTTTCTGTTCAGCGATAAGATGAGACAGTCTACGGAGAGTTTCGGAACAGGCAACCCGCTCTAGTCATGCAGTAAAGACGAGAGGAAGAACACAACGTGGACCCGGGGGGCTGGCCGGCGAGACCCAGGGCCGGCCAGGCACGGGGGCGTCCCCAGATCAGGAGTGATCCATGGGCTCTGCGTCTTGGTTATCCTGGGAGCCCCCCGACGTCCCTCCGTCCGGTTGGTCGGGCGGCGTGCCGCTCTGGGGCCCCCCGCCCGACACGTCCATCGTCGCCGACGGCTCGGGGTCGCTCCCTGGCCCCGCCGCCCGGGCCCCACCTGTCCGCTCGCCTGGCCCCGCGGCGGGCGTGGCGGCCAGGCTCTGCTGCTCCTTGAGGTGGCGCTCCATGGAGGCCTGGATGGAGGACACCATCTCCTGCAGCTTCCTCCGCTGCTGCTCCATGGCGCCGGGCTCTAGCGGCCCGCCCTCCCGCATGGTGACAAAGCCCGGCGCCATGCGCACCAGCTCCTTGCCCGCGTCCTCGCTGATGTCCGACAGCGCGGGGGGGTCTCGGGACACGCTAGCGCTCAGGTCCACGCCGCTGCTGTGCTGCCGCGTGATTGGCCGCTGCGGCGGGGAGGCGTCCTCCACGCTGCCCAGGGAGTGGCCCTTCCCCTGGAAGGCGGCGACGGTCTGCTCCTTCCTGCGGACCACGCCGCCGCTGCCCAGCCGGAGCAGGCCGTGGGAGGGGCTCCCCTCGCGGCTGCCCCCCCCCCGGGGGGACCCCTCGGACCGCAGCTGCAGAAGGGCCTCCTTGGCCAGGTCCTCCACGTCCGGGCCCACGGCAAAGTGGCCCGCCGCGTCCACGCACAGCTCCAGCCGGTCCTCGGCCGCGTTGTACACAAACGTCTTCCCCGCCAGGTGAGGTAGGGTGCAGTGCTTCCCGTCCATCAGGCCTGGCAACACAGGAGGAACCAGTTCATCCACTACTGCGTCGGATCATTGGCTGATTACAAAATGCATACATATATTATTCTATATTATACACCAGTATATTCTTTAATAGCAGATGCTTTTATCTAAGGTGACTTAGCATATTTTACATTAAGGAGCAGGTAAGGCTTAGTCATCTTGCCCAAAGAGGCCTACATAAATAAATGAAGAATACTATAATGGCTAACGTCCGCTACAGTCCACTGGGTAGGCTGGTAGACTGATCTATCCAGCACACATCTAGGTGGACACGCCCACTTGTGATGTCATAAGGGGCCGATTTCCAAAACAGCTTGTAACTGCTATCACACCACACCTGGTGGCATGTCACTGGACCTTTAAGGTCCATAATAACTAACAATCTTTTCTTAGTAAACTGATACAAAGGCCCCGTATTAGCCAACTGTATTTCTGCAGGATGAACAGGACTCATCTTACCCATATCCTTCCGGACGATGTTATAGAAAACTCCACCATGCTGGAAGAGGTGAGGGAGCTTCCTGGCGTAAGACCACACGTCTTCACCTTGAAACAAACCACATAAAACTGATCACACTCTGTCTCCTATGGTTACTCTAATGTACCGATTGTAATCTTCCATCCTCCTTTCAATAATTGTCATCACAAATAAAATAAAAACATTCAGGAAGCTTGCTTAACCAGATCAAAACATTTGTTAAATAACTAAAATCAAAGTTTGTACTAGAATGGGATTAATATATTTTCATACAGGCCTCCGGTTGGACTTGGTTAGTCATTATGTAAATGCTCAACGGCTGTTGGTAAAAACAAGCTAGCACCTGCATAATTAGACATACATTTACAGATTATTGGAATTTCTCACTCAAAAAACGGGATTCCATAAAAGGAGTACACTAAGATTCTGGAGACGGTTGCACCCTTTCCGTCAGACTCAATGGGTTACCTCACACTGCGTGCTGCTCGCACAGTTTACCTCACCACCCGCCATGTCCCAGTCCGGCAGACACTTCCCCCATCCCGCTAGCGAGGGAAGAACCTCAGAACCTTCCTGCTAGCCCCTCGCTCCCATAGTCACCTGAGAGTTTGACACAAGCTACGGTGACACTATTCAGAAGTTACTTTATCAAGCAGAGAACAGCTAGGCTGTTTATCACCAAAGCTCTCTTCAGTGCCTAGAAAAGCCCAGCGGCAAATGCTTTTGGTGCCGGCTGCCCCAACTAACCAGCCAGTTAAAGAACAGAAGGCACATATACTGGTGTGCTGAACAGATTGTGATTGGTCAGCTGTTGACCCCCTGTCTGACCAATCACCTGCCACTGCAAGCCTTGAACTCTGTGTCCATTCATGCGTCATATTGACTCCCAGTGATAAGGAGAAAGGGGAAAGTTGACCCAGATAACAATGGCAATTTTGATGTGAAGGATACGGTTATTGGTACATGAATAAAGATAAATAATTTCTATACTGATACATTGCATACATAGGTCATAGACATGAAAATGTCGCAGACTCGCAGAGCATTATGTAAAACCGTGTGCTATGGAAAGAAGCCAATTAATTAACTCATATTTTAACGTTAACTCATGTTTCAATGGCTTACTCGCTCATCAGGAGTTCATTGTTGAGTACTGCAATATTGATACCTTTTGTATTTCTGGGTGACTGACTGACACATGTGAGGCTTGACCAGTTGAGAAACCACTGTTCAAGTCTACAAAGAAATACAGCAGGAAAGCTGAAACTAATATTTCACAGACCACATAAAAGGTGTCCATCATCCATACAGAGAAGTCTTACCCATCAGGGTTGCCAGGAGACAGAGGGAGGACATCTCGAGGTCGATGTTGTCCTGGAGCTCCCCGTCGTTCATCCTGCCGCTCGCCGCAGCGTCGCTCTTCACGGCGTGGACGCTGGAATGAGAGCCGGAGAACCGGGAGACGGGGCCCTGCTTCTGCTCAGGGGCCCTCAGTATCTCCACCACCACCCGGTCCCCGTGCTGCAGGGCCACGGCCTGGGTCTCCTCGCCGCTCTTCGGAGGGGTGAGCTCTTTGGGCGGGAAGCCGTGGCGGATGCACTGCTGCGACGTGGGCAGGGAGAACTCCTTGGCGATGCTCCTCTGCAGCTCGTGGAAGGTGGTGTGTGCCTGCAGAGTGAGCATGGCCTGCCGGCCGTCGCTGGTGGTCACGCGGATCTTCTTTTCCTTAATAGAGGCGGGAGAGGAGGTGGCTTTGGTGGGCGTGGCGGGCGCGGAGGACGAGGAGATCGCCGGCGTCGCGGCGGGGGAGGACGGACGCCCGTGGTTCTGCTCTTGCTTCAGCCGGTCGGTCCTCCTCTTCTGATGGCTGGAGGCGTTCTCGCTGATGCTCTGCTGGAGGGCGCGCTCCGCCCGGCTCATGGTCAGCTCCTCCTTGTGTATCGTCTTGGCCTTCTGGCCCGTCAGGATGATCTTGGTCGGGGGCTGGGTGTCCATGGGCTGCTGGCCCTCCGCCACCTCGTCCAGCCTCCGGTCGTGAGCCCCGTCGATGGACACGGGGTTGTACTCGTCGGGGTTCTTCTTGGCCGTGTGGTGCAGGATGGTGTTCACCACTTTCTGCACCAGGAGCTCGCTGCCGAACTCCCCCGGGAAGTGCTTGGTGACCAGCTTCATGGCCACGTCGTAAACGTTACTGTTCAGCGCCACGTCCATCTCGTACTGGAACCAGTGGACGGTCTCTCGGACCACGCAGCCCCCCCACTCCAGGGTGATGGGGAAGGCCTCGGGGAGGCAGTCGTACTCCTTCCCCTCCCAGAAGTGCTTGAAGCCACAGCCACACTTCCCCCCCTGGGAGCGAGTGTTGGTCCGGTCCCCGTCCAGGTACACCACGGAGCCGTCGCCGTGGATGCGGCGCACCGAGGTTCCGTGGCACCAGTTGCAGGTGCCCAGGGAGCTCAGCTTGTAGTCCGGCACCAGGAGGTCCCGCTGCGGCTCGTAGGAGCACACCACGTTGTTGAGCGGGAAGCTGTAGTTCTTGTCGGGTCGGAGCTGCCCGTGGGTGGTTTTGGCCAGGTTGTAGAGCTTCCCTCCGGGGGCCAGCCATTCGCCCGGCACGTGGAGCTCAGAGAGGGCGCCGCAGATCAGGCAGCGGTGGAGACGGTTCTCCTGGACCGATCGCTTCGCCGCTTCCGTCACCTCCTCCGGCTGCACGCCGATGACCCCGGTGCGCCGGTAGATGTACTGGTGCACGTCGGCTACCAAGGAGGGATGGATGCCGTGCTTCTCCATGAAGACCTCCTCCATGGCGTTGACCAGCCTCATCAGGTACTTGTCCTGCAGGCTGCGGTCGCCTCCTATCACACAGCTGCCGTCTGCCTCCAGTTGGATGTAGGTCCGGATCAGGTCCTGGGGGACGCCCCAGGCCTTGGGGAGGAGCCGGGCTGGGAGCTTGGGGAGCACCGTGTCTTTAATGCCCACCAGGGGGAGGTAGTGGTTCCGGCCCGAGCTGCTCCAGGCGATGCAGATCGGCTTGTTGTGCTTCCCGTCCTTGCCCTTGCACTGCTCCTCCGGTACCAGGCCTGGGAGGAATGTGGCGGAGTAGTCCCCCGAGCTCCTCATACCGCTCAGGGAGTCCAGCAGGACGATGGGCCGGTGCAGGACATTGGCCAGGCCGAATATGTGGATGTTCCTCAGGCCCAGAGGAACGCCCTCGGGCGGAATAAACAGAGGGTCGCACTCATTGATGATGTCCTCCCATTCAGCCGCATCGATAAAGTCCTGGAAGAGGGCCTTGTAGCGGTCCAGGTTCTGTTTGAAGTTCTGCTTGAGGTTCTCACGCAGGGCGTGCCAGAACAGTTCCCTGCCCACCAGGGCCCTGGACACGGCGTGGACCAGGCAGTGTCCGTCTCCGTCCACGTGCACAGGGATGAGACATTCTCTGTTACCGTTGGCTTTCTTGACCTCCTCCAATGTGTCATGGAGATATAGTACACTACCTGATCGGTCCTTGCCATAACCAACAGTTGACACATGTTCTGGTTCGATGAGAAAAGCTCTGTCGCCGAGGAGTGAACAGTCAAACATGTCACCTTGACTCATGTCTTTGAGGAGCTTGGCTTTGCCGGTTTGTTTATCCATACCATATCTGGTCAAGACGGGGGAGAGAAGCTTGCAGTGATAATTGGACAGCCCCATTACCTTCACCAACTCCGTGCCTTTCTTCGGGGCCCCAGTCACGCCGAGCAAGGCGTTTCTGAGAAGATTGTGTAGAACCACATCTGGATCGGTTACCTCTTCGACATTTAAGAGGCTCTTCTGCTCGTGGCGCTGGCCACATTCTGTGCATTCAATACTAATCGAACCATAAGCAGGGAAGAATAGCCTCGCCTGGCATTTGGGGTCTGGACAGGTACCAGATAAAATTCGTCTGTCCTTCTTCTTTGAGCTTTGTAGCAGCGACATTTCGGATGATTAAGATAAGCTGTATAACGAGCTTATTAAAGCATGATATTCATCCCACGAAGTACTGTCAAATGCAATCTGAGTCACGTAAAGCTAGTTGTTTGCTAAAACAACACAGGAACAACACGGAAGCGGTTGGTCTTTTCCTCTGTTGACTGTCTGTTGCACAACGTAACCATACGTAATGACGTTGTTCGGTGGTACATGTAGTCCTACTATTGCGATCTATATGGATTAATATCAGTAAGACACATTAAGAAGTAAAATACTTGCAAAATAAATTCTTAAATAATTAGCTTTTTAATTAAAAAGGAAGTATTTATCAATATTGTATTGTATGGTTTTAGAAATAAGGGCCATTTGGTCTTTTTAACTACGACTCCCAGAAGGCAACGCGGTATGACAATGTTTGAGGAAGTTTAGTAGTGACACATTTTTTATTCTCATTATTGACAATTTGCCCTGTATTCTAAATCATAAAAAAATAGCTGTTCTTATTGTAATTGTGTGATCTGTGTAGTTTAGAGAACTGCAAAATGAACAGCCATACCGGTTAATGCATGTTTTCATATTTCAACCAATCCGCTTTAGTTGTTGTGTGACGAAGGAATTCTAAGTTTTTATTGATTGTTTTAATAAGAGCTCGTATTAAAGACGAGCACTTATGAATAGTTACAGCCGGCCTACATTTTAACCGCAAAAGACCAACCGCTAGGCCTACTAATATTGATGGTGCTGCTATCAATAAGATAAGGAAAACGCTCTTCATGTGGATGAAAACGGCTGTATTTATATTCTTATTTAAATCCACTTTACCCAGATTCAATATGCGTAGGCTTACATAGAAATGGAAGCATATATGACACTATTCAATACTTTCAAATCGATTTCGATTGTCAGATCATTATTACGGACTAAGCTATTTGATTAGCAAAATGGGAAAACATACCCCACTACGTTTCAAAACAAAAGGCAAACACATTGATTAGATAACAAAAATAAAATGTCAAAACACATTTGTTGACCAACACATGTGTTAGGCTCTGGGCAATGACGATATGCTCTCTGTCCGCCATGCGGCGCCAGGCCTCTACCGACAGGCAGGCGATCATATTGCCTCTGCTTGGGACACACACACACTCTCTCACACACACACACACACACACACACACACACACACACACACACACACACACACACACACACACACACACACACACACACACACACACACACACACACACACACACACACACACACACACACACACACACACACACACACACATTATAAGATTAGTTTCATTCCATAAGGTTGGTGCATTTGCTGATGATAACACAACTCCACTTTAACAGACAGGTCAGGATAGAACAACAGTTAGCTAAAATAAAAGCACAAAAATATGATAAAAAAATGCTTACTTTACTGTAAATTTAAATGAATAATATTAATTCTAACTGAGTTTGGCCAAATTCCCACATGGAATAATGTTTTCTTCCCCAACTTCAGAAACACAGACTCCTCAAATGAATCTTTGAACACACATATGATATGGGGTAACTATGGTTCTACATTAACAAACATCGTTTCTTACCAGGATTGAATTTATATCGTCTTGCGTTCCTATTATAATATGCATGTGTCCCCCCGTTAAAGGTTGGGTACGGAATTTGCTTTTTTGGCCATTTTTGCAAAATTACTTGAAATCCTTATCATAACCCGCTTACAGCCACTGAGTTAGAAGTACTGACATGAAAATTAAACAAGTCAATCATCTGTGGAACGGGCAGGGCTCGAAAAACTCCAGCCAATCATTTGGATTGCCACCTCGTTGCATTGGACAGTAAGTACGTCAATCAACGGTCGTACTGCACTCCCCCTCCCCCGCGCCCCGCGCGCGACCCCTTCGTGCAGTACTCGTGACCCAGAGCTCGTGACCCAGAGCAAGCTCCTGTTTGTTGTTATCCTGCGGTAGCTACTGGAACTAGTTAATCCACATTTGGACCTAGCAGTAGAAGACAATTTCCATGGCAGACAAGACGCCACCATCCCCACCACCACCACCTCCACCAGCAAAGAGAAGGAAAACTCTTTTTCAGAGAGTAATTGATAATAAAAACGCTGAAAGAGAAAAACTGAAATCAAGAATAATCCTAGGCGCTGCTTTCGAACGTTGGCGGCCACTGAAGGACGAGAAGGGTCTAAAAACCGATGCTTGTGTGGCGGTTGACCTAGTTTCAAAGTTTATACCGTTTATACTCGGTAATACCGGTGTTGAGACGAGTGTATTACTCGTTGTGAAAATGTCCACACCGCAGCAACCCTAGTGAAAACCAGGACTTCCAATACAATTATATGAAACAAACATACATTTTCTAAAAATAGTAATGATTTATGTGACCGTTTAATGTTTATAATATCTGGTGCAACCATAGCCGCGAGAACGTATTCTCAGCAGGGGGTGCTGGAAAAAAACAACTCAGCCTGCACTAGACTCGCAACTCGTCACATTGATAAAAAAGATATATAGCAGCGCAGCTCAATTACACCAGTGCATGCGCGCACAGTTGAAAATCGATCGTTGTGTTCACTTCCTTCACACCATGGTTCACATCCAGCTGCTCACAGAACAAGTTTAGCGCACCACCGCTACCCTCACACTTTTTCATATAACCTTTTTTCAGCACTAGGTCATATGAGCATTAAATAAATGCTGCGTCTCAAAATGCCTTGGACAGCATCGAGGATGACTCGCTTTGCCACGGGCCGAAACAGTTCGGAGCGACCACAGCCAGAGCGAACACAGCGGGGCAGAGGAGTGTCAGGAATAGTCTTTGGTGTACACATCAGTACGGCCTATTTTCACTACTGTTTAGTGGCAATGCAGTGTTTTATTCTATGTCTTTTTATTTTCGTATATTATTTCAATGAATACAATTTATTTATTCATAAAAACAAGATCTGGTCTTCAAATCTTTTTTCCAAACATAGGTCGTCTTACAATGGGGTTTGTGTTTATATTCGGACCAATACGGTACAGCGGGCGCTCACATGACGTTAAGCATTTCCTGGTGCATAATGTGACGCTTCAGAACCTAAAATCCCGTTTCTCCCCGTTGACACGACAACACATAACCGGCGTTTTCAGAAATCTCCACTTTGGCCGGAGTTTTTAGAAATGATCGTTTTCTGTGATAAGACAGGGCCTCGGACAGGGGGTGTTGCAGCAACCCCAGCACCCCTACTTCCCGCGGTACTGGGTGCAACTTACAGCTGAATGTAGTGCCATGTTGTTAAACGAAAACCTACGCTAGCCTGGCTCGCTCTCGCGCATCTCTGTTCGCGCTCGTGCATGATTGCGCGTCCAGGTACTTGGAATGGGTGGAGTCAGAGTCAGCGTTGAAGGAGAGGGGGTAGGACCATTTGAGTTGTGTATTTTCAAAATCTGCTGGCGTTTCGCAAATCGCGTACCCAACCTTTAATATACATTGCCATTGACTGTATTATGCATTATGTGTTTAGTTTGCGTGTGTTTAAACAGATGGACGCACACGCGCACGCCCGTTTTCATTAATTATTTTACACATGCACACACGCGCGCCCGCATTCATTCATTCTTTTTAACACTCACTCGCGGTAAAACAATGTTTTCCCACGATCAAATAGGCCTACTCATCATCCTGAAAGTTATGGGCTTGTACACGATGTCTGTGTCAAGAAAATATGTGTTTGCTGTACGGTGTTTTCAGATGCATTTTATTAAAAGTACAACTTATTACCGCTGTATCGGCTGTTCTTTCCCAAATAATTTACCAAGAATGTGTGGCTAGGTAGATGAGAGAAGCAAAAGTGCATGCGCGAGGTGCAAAAGCAACATTATGCATGCGCCCTTAAAATAGCCATCTGAACAACGCGCCACTGACTTTAAACCAGGTATTTCCTGGTTTGTGGCGCAATTGTTTTCTGAAACTGCAAAGTAGCACCAGGGAACGTTTGCGCCAGAACACGCCTCCTCCTTTCGCCGAACCGCCCCTTGGGGGCAAGATCATTCCATAATTTACAGGAGCGTGGCGGTGGAGGGAAAAGAACGCTCTGCGCCAGTTGCAAACTAGCAACGACTCATGCGTCAGTGTGTAGACAGTCAATTGCGCCGGATGCAAGATAGGGCCCTTAGGGTTAATAAAAAGAATAATTATAACAAAATAATAGAATTATCAAAATTAACTATAACTATAATAAGGTCATATTATTAACTATAATTATCATTATTATTAATAATGTTATTATATTGTTTGAGGCAGCAGAGGAGACGGCAATGCCGCTGTTTTGATTGACAGCTCCTCATCAGTGCTGGTGAACAGGATGTGGTGCTCTGAGATGTTTGTGGTCTGTAGCCGGTGGAGGCAGAGCTGATGGAGGAAACAGATGCAGGTCTGCACTAATACAGAGAACCTGAGCTCATCTGATTTCCCAGAATCATCTCAGACCAACACCTACACAACAGCAACATCTCACACACACAGCCACAACTTCTCTGTCTCTCTCACTCTCTCTCACGCACACACACAGACACACACACACACACACACGCGCACGCACGCACGCACGCACACAGACACACACACACACACACACACACACACACACACACACACACACACACACACACACACACACACACATTACACACAAGCACACTCCAGCAACATCTCCACTGCTGCTGGGGAGGGTTATCAGAATCTGAATAGACTTTATTGCAAGTCCGTTGAACGTGAGCAAGGAATGTGGTGTTGGTGCATCACAATAGTAATAAACATGAACATAAATATCAAATAGAAAGAAAGACAGAAAGTAAAACTCATGTACTATAGGTCAAGAAACATCAATATAAGATAGAAACATTTACCATGAGATCCTTATAAAAGTGCTGTGCGGTGCAATTCGCAAGAAATATATTCCAGAGAACTGTGTTAATGTTACACATTAAGGCCGGCGTTGAGACTTAACCCTATGCTGGTGTGTATAGTGTCTATGAGGTCGGGGGTACGAGTCCTTGTCGGGGGTCCCGTGCCATGTTGAGAAGGCCAGCAGCAGAAGGAAGAAACTGTTCTTGTGGCGTGAGGTTTCGGTGCTGATCGGCCGCAGCCAGAGGGGTGCGACCGGGTCAGGGGCTCAGCCAAAATCTCTCCTGCTCCCCTCCGCCACTCCCCTCCTCTACGGAGCGAGTCCTTGGCAGTGCCACCAGCGCAGCAGAGGGCGATGGAGTAGGTGAGGACGGACCCGATGAATGAGATGCAGACGGGCACCATCCTTGATGTTCAGCTCCCACTTCGAGTCCTTGGAAATGATGGGAACCAGGCAGCGTAGGGACTCCACAGTGTTGCCTCAGGAGTCACACAGGGTGATGGTGAGTGGGGCTGCGTTCTTCCTGGGGTCCACAACCATCCCCACTGTCTTTACAGCATTGTGTCCGAGCTGTTCAGTCCGCACCAGGTCACCAGATGATCAATCTCCACCAGAGATGAGCCCAATGAGGGAGGTGTCCTCGCTGTACTTCAGGAGCTCGACAGACTGTTGCCTAGAGGTGCAGCTGCTGGTCTACAGGGTGAAGATCAGAGGGGAACAATGCAGCCTTGAGGAGAGCCGGTGCTGATGGTCCGGGATTGAGAGACTTGTTTTCCCAGCTTCAAGTGCAGCCTCTTATCAGGTTGGGAGTCTGTGATCCTCCTGCAGGAAGAGGCCCTCTCAGCCCGCCCCCCCCCCCCCCCCCCGTGGAGCTGCTCTATCATCTAGGGGATTGATGAGAACAGCGAGGTTTATGATGCAGGTCGTTCTGAAGGACTTTATTGTAGTTCTAATTCTGGATGGGTTTAATGTAGTTCTGTATATTTGTATTGTAGTTTCGGAGGAGCAGCATATTGTTATTCTGAATTAGTTTATTTTAGTTCTGAGGAGAAACTCATGGACTTTTTTTGTGGTTGTGAAGGAATAATTTGTAGTTTGGGTTTGCTGTGGTTAACTGTAGTTTATTTATGTTATTTATGGTAATTAAAAGAGAATCAAAACACGATAAAGTAAGTGTTTCTTTATTATTAACACATTAGTGTGATTCAGAAAAAGGCTGCTCATCATACTTATGCAACCGACCTGTCACGTATAATGTGTATGATTTATTATGAATCATATTAAATATGTGGATTTAACAAATAAAACTCTTTAAATGATTTATTTTTTCAATTTATGTAAGATAAGACTACATTGATTGCTAACTGGGGACATTTGAGTGTGTATATAACAACTAGTCTACTTTGTTTTTAACTTTTAATATAGTGACCCAATCTCCTCTTGGAGATAATACAAATTCGTAAGTGTTCGTGTCTAAAGTTATCTTTCTGTTTCTCATAATTAGAGTCAATATTTTAAACATTTCCAATAAAACATACTGATTCATCTATTTATATTCCAAACATTTTGGGGAATTGGAAAAAAAGGAAATATTTATCTGAAATGTATGTAAAATACCTATTTAATGATTTCAATCAAAAGTATGGGCATAAATAACATGTATTCTGTCTTTTGTCTAATTGGATTTCTGGAATACTTGCCCATTTTTGATTACTTGCTGCTGTTTTGATTGACAGCCCCTCATCAGTGCTGGGGGACAGGTGGTGCTCTGAGATGCTTGTGGTCTGTAGGTGGTTGAGGTGGAGCTGGAGGTGGAGATGGAGCTGGTGGAGGAAACAGATGCAGATCTGTACTAATACAGAGAACCTTAGCCACCCACACACACACACACACACACACACACACACACACACACACACACACACACACACACACACACACACACACACACACTCACAGACACAAACACACACACACACACACACACAAAACACACACACACACAAACACACACAACCACACACACAACCACACACACACACACACACACACACACACACACACACACACACACAAAACACACACACACACACACACACGCACACACACACACACACACACACACACACACACACACACACACACACACACACACACACACACACACACACACACACACACACACACACACACACACACACACACACACAAGCACCATCTCCATTGCTAGAGGAATGAATAAACGGCAGATATGTGGTTATATTTAACTTCAGCTACAGGTTATACACATTAATCTGAAACATGCCTTTTTGACATTTACTCACATGTTTATCCTAACTCAGCACAGAATAATGTGACACACAGAAGCCAAAAGCTATTGGTTCCACTGAGCTGTCACTCAAAAGCAGTCCGCCCAGTTGACTCCAGGGGGCTGCGTTGAGGACCTATTTGAGGCCACCCTGGTTCACCCTGGTCTCAGTGGCAGCCCCTCTCCTCAGCTTCTCCTACAGACCAGATGCTTCTACTCTCTAGGGCTGCCTGGAGCTCACTGTGTTTAGGTGACATTTTCCCACCAATCACAACTCACCATACATCGGGTTTCGTCCACCCCAGAACACGGATGCTCATCCATGTGCTCTTGTCCCTACAGCGGTGGTTGCCATGGCAGCAGAGCTGACTCAGGACCTGGTGTCGTGGACCAGGAGAGAAGGGGAATCAGAATCAGAATCAGAATTCTTTTAATGGCCAAGTATATTCACACATACAGGAAATTGACTTGGTGTGGTTGGTACATAAGACATGAGACATAACATAACAACAAAAAAACATAAACAAGAACAAAGGACAAATGTTTTTTAAGATAATAATAAATAATTATAAATAATTGGGCATAGGAAGGCGTCTCCTTCAGATGCACAAACACTGAACAGTGTGGCACCTATATCTTCTTGTACCAGAAGAAAGAGAGCGAAACATTCACCCTGATTCTTAGCATTGACAAGAGTAATGGTAACTTTTACAAAGGATACAACCATCCTCAGAAGGAGGATTTCTCATCAGTCCTCAAAGAGAACAGCTGTGAGTTGTCGCTTCAGGAGGTGAAAGCGTCCCATTCTGCCACCTACTACTGTTCCTGTTGGATTAGTGGTGTCACACAGTGAGACGTTCTCCTTCCTCCCCTTACAAAAACTCTGGTGATCACATGACCCGGCAGGTCATGTCTCATTGGCTGTTCAATCTACAGCCAGGCGCTAATTTGAAGTGGACATGAACAGTAAGATCTGGATCAATCCCTGTTAGATCAGAGCCATGGACCTTACTGTCTGTAGTTTAGGCTTCAATCCAAGCCTTGATCTCTCCTTGCTGTGCTGAGTTAATATCATCACTGAACTGGTTGTTGGCAGGATCAAACTAAAGAGAAACAGACAGACATCTGGAGGCTCTAATAGAAGTGGACGACTTTATGCTCACACCTCTAGAGACAAGAATCAAGTAAAATACTGAGCTCTTAGGTAATGGAGCACTCTCTGGATGAATTTACATTGTTGTCTTGCATGAGAAGGAATGAGTCTTCAGTTGTTATTAAAGCCTACGATGACGAGAGAAGAAGACCTTGGAGTAATTTCTACTGAGCACAAGTAGTGACATCAAGTCTCCTGATTTACTCTGCAGCCTCTTACAAAGCCCTCCTCTCAGGACAAGAACATTCATCCCCACGCCTCCCTTGTAGTGGTTCAGTTCATCTATAGTGGATCAATGTTATCAGCAAGTTATTGATCAGCGCTGACAGCATCACAGACAGTGAGCAGAGGTTTAAGATACAGGATATTTCACTGTGGGCGTCTATATCTTTGGTTGCGGCACCACCCTGGTTGTTACCGGTAAGATACCTTCCTCATGGTTTCTATGACTTTGTGTTTCATTTTATGTTTAGGAGAATATGAGTGTCAGAATATTTTCAGTTGGTTGTTTGACCTGTTTGAGTTGTGCTGGAGATGTCAGTGTTTTCTGGAGATTGATGTTGTCTGTAAAGCTAAAAATATCGCTAATGCTATTAATAAACTAGTATAATATGTCAGTGTATTATGTAATAAATGATGAAGGTTTATAAACACATTGTATACAAATCGGCTCTGACAAATATTGTTCCACAAAGAAGATATAATAAAATGTAATAATAATAATAGTGATTGATGTAGCATTTTAAAGCCTGAATTTTTGTATAATTACCCGTTACATGTTTTAAATAATTTAAATATTTTATATTATTATAATAATGATAACTATAGGAACTGTAGGATACATGAAGGGATTGCAATGAATTCATGTTTTTATAATTATTTTAAATCTTCACATATGTTATTGTGGTGCAATATATTTTTATGTATGTTTTTTACGGAAAATGCAGATGGCATGTATATTAGGCTGGATATGTTAATCATATATATTGTATGTATAACATTATATATGTTAATTTGTATTATCATATTGTCAGAGTATTGTTCTATCTAATGTAGTTTTTCTGACTAATTAAAAATCTGGGGGGGGAGCAGCTGGAGCTCAGAGCACCGACATACGCTGCCAGCATCCTGGTTATTGATCAGGGAGAAACCCTCATGAATCCATACATCTGTAGAGTTGAGCATGAGAGCGGTCTGCAGGAGGTGGAGGTCCCAGCAGGTAATGAAGAACTACAACCCCTAAACATCAGCTTGTTGTCTATCACTAACCCCACTGTCTATCACCTGGGACATGTAGTCTATTAATAACCCACAAACGCTGACCCACCTCCAACAGATATAACCTTGACGTCAGAAGGCCCCGGAATGATAGAAACTACCTTGACTTCAGAAGGCCCCGGAAAGACAGAGGTTACCGTAGTGACGGCAGTTACTACGGACACCCGGCGTCCAGGGAGACCCAGAGAAGGTCCTTCAGATGAAACACACCGTAAGATCAGCTGCTCTCACTCTGAACTGCTGTAGGAATCTCAAGTGGCCTCTGGATTATCAGTGTGGTATCTCATCAAGAATACATTAATATATGTATACACCATGGAGTGAAAACCAGTACAAACTATTATAAACCATTACAACCACTTTATAACAGTATGGAGTGTACAAGCCATTATGAACCAGTATAAACCAGTATGGCACGTATAAACCAGTGTAGACCTCTATGGTGCGTGTAAACCCGTAAAAAAATGTTTTTAAAACTGCAAAAACTAGTATAGACAACAATGGTGGGTACATATAACTATAGGCCAGTATAAACCATTACAGTGCATATTAACCAGTATTGCGTCACCAGTATAGACCATTATGATGCATAAGGACCAGTATAAACCAGCATGGTCCTCTATGGTGCATATGGCCCAGTATAAACCAGCATAGGCCTCTATGGTGCATATGGACCAGTATAAACCAGTATGGTCCTCTATGGTGCATATGGACCAGTATAAACCAGTATGGTCCTCTATGGTGCATATGGACCAGTATAAACCAGCATAGGCCTCTATGGTGCACATGGACCAGTATAACCCAGCATAGGCCTCTATGGTGCACATGGACCAGTATAACCCAGCATAGGCCTCTATAGTGCATATGGACCAGTATAAACCAGTATGGGCTGTGTGTTGGTGGGGTCCCAGAGTCCCTCCAGGTGCTGTCCAGAGCCAGGCTGGTGTCTGTGCTCTACACAGTGATGGTGGTGAAGAGTGTGCTCTGCTGCTGTGGCCTGGCTCTCCTGCTCCTCCACACCAACAAGACCAGCAGGACGCCCAGAACCAGCACCACCACAGCCCTGGACTGACGCTGCTGTCCCCCAGAACCAGCACCACCACAGCCCTGGACTGACGCTGCTGTCCCCCAGAACCAGCACCACCACAGCCCTGGACTGACGCTGCTGTCCCCCAGAACCAGCACCACCACAGCCCTGGACTGACGCTGCTGTCCCCCAGAACCAGCACCACCACAGCCCTGGACTGACGCTGCTGTCCCCCAGAACCAGCACCACCACAGCCCTGGACTGACGCTCCTGTCCCCCAGAACCAGCAGACCCACCTTGTACAACCATATGATCATGTCAACATGTCAAAAAAATAATAATTTTGTTCCGATTTTCTTTTCCCTCCACTGGTCGAACCAGAGAGCTGCATTTATTTTGCTTATTGTTCTTACTGCCGATTATGTAAAAACTATTTATAAAAATTAAAAATCTAAATTGTTACATTTGCTGGTTGTCTATTAATGAAGGTGTTGAATTCGTGGTGAATTATTATGTTAAATGAATAAAAGAAAGTTTTCTTACTCTTTGAATCAGTCCGCGATGCGCTCAGGTGGTGTGATTTTAAAATCCCAAAACACGCATGAAACATTTACATATTCATATATCATAAATCATGATCTAACAAATCAGAAAACTGCACTTGGTACACAAAGACCATTACTCTTGTACTGTTTCACCACTCCTCAGTTTATTGAAAAGTTTGAAGGTAGGCTTCAATTAACTAAATAATTACTTTTAATTAACATTGTCGTGCTTGACCAAACATGTGAAACCTGCTGGTTAACAAACCAATCCTGTATGTATGAAAATTATTCTAAAAAAATCAGAAAAAGCTAACGTAGAGTCATGTACAAATAGAAGGGTTGACAAACATGTAGATGAATCAGGATAGCCAATTGTTTTATTTAAATGTCAATATAAGTCGTACTATCAAATACAGCGATGATGAATTTATCTTTTAATGATATCAATCATAATATGTAAAATATATGTATAATAATAAAACATGTTATCATTGCTCATTTTATTCTGAATGCTAAAATATTTCTTAACTTTTAATCAAACTATTTGAACCCCTTAGCCATCTACTTTATCTATGTTTTTGCTCCAGGTTTCTTTTGTCTACTGTGAGTATTGAGTTCAGTACTTCATCAGGAAGGACACATTATATAAACAATGAAAAGTATTACAAACATGAAAGCAATGAAAGTAAACTTAAAAAACGTGAAGAGTAGAACTGATTAACATGATGACATGATGACCTCTTAAGGTTGTACGAGGTGGGTCTGCTGGTGCTGGGGGACAGCAGCGTCAGTCCAGGGCTGTGGTGGTGCTGGTTCTGGGGGACAGCAGCGTCAGTCCAGGGCTGTGGTGGTGCTGGTTCTGGGGGACAGCAGCGTCAGTCCAGGGCTGTGGTGGTGCTGGTTCTGGGGGACAGCAGCGTCAGTCCAGGGCTGTGGTGGTGCTGGTTCTGGGGGACAGCAGCGTCAGTCCAGGGCTGTGGTGGTGCTGGTTCTGGGCGTCCTGCTGGTCTTGTTGGTGTGGAGGAGCAGGAGAGCCAGGCCACAGCAGCAGAGCACACTCTTCACCACCATCACTGTGTAGAGCACAGACGCCAGCCTGGCTCTGGACAGCACCTGGAGGGACTCTGGGACCCCACCAACACACAGCCCATACTGGTTTATACTGGTCCATGTGCACCATAGAGGCCTATGCTGGTTTATGCTGGTCCATATGCAACCCAGTGGTTTATACTGGTCTATACGGACTATAGTGGTCTATACTGGTTTATACAAGTTAATTTTCCCCATAAGGGTCTATACTGTTTTATACTGCTTTATATGCATCACATTGCTTTAAACTGCTTTATACTCCTTCATATGCAACCTGGGGTCTTTACTGGTTAATTTGCACCATTGTGGTCAAGACTGGTTTATATGTACCAAATAGACCACAGTGGTCTACAGTGGTCCATATGAAGGTAATTGAAATTCCAGGTTCCAGGTAGTGGGGTTAGTTTAAGACTACATATCCCAGGTGATATAGTGGGGTTAGTGATAGACAACAAGCTGATTGTTATAGGGTTGTAGTTCTTCATTACCTGCTGGGATCTCCTCCTTCAGATCGCTCTCATGCTCAACACTGCAGATGTATTGATCTGTGAGGGTTTCTCCCTGATCAATAACCAGGATGCTGGCAGCGTATGTCGGTCCTCTGAGCTCCAGCTGCTCCCCCCCCTCCCCCCCCTCCCCCCCCCCTCCGCCCCCCCCTCTCCTCCTCCAGGACACCCGGACCTCCTCAGGGAACATGTCTCTGGCTACACACAGCAGGGAGCGCCGGCCCTTTAAATCAGCTCTCGTCGCTGGGTAGACGCTCACTTTGGGCCGCTCCACTGACCTGTCTGAGTTTAACAGAAGAACCAATCGAGAGACAGAACACAAGTCACATGGTGTCAAAACTGTGGAAATATTAGCAGAATTATTATATTACATATTACAACATATGTTAAGAATTAAATAACTCTGAAAACAATATGAAGGGAGGCAATCACTTCATAATTTGTGTAAAATTATTATATTTTGTAATTGTAATATTATTTTATTTTTATAAGTACTATAATTAAAATTACTAAGATTTTAAACATGATAATTAAAATCATTTAAAGTAGTCAAAGAAACTACATTAGCGATCTAAAAAAATGGAATAATAAATATTTACATATATAACTATGTTATACATATAATATATCTGATTTATGTATCAAGCCCAATACACATACCATGTGCATTTTCCATAATAAACATTATATAGATACAATATCATTAATATTTTTACATTATTATTTCTACTTTGTGAAATAATAATTGTTTTGAAGATTAGTAATGTACATAATAGAATAGAATAGAAACAGATCCTACCTAAAAGGAGGCTTTAATTAATATTGGCAAACTGTTGACATTAATGTTGGCTTTTAATAGCATAATATTACAGTTTTAATATTGGTTTGAAAATTGTCATGTGCTGATTTTTGTCCCCATAATGATAATTCATAATAATATTATACTGATGCATAGTTTATTAATAGCATTAGTGATATTTTAAGCTGTACAGACGGAACATGAATCTTCAGACAACATTGACTTCTCTAGCACAACTCAAAGAGGTCAAAACACAACCAACTGGAAATATTAATGCACTCATATTCTCCCCAACATAAAATGAAACACAAAGACAGAGAAACCATGAAGCAGTGATCTTACCTGTAACAACCAGGGTGGTACCGCGACCAAAGATATCCACAGTGAAATATCCTGTATCATAAACCTCTGCTCACCGCCTGTGATGCCGTCAACGCTGATCAATAACTTGTTGATCACATCGATCACCTACAGATGATCAGCACCACTACAAGGGAAGCGTGGGGATGAATGTTCTTATCCTGAGAGGAGGGCTTTGTAAGAGGCTGCAGAGTAAATCAGCAGAGTTTATATCATTCCTCAGTAGAAATGTCTCCAAGGTCTTCTTCTCTTTTCATCGTTGGCTTTAATAACCACCTCGTTCCGACTCGTTCCTTCTCAAGGAAGACGACGATGTAATAACTTCAAGAGAGTGCTTCACTACCACAGAGCTCAGTATTTAACTAGATTCTTGTTTCTTCAGGTGTGAGCATGAAGTCTTTAATTTCCGTCCGAGCCTCCAGATGTCTGTCTTTTACTCTTTAGTTTGATCCACCTCACCGTAACCAACAACAAGTTCAGTGATGATATTAACTCTGCACAGTATAGGAGAGGCTTGGATTGAAGCCTAGAATACAGACAGTAAGGTCCAGGCTGTGATCTAACTGTGAAACAGAGATTGATTCAGATCTTCTCACTCAAGTCCAGTTTACATTAGCGCCTGAATGTAGATTGAACAGCCAATGAGACATGACCTGCTGGGTCATGTGATCACCAGAGTTTTTGTACGGGCAGGAAGGAGAACGTCTCACTGTGTGACACCACTAATCCAACAGGAACAGTAGTAGGTGGCAGAATGGGACGCTTTCACCTCCTGAAGCAACAACTCCCAGCTGTTCTCTTTGAGGACTGATGAGAAATCATCCTTCTGAGGATGGTTGTATCTTTTATCAAGATCACCATTACTCTTGTCAATGTCGAGAATCAGGGTGAAGGTTTCGCTCTCTTTCTTCTGGTACCAGTAGATATAATTACTACCACACTGTTCAGTGTTTGTACATCTGAAGGAGACGGCTTTCCCTTTGCTCCTGGTCCACGACACCTGGTCCTGAGTCAGCTCTGCTGCCATGGCAACCACCGCTGTAGGGACAAGAGCACATGGATGAGCATCCGTGTTCTGGGGTGGACGAAACCCGATGTGTGGTGAGTTGTGATTGGTGGGAAACTGTCACCTAAACACAGGGAGCTCCAGGCAGCCCTAGAGAGTAGAAGCATCTGGTCTGTAGGAGATGCTGAGGAGAGGGGCTGCCACTGAGACCAGGGTGAACCAGGGTGGCCTCAAATAGGTCCTCAACACCAGCCCACCTCTCCCTGGGCTGGAGTGGGAGGGCTGCTTTTGAGTGACAGCTCAGTGGAACCAATGGCGTGGTGTCTGTGTGTCACATGATTCTGAGCCAGAGGACCAATGGCAGCACAGAGTCAGGATTGACATGTGAGTAAATGGAGAAGAGCCATATTTCAGATGAATGTGTTTGAACCTGTAGCTGAAGTTAAATATAACCACATATCTGCTGTTGAATCATTCCTTCAGCTGCAGTGAAGTTGGTGTGTGCGTGCGTGCGTGTGTGCGATTGTGTCTTTGTTGGGGATCAGATGAGCTCAGGTTCTCTGCATTAGTGCAGACCTGAATCTGTTTCCTCCATCAGCTCCACCTCCACCGGCTACAGACCACAAACATCTCAGAGAACCACATCCTGTTCACCAGCACTGATGAGGAGCTGTCAATCAAAAGAGCAGCATGGTCATATCCTTGACGACCGAGGTATCTGTGGAAATGGAAAGAAGAGCATGCTTGATCACATACTGCAAACTAAAACCATACTGATTATTGTAGAGTTAACATAGTTACTTAATAATCTACTCAGAAGTATTCTAAACACATATATTAGCAACAAGAAAAAGAAAATCCATAAATCAGATTCCAAAAAAGCCAGAATATATGTTATTTATGCCCAAAATATTTACAATATTTAGACATTTTAAATATAGAAATTCTTAAATATGTATCCTACAAAGAAATCAGCTAAATATGGTCTTTTATTCAAATTCATCCAAATAAATAGCATATATATATACTTTAAATGTTTGTATGCTGCCTTCTTGGCCAGGACTCTCTTGAAATTTTTTTTTTTAATCTCAATGAGAATATTCCTGGAAAAATAAATAAATAAAATAAATAAATAAATTAAATAAATATAGATATATCAATTTAAAAAAATTGGAAATAATAATAATAATAATAATAATAAATTCAATTTATATAGCGCCTTTCAAGGTACCCAAGGTCGCTTTACAAGAGGTGTACACAGGGGGGGGGGGCAGGTTAAAGGCCATAGGCCTCTAAGAAATGTGTTAAATGTGTTAATTGACTAGATAGAAATGTATACTTAACAATTAGCTACACACCATGAAATGTATTCCGAATTGGAAACTGTTTTACACTAACATTTTAAAAATATAAGTCTTTATTCAATTACTTTATATTCCAAATTAAACCAAAATAATAGACCAAGAGATCAACAACAAAGCTAAGATTAAGATTCCCCATCCCTCTACTAAGCAAGGTAATACAATTATTTCTACTGCACAATATTTGTTGATCTTTTCAGATGTATTTGCATGCTCCGTGATAGAGTGAGATAGACAGGAAGGTTAGGGAGAGAGAGCGGGGGACATGCAGCAAAGGACCGCTGGTAGGAATGGACCCGGGGTGCTGCGGTGAGGACTGGCCCCTAAATGCTACGCGCTCTAACCGGTGAGCTCCACTGCGCAGTTTTACACATCATTTTCTCTTTTCTCTAATATTTATCTTTTATATTTTCACTTACTGGAACATTGGGAGAATTGAACACATTTCTGCCACTTTCTTTGCAATATTTAGTCCATAAATAGATAAGGGCTGTGATATTTGTTTGTATAAGATCAGGTTTCAGACTCAAAAGGAGACTCAAACTCAGGATGAGAAGGTTAAACCAAAATTATCTTAATCTCTGCAGATTATCAAAAATAATGATCGCCATTAAACAGAAGTTTAATCATTCACTAGGAGACTTAGTAGACTTGCTTAGCTACAGGACAGGACCTTCAGACAAACGGATAACAAACGGAGGGCTTGAATACAAATGAGGACACAATTAACCAATCAACAAATCAACACAGTTGGAAGAAAATCAACGATAAGGATGGGAAGGAAAAGAATAACTGAGGACATCTGGAGGAAGAAACTAAAACTACACAAAGACAAACAACCGTTGAGACTGTGACAGGTTGGTTTCATAATTATCATGGCCAGCCATTTCCTGAATAACCCTGGTGTTAATAATAAAGAAACACTCGTCAATAAGGTGCTCCTTCAGAACTACAATAAAAGGTTTCAGAATAACAATAAACTACTTCTGATTCACAATAAACTCATTCTGAATCACAAAATGGTGCTCCTTCAGAACTACAATAAAAATATTTAATACTACAGTAAACCTACCTGACTCTTTCAGAACTACACAGGGAATCCATCAGTTGATATGGTGCAAGGCTTTTTCTCCATGTTTTCTGCCGATTTGAGCTTTTCAAGCATTGAGGGGGTTTATTAAGAAAGGAAATGTGTTTCTCACCTATGAAGACGTCCAATTTTGGGGGATATCAAATTTCATCGCACCTTGAACTTAAACACCCTGAGCGTACACTAGACTTATAAACATCTAGAAAGTAAGTAGCAGATAACATTCTAGTTCAAAGTTAACTTCACATTAGAGCAAAGTTAAAATCGATTCCCATTGTGTCTTGAAGCATACTTAGTGGAGTTAGTTCATTGTCTTAGTTCATCTAAAGGTTCTGTTCAGAATCGTTGTTACGAAAGATTTAGAAAATACGCTTCTTTAAAATAACATAATTCATCTTATGAATACAACTCCATTGATAGACAACCAGCTAATGTAACATTTGAGATTTTTATTATTTTAAATGCATGTTCATACCTAATAATAATAATAATACATTCAGCTCATATTGCGCTTTTCTAAATACTCAAAGTCGCTGAACAGAGTAAACAGAAAAAAAACAATTAATAATAACGTATATAAGTAAAAAGATAAAATAGGAGGAAAATAGGTATCTAAAAAACTGAAATAGGTATAAAAGACTAAGAATAGTTAAAAGGAGGGAGGGTAGAGAAGAGAAGGAGGTTATGTGTTGAAAGCGATCTTGAAAAGGTGGGTTTTGAGGGCCTGTTTAAATGAAGGGAGTGTGTTAGATGATACATGTGCAACAGTACACACTAAGAAACCAGCAACAGAAAACTGTGAAAAGCTCATGCAGTTTTCTGGTCCGAACACTGGAGGGAAAAGAGCAGAAGAACGTGGAGAGTAGAAATGAATTACAACATTACATGATGACATGATGACATGATGACATGATGACCTCATATGGTTGTACGAGGTGTGTCTGCTGGTTCTGGGGGACAGCAGCGTCAGTCCAGGGCTGTGGTGGTGCTGGTTCTGGGGGACAGGAGCGTCAGTCCAGGGCTGTGGTGGTGCTGGTTCTGGGCGTCCTGCTGGTCTTGTTGGTGTGGAGGAGCAGGAGAGCCAGGCCACAGCAGCAGAGCACACTCTTCACCACCATCACTGTGTAGAGCACAGACGCCAGCCTGGCTCTGGACAGCACCTGGAGGGACTCTGGGACCCCACCAACACACAGCCCATACTGGTTTATACTGGTCCATATGCACCATAGAGGCCTATGCTGGTTTATACTGGTCCATATGCACCATAGAGGCCTATACTGGTTTGTACTGGTCCATATGCACCATAGAGGCCTATGCTGTTTTATACTGGTCCATATGCATCATAGTTGTCTATACTGGTGACGCTATACTGGTTAATACGCACCGTAATGGTTTATACTTGCCTATACTGGTTTTCACAGTTTAAAAAAGTATTTTTTACTGGTTTTAACACACCATAGTGATCTACACTTTTCTATACAGGTTTATACGCACCATAGAGGTCTACAATGGTCCATTCATGCCATACTGGTTTATAATGGCTTGTACACTCCATACTGTTATAAAGTGGTTGTAATGGTTTATAATAGTTTGTACTGGTTTTCACTCCATGGTGTATACATATATTAATGTATTCTTGATGAGATACCACCCTGCTAATCCAGAGGCCACTTGAGGTTCCTACAGCAGTTCAGAGTGAGGGCAGCTGATCTTACGGTGTGTTTCATCTGAAGGACCTTCTCTGGGTCTCCCTGGACGCCGGGGGTCCGTAGTTACTGCCGTCGCTAAGGTAACATCTGTCTTTCCGGGGCCTTCTGAAGTCAAGGTCATTTCTGTCATCCCGTGGCCTTCTGACGTCAAGGTTATATCTGTTGGAGGTGAGTCAGCATTAGTGGGTTAGTGATAGACACCATTTTTCAGGTGATAGCCAGTGGGGTTAGCTTAAGACTAGATGTCCCAGGTGATAGACAGTGTGAGATAGTGATAGACAACAAGCTGATGTGTAGGGGTTGTAGTTCTTCATTACCTGGGAACTCCACCTCCTGCAGACCACTCTCATGCTGAACACTACAGATGTATGGATCCATGAGGGTTTCTCCCTGATCAATAACCAGGATGCTGGCAGGGTATGTCGGTCCTCTGGGCTCCAGCTGCTCCCCGTCCTTCCCCCCCCCTCCGCCCCCCCCTCTCCTCCTCCAGGAGAACTGGACCTCCTCAGGGAACATGTCTCTGGCTACACACAGCAGGGAGCGCCGGCCCTTTAAATCAGCTCCTGTCGCTGGGTAGACGCTCACTTTGGGCCGCTCCACTGAACTGTCTGAGTTTAACAGAAGAACCAATCAAGAGACAGAACACGTGTCACATGGTGTCAAAACTGTGGAAATATTAGCAGAATAATTATATTACATATTACAACATTATGTTAAGAATTAAATAACTGAAAACAATATGAAGGGAGGCAATCACTTCATAATTTTTGTAATATTATTATATTTTGTAATTGTAATATTCTTTTATTTTAAGTATTATAATTAATATTACTAAGATTTTAAACATGATAATTAAAATCATTTTAAGTAGTCAAAGAAACTACATTAGCGATCTAAAAAAAAAAATAATAATTAATATTTACATAAATATAACTATGTTATACATACAATATATCTGATTTATGTATCAAGCCCAATATACATACCATGTGCACTTTCCATAATAAACATATATTGATACAGCATCATTAATATTTTTACATTATTATTTCTACTTTGTGAAATAATTGTTTTGAATATTAGAAATGTACATAATAGAATAGAATAGAGACAGATCCTACTTAAAAGGAGGCTTTAATTTATACTGGCAAACTGTTGACGTTAATGTTGGCTTTTATTAGCATAATATCACAGTTTAAATATTGATGATTCTTTATCATTATGGGGATGATTTTTGTCCCCATAATGATAATTCACAATAATATTATACTGAGGCATAGTTTACTAATAGCATTAGTGATATTTTAAGCTGTACAGACAGAACATGAATCTTCAGACAACACTGACATCTCCAGCACAACTCAAAGAGGTCAAAAAACAACCAACTGGAAATATTAATACACTCATATTCTCCCCACCATAAAATGAAACACAAAGACAGAGAAACCATGAAGCAGTGATCTTACCTGTAACAACCAGGGTGGTGCCACGACCAAAGGTTAGGATATCCACAGTGAAATATCCTGTATCATAAACCTCTGCTCACCGCCTGTGATGCCGTCAAGGCTGATCAATAACTTGTTGATCACATCGATCACCTACAGATGATCAGCACCACTACAAGGGAGGCGTGGGGATGAATGTTCTCATCCTGAGAGGAGGGCTTTGTAAATGCCAGCAGAGTAAATCAGCAGAGTTTATATCATTCCTCAGTAGAAATGTCTCCAAGGTCTTCTTCTCTTTTCATCGTAGGCTTTAATAACCACCGGAGACTCGTTCCTTCTGAAGGAAGACGACGATGTAAGAACTTCAAGAGAGTGCTTCACTACCACAGAGCTCAGTATTTAACTAGAATCTTGTTTCTTGAGGTGTGAGCATGAAGTCTTTAATTTCCGCCCGAGCCTCCAGATGTCTGTCTGTTACTCTTTAGTTTGATCCACCTCACCGTAACCAACAACCAGTTCAGTGATGATATTAACTCTGCACAGTATAGGAGAGGCTTGGATTGAAGCCTAGAATACAGACAGTAAGGTCCAGGCTGTGATCGAACTGTGAAACAGAGATTGATTCAGATCTTCTCACTCATGCCTAGTTTACATTAGCGCCTGAATGTAGATTGAACAGCCAATGAGACATGACCTGCTGGGTCATGTGATCACCAGAGTTTTTGTACGGGCAGGAAGGAGAACGTCTCACTGTGTGACACCACTAGTCCAACAGGAACAGTAGTAGGTGGCAGAATGGGACGCTTTCACCGCCTGAAGCGACAACTCACAGCTGTTCTCTTTGAGGACTGATGAGAAATCATCCTTCTGAGGATGGTTGTATTCTTTGTAAATGTTACCATTACTCTTGTCAATTCGAAGAATCACGGTGAATGTTTTCGTCTCTTTCTTCTGGTACCAGTAGATATAGTTAACACACTGGTCACTGTTACATCTGAAGGAGACGCCTTCCCTTTCAATCCTGGTCACCGACACCTGGTCCTGCAGCTCTGCTGCCATGGCAACCACCGCTATAGGGACAAGAGCACATGGATGAGCATCCGTGTTCTGGGGTGGACGAAACCCGATGTGTGGTGAGTTGTGATTGGTGGGAAACTGTCACCTAAACACAGTGAGCTCCAGGCAGCCCTAGAGAGTAGAAGCATCTGGTCTGTAGGAGAAGCTGAGGAGAGGGGCTGCCACTGAGACCAGGGTGAACCAGGTTGGCCTCAAATAGGTCCTCAACGCCAGCCCACCGTCCCCTGGGGTGGAGTGGGAGGGCTGCTTTTGAGTGACAGCTCAGTGGAACCAATGGCGTGGTGTCTGTGTGTCACATGATTCTGAGCCAGAGGACCAATGGCAGCACAGAGTCAGGATTGACTTGTGAGTAAATGTAGAAGAGGCATATTTCAGATGAATGTGTTTGAACCTGTAGCTGAAGTTGAATATAACCACATATCTGCCGTTGATTCATTCCTCCAGCAGCAGTGAAGTTGGTGTGTGTGTGCGTGTGTGTGATTGTGTCTTTGTTGGGGATCAGATGAGCTCAGGTTCTCTGTATTAGCGGAGACCTGAATCTGTTTCCTCCATCAGCTCCACCTCCACCGGCTGCAGACCACAAACATCTCAGAGCACCACATCCTGTTCCCCATCACTGATGAGGAGCTGTCAATCAAAACAGCAGCATGGTCGTCTCCTTGACAACGAGGTATCGGTGGAAATGGAAAGACTCTGATCTGTGGTGAGAGAACAGCATGCTTGACTGTGTACTGCAAATTAAAACCACACCGATTATTGTAGAGTTTCAATAAAGTTATTTAATAATCTACTCAGAAGTATCCTAAACAAGTATATTAGCAACAAGAAAAATAAAATCCATAAATCAGATTCCAAAAAAGCCAGAATATATGTTATTTATGCCCAAAATATTTACAATATTTAGATAATTTTAATATAGAAATCCTTAAATATGCAACCTACAAAGAAATCAGCTAAATATTGGCTTTTTTTTTCAAATTCATCCAAATAAGTAGAATATAGATATATGAATAAAAAAAAATGGAAATGTGTATGTGTTAAATGACTAAATCTAGAGTAATTGAACGATAGAAATGTATACTTAACAATTAGCTACACACCATGAAATGTATTCCGAATTGGAATCTGTTTTCAAGATCAAGATTCAATACTTTATTGCCATACAACTCTGTACAAGTTGCCAGGGATTTGTGTCAGTGTGCTCATGACAGTACATGACAGTACAAGACCCACACAAAAGACACATAAAACATAGAACATAATTTCATCCATGCAATATCCTTCCAAGGATCCCACACATAAGACATATAGCCCACTTCCACCTGGTTAACCGGCCAGGGTAAGTGCTGTATGTTTGATTAAAGTGACAAGTGCATATAGGTGCAAGTGATGTGCAAAATGGAGCAAGTCATGTGCAAATCTGCATAAGGTCCAATAAATAAGTACATAGTTAAGAAAACTCACATTATATAAAAACAGAGTAGAAATTAGCGCGTATTATACTATACAGGGCCACTGGGGGAGTCTGCATTCCTGATATACTGGTGTAGGGATGTAGAGTTGTTAAGAGATGTAATGGACCTGCAGTATGTGCTGTTGAGGAAGCGGGAGGTTTTAGTTTTGATGGCCCTCAACCTTCTACCTGATGGGAGTGGATTGAAAAGGGAGTTGGCAGGGTGTCATTTATCCTGAAGAGTTTTCAGGCCTCTTCTGTGGATAGGGGCCTCGTAGATGTCTGAGATGGGAGGGAGACTGCAGCCAACTATCTTGGAGGCCGTATGGACAATCCTGTCTAGTCGCATCCTCTGCTGGACAGTAGGGTTGCCATCCCAGACTGTGATTGAGAACGTAAGGATGCTCTCAACGGTGGCTTGGTAGAACTGCTGCATCCCCTTGCAGGCCACCCCAAACTTCCTTAGTTGGCGGAGGAAAAAGAGCCTCTGGTGGGCTTTTTTAATAATAGTAGTGATGTTATCTACCCATTTCAGAGAGGAGGAGATTATTGTGCCCAGAAATTTGAAGCTGTCTACCCGTTCCACCACCGCCGCATTGATGGACAGAGGTTGGGTCTCCTTCCTCTGTCTTCGGAAGTCCACCTCTAGGTTGTGGTGGGAACACCATTCAGTTAGGGAAAGGATCTCATTTCTGTAGGCACTGTCATCATCCCCTGAAATCAACCCTATCAAGGTTGTATCATCAGCGAATTTAAGCATTTTCACTGATTCACTGAGTGATATGCAGTCATTAGTGTACTCAGAATATGACAGAGGTGATAATACACACCCCTGGGGGGCACCAGTGCTAATGTGTTTGGCCTGTGACAACTTGTTATTGATTTTGACAACTTGTGTTCTTTGCTGTAGGAAATCTAAAATCCAGTGACATAAGGAGTTCTGGACACCCATGTTTTGGAGTTTATAGAAAAGTTTTCTGGGTAGAATCGTATTAAAAGCAGAGCTGCAGTCTATAAAAAGTACCTTTGCATAGTTGCCTGGGGACTCAAGATGTTGTAGAATAGAGTGGATACCAAGTGACACAGCAGCCTCAACAGACCTATTAGTCCTATATGCAAACTGAAAGGGGTCTAGACAGACAGCTTTGGACAGATGATCACATATGATTTTTTCAAACACTTCCACTAACACATTGAATTATAAGTGAAATATAAATATAAGTCTTTATTCAATTACATTACATTCCAAATGAAACCAAAATAATAGACCAAGAGATCAACAACAAAGCAAAGATTAAGATTCCCATCCATCTACTAATGTAGCAAGATAATACAATTATTTCTACTACACAATAATTGTTGATCTTTTCAGATTTATTTGTATGCTCCGTGATAGAGTGAGATAGACAGGAAGGTTAGGGAGAGAGAGCGGGGGACATGCAGCAAAGGACCGCTGGTAGGAATGGACCCGGGGCGCTGTGGTGAGGACTGGCCCCTAAATGCTACACGCTCTAACCAGTGAGCCCCACTGCGCAGTTTTACACATCATTTTCTCTTTTCTCTAATAATTATCGTGAATATTTTCATTTACTGGAACATTTCTGCCACTGTCTTCGCAATATTTATTCCATGAATAAATATGGGCTGTGATATTTGTTGTCTGTATAAGATCAGGTTTCAGACTCAAATGGAGACTCAAACTCAGGCTGAGAAGGTTAAACCAAAATGATCTTAATCTCTGCAGATCTATCAGAAATAATGATTGCCAGCAAACACAATTTTAATCATTAACTAGGACACTTACTAGACTTGCTTAGCTACAGGACAGGACCTTCAGACAAACGGATAACAAACGGAGGGCTTAACAACACATGAGGACACAATCAACAAATCAACAAATCAAACCAGGAGGAAGTAAATCTAGATAACGATGGGAAGGAAAAGAATAACTGAGGACATCTGGAGGAAGAAACTAAAACGACACAAAGACAAACAACCGTTGAAACTGTGACAGGTTGGTTGTATAATTATCATGGGCAGCCATTTCCTGAATAACCCTGGTGTTAATAAAAAAGAAACACCTACTATCATCAATAGGCCAAGGTGCTCCTTCAGAACTACAATAAAATATTTCAGAATTACGATAAACTACTTCTGATTCACAATAAACTCATTCAAAATCACAAAATGTTGT
Source organism: Gadus chalcogrammus (assembly GCF_026213295.1). Taxonomy (NCBI): domain Eukaryota; kingdom Metazoa; phylum Chordata; class Actinopteri; order Gadiformes; family Gadidae; genus Gadus; species Gadus chalcogrammus. The sequence goes on along the minus strand of NC_079419.1, from coordinate 13,915,442 downwards.
TCCTTCAGAACTACAATAAAAATATTTAGAACTACAGTAAACCTACCTAACTCTCTCAGAACTACAAAGGCAATCAATCAGTTGATATGGTGCAAAGCTTTTCCTTATTTTTGTCTGCAGATTTGAGCTTTTCAGGGATTTAGGGGGTTTATTAGGAAAGGAAATGTGTTTTGCTCGCCTATGAAGACGTCCAATTTTGGGGGAAATCCAATTTGATCGCACCTTGAACTTACACTGAGCGTACACTAGACTTACAAAACATCTAGAAAGTAGCAGGATACATACTAGTTCAAAGTTAACTTTACAATAGAGCAAATATAAAATTGACTTCCATTGTGGCTTGAAGCATGCTTAGTGGAGTTGATGTTCATCTAAAGGTTTGGTTCAGAATCGTTGTCTTTATGCTAAACCAAATGAATGGAGCCGACCATACATACTCAATCTATTGTTATAGTTCAACTATCCTTCAGTCCTATAACGTCCCTTCAATACCTGTTCAACCACACATGTTCCAACAGAGGGCCATGAACCATCAAAGACTCAAAGATTAAGAAGATACGCTCCCATAAAGTATTCACAACATAATTCACCTTATGAGTCCAACTCCATTGATGAACAACCAGCTAATGTTACCTTTGAGATTTTTATTATTTTAAATGCATATTCTTACATAATAATAATCATAATAATAATAATAAATTCAGCTTATATAGCGCTTTTCTAAATACTCAAAGTCGCTTAACAGAGTGAACACAGAATAAAAACATTTAATAATATCATATATAAGTAAGAAGATAAAATAGGGTGAAAATAGTTATCTAAAAAACTGAAATAGGTATAAAAGACTCGTTAAAAGGAGGGAGGGTAGAGAAGGGAAAGAGGTTATGTGTTGAAAGCGATCATGAAAAGGTGGGTTTTGAGGGCCTGTTTAAATGAAGGGAGTGTGTTAGATGTTACATGGGTGACAGTACACACTTAGAAACAGGAAACAGAAAAACGTGAAAAGCTCATTCAGTTTTCTGGTCCGAACAGTGGAGGGAAAAGAGCAGAAGAACCTGGAGACTAGAAATGAATAACAACATTACATTATGACATGATGATCTGATGACATGGTGACATGATGACATGGTGACCTCTTATGGTTGTACGAGGTGGGTCTGCTGGTTCTGGGGGACAGCAGCGTCAGTCCAGGGCTGTGGTGGTGCTGGTTCTGGGGGACAGCAGCGTCAGTCCAGGGCTGTGGTGGTGCTGGTTCTGGGGGACAGCAGCGTCAGTCCAGGGCTGTGGTGGTGCTGGTTCTGGGCGTCCTGCTGGTCTTGTTGGTGTGGAGGAGCAGGAGAGCCAGGCCACAGCAGCAGAGCACACTCTTCACCACCATCACTGTGTAGAGCACAGATGCCAGCCTGGCTCTGGACAGCACCTGGAGGGACTCTGGGACCCCACCAACACACAGCCCATACTGGTTTATACTGGTCCATTGGCACCATAGAGGCCTATGCTGGTTTATACTGGTCCATATGCACCATAGAGGCCTATGCTGGTTTATACTGGTCCATATGCATCATAGAGGCCTATGCTGGTTTATACTGGTCCATATGCATCATAGAGGCCTATGTGGTTTATACTGGTCCATGTGCACCATAGAGGCCTATGTGGTTCATACTGGGCCATATGCACCATAGAGGCCTATGTGGTTTATACTGGTCCATATGCACCATAGAGGACTATGCTGGTTTATACTGGGCCATATGCAACCCAGTGCTTTATACTGGTCCATATGCACCATAGAGGCCTATGTGGTTCATACGTGCCATACTGGTTTATACTGGTTTATAATGGCTTGTACACTCCATACTGTTATAAACTGGTTGTAATGGTTTATAATAGTTTGTACTGGTTTACACTCCATGGTGTATACATATATTAATGTATTCTTGATGAGATACCGCACTGCTAATCCAGAGGCCACTTGAGGTTCCTACAACAGTTCAGAGTGAGAGCAGCTGATCTTACGGTGTGTTTCATCTGAAGGACCTTCTCTGGGTCTCCCTGGACGCCGGGGGTCCGTAGTAACTGCCGTCGCTAAGGTAACATCTGTCTTTCCGGGGCCTTCTGAAGTCAAGGTCATTTCTGTCATCCCGTGGCCTTCTGACGTCAAGGTTATATCTGTTGGAGGTGAATCAGCTTTAGTGGGTTAGTGATAGACACCATGTTTCAGGTGATAGCCAGTGGGGTTAGTTTAAGACTACATGTCCCAGGTGATAGACAGTGGGGTTAGTGATAGACAACAAGCTGATGTGTAGGGGTTGTAGTTCTTCATTACCTGGGAACTCCACCTCCTGCAGACCGCTCTCATGCTCAACTCTACAGATGTATGGATCTCTGAGGGTTTCTCCCTGATCAATAACCAGGATGCTGGCAGGGTATGTCGGTCCTCTGGGCTCCAGCTGCTCCCCGTCCTTCCCCCCCCCTCCGCCCCCCCCTCTCCTCCTCCAGGACACCCGGACCTCCTCAGGGACCATGTCTCTGGCCACACACAGCAGGGAGCGCCGGCCCTTTAAATCAGCCACCGAGGCTGGGTAGACGCTCACTTTGGGCCGCACCACTGACCCGTCTGAGTTTAACAGAAGAACCAATCGAGAGACAGAACACAAGTCACATGGTGTCAAAACCGTGGAAATATTAGCAGAATTATTATATTACATCTTACAAAATATGTTTAGGAATAAATAATTATAAAAAAAATATGACGTGAGGCAATCACTTAATATTTGTACAATTATTGTTATAAATACTATAATTATTATTATAATGATTTAAAAATTGATAATTAAAATATTTTTAATTAGTCAAAAAAACGACATTAGATAGAACGATACTCTGACAATATGATAATACAAAATAACATATATAACTATGTTATACATACAATATACCGGTATATGACCAACATATCCAACCTAATATACATGCCTTCTGCATTTTCCATAAAAAAAATACATAAAGATATATTGCACCACAATAATATATGTGAAGATTTAAAATAATTATAAAAACATTAATTCATTGCAATCCCTTCATGAATCCTACAATTCCTATAGTTATCATTACTATAATAATATAAAATATTTCATTATTTAAAACATGTAATTATACAAAAATTCAGGATTTAAAATGCTACATCAATCACTATTATTATTATTATTATTATTATAATTACATTATTATTATATCTTCTTTGTGGAATAATATTTGTCAGAGCCGATTTGTATATAATGTGTTTATGAACCTTCATCATTTATTACAGAGTACACTGACATATTATGCTAGTTTATTAATAGCATTAGCGATATTTTAAGCTTTACAGACAACATGAATCTCCAGACATCACTGACTTCTCCAGCACAACTCAAACAGGTCAAACAATCAACTGAAAATATTCTGACACTCCCCAACATAAAATGAAACACAAAGCCAGAGAAACCATGAGGAAGGTATCTTACCTGTAACAACCAGGGTGGTGCCGCGACCAAAGATATAGACGCCCACAGTGAAATATCCTGTATCATAAACCTCTGCTCACCGCCTGTGATGCTGTCAGCGCTGATCAATAACTTGCTGATAAAAAAACACCTACAGATGATCAGCACCACTACAAGGGATGCGTGGGGATGAATGTTCTTGTCCTTAGAGGAGGGCTTTGTAAAAGGCTGCAGAGTAAATCAGGAGAGTAGATGTCACTACTTGTGTTCAGTAGAAATTACTCCAAGGTCTTCCTCCCTCTTCATCGTAGGCTTAAATAACAACTGAAGACTCGTTCCTTTCCAACAATGTAAGATATTCCAAGAGTGCTTCACTACCACAGAGCTCAGTATTTTACTAAATTCTTGTCTCTAGAGGTGTGAGCATGAAGTCGTCCACTTCCATTTGAGCCTCCAGATGTCTGTCTGTTACTCTTTAGTTTGATCCATCTCACCCTAACCAACAACCAGTTCAGTGATTGTATTACCTAAGCACAGTAGCAAGGGGAGATCAAGGCTTGGATTGAAGCCTAAACAACAGACAGTATGGTCCAGGCTCTGATCTAACAGGGATTGATCCGGATCTTACTGTTCATGTCCAGTTCAAATTAGTGCCTAGCTGTAGATTGAACAGCCAATGAGACATGACCTGCTGGGTCATGTGATCACCAGAGTTTTTGTACGGGCAGGAAGGAGAACGTCTCACTGTGTGACACCACTAATCATACAGGAACAGTAGTAGGTGGCAGAATGGGACGCTTTCACCACCTGAAGCGACAACTCACAGCTGTTCTCTTTGACGTTTGATGAGAAATCATCCTTCTGAGGATGGTTGTATCCTTTGTAAATGTTACCATTACTCTTTTCAATTTCAAGAATCACGGTGAATGTTTTCGTCTCTTTCTTCTGGTACCAGTAGATATAGGTACCACACTGGTCAGTGTTTGTACATCTGAAGGAGACGGCTTTCCCTTTGCTCCTGGTCCACGACACCTGGTCCTGAGTCAGCTCTGCTGCCATGGCAACCACCGCTGTAGGGACAAGAGCACATGGATGAGCATCCGTGTTCTGGGGTGGACGAAACCCGATGTGTGGTGAGTTGTGATTGGTGGGAAACTGTCACCTAAACACAGTGAGCTCCAGGCAGCCCTAGAGAGTAGAAGCATCTGGTCTGTAGGAGAAGCTGAGGAGAGGGGCTGCCACTGAGACCAGGGTGAACCAGGGCGGCCTCAAATAGGTCCTCAACGCCAACCCACCGTCCCCTGGGGTGGAGTGGGAGGGCTGCTTTTGAGTGACAGCTCAGTGGAACCAATGGCGTCGTGTCTGTGTGTCACATGATTCTGAGCCAGAGGACCAATGGCAGCACAGAGTCAGGATTGACATGTGAGTAAATGTAGAAGAGGCATATTTCAGATGAATGTGTTTGAACCTGTAGCTGAAGTTAAATATAACCACATATCTGCCGTTGATTCATTCCTCCAGCAGCAGTGAAGTTGGTGTGTGCGTGCGTGTGTGTGATTGTGTCTTTATTGGGGATCAGATGAGCTCAGGTTCTCTGTATTAGCGGAGACCTGAATCTGTTTCCTCCATCAGCTCCACCTCCACCGGCTACAGACCACAAACTTCTCAGAGAACCACGTCCTGTTCACCAGCACTGATGAGGAGCTGTCAATCAAAACAGCAGCATGGTCGTCTCCTTGACGACCGAGGTATCGGTGGAAATGGAAAGACTCTGATCTGTGGTGAGAGAAGAGCATGCTTGATCACATACTGCAAACTAAAACCACACCGATTATTGTAGAGTTAACATAGTTACTTAATAATCTACTCAGAAGTATCAACAAGAAAAAGAAAATCCATAAATCTAATTCCAAAAATGCCAGAATATATGTTATTTATGCCCAAATTATTTACAATGTTTAGAAAATAAAAATATAGAAATCCTTAATATGTATCCTACATAGAAATCAGCTAAATATTGGCTCTTATTCAAATTCACCCAAATAAATAGAATATACATATATGAATAAAAAAATATAGTAATGTTTTAATTGACTAAATCTTGAGAACCGGAAAGACAGATTTATACGTAACAATAAGGTACACGCCATGAAATGTATTCTGAATTGGAAACTGTTTTCCACTCTTAAATATTAAAAAAGTCAATAATTAAAATCGCTGGTTCTCCAGGGTGAACCAGGGTGGCCTCAAATAGGTCCTCAACAAAGCCCACCGTCCCCTAGGTTGGAGTGGGAGGGCTGCTTTTGAGTGACAGTTCAGAGGAACCAATGGCGTGGTGTCTGTGTGTCGCATGATTCTGACCCAGAGGACCAATGGCAGCAGAGAGTCAGGATTGACATGTGAGTAAATGTAGAAGAGGCATATTTCAGATGAATGTGTTTGAACCTGTAGCTGAAGTTAAATATAACCACACATCTGCCGTTGATTCATTCCTCCAGCAGCAGTGAAGTTGGTGTGTGTGTGCGTGTGTGTGATTGTGTCTTTGTTGGGGATCAGATGAGCTCAGGTTCTCTGTATTAGCGGAGACCTGAATCTTCCTCCTCCATCAGCTCCACCTCCACCGGCTACAGACCACAAACATCTCAGAGCACCACATCCTGTTCCCCATCACTGATGAGGAGCTGTCAATCAAAACAGCAGCATGGTCGTCTCCTTGACGACGAGGTATCGGTGGAAATGGAAAGACTCTGATCTGTGGTGAGAGAGCAGCATGCTTGACTGTGTACTGCAAATTAAAACCACACCGATTATTGTAGAGTTTAAATAAAGTTATTTAGTAATCTACTCAGAAGTATCCTAAACACATATATTAGCAGCAAGAAAAATAAAATCCATAAATCAGATTCCAAAAAAGCCAGAATATATGTTATTTATGCCCAAAATATTTACAATATTTAGATAATTTAAATATAGAAATCCTTAAATATGCAACCTACAAAGAAATCAGCTAAATATTGGCTTTTATTCAAATTCATCCAAATAAGTAGAATATAGATATATGAATTAAAAAAAATGGAAATGTGTATGTGTTAAATGACTAAATCTAGAGTAATTGAAAGATAGAAATTTACACTTAACAATTAGCTACACACCATGAAATGTATTCCGAATTGGAATCTGTTTTCAAGATCAAGATTCAATACTTTATTGCCATACAACTCTGTACAAGTTGCCAGGGATTTGTTTCAGTGTGCTCATGACAGTACATGACAGTACAAGACCCACACAAAAGACACATAAAACATAGAACATAATTTCATCCATGCAATATCCCACACATAAGACATATCGCCCACTTCCACCTGGTTAATAGGCCAGGGTAAGTGCTGTATGTTTGATTAAAGTGACAGGTGCATATAGGTGCAAGTGATGTGCAAAATGGAGCAAGTCATGTGCAAATCTGCATAAGGTCCAATAAATAAGTACATAGTTAAGAAAACTCACATTATATAAAAACAGAGTAGAAATTAGTGCGTATTATACTATACAGGGCCACTGGGGGAGTCTGCATTCCTGATATACTGGTGTAGGGATATAGAGTTGTTAAGAGATGTAATGGACCTGCAGTATTTGCTGTTGAGGAAGCGGGAGGTTTTAGTTTTGATGGCCCTCAACCTTCTACCTGATGGGAGTGGATTGAAGAGGGAGTTGGCAGGGTGTCATTTATCCTGAAGAGTTTTCAGGCCTCTTCTGTGGATACGGGCCTCGTAGATGTCTGAGATGGGAGGGAGACTGCAGCCAACTATCTTGGAGGCCGTATGGACAATCCTGTCTAGTCGCATCCTCTGCTGGACAGTAGGGTTGCCATCCCAGACTGTGATTGAGAACCTAAGGACGCTCTCAATGGTGGCTTGGTAGAATTGCTGCATCCCCTTGCAGGCCACCCCAAACTTCTTTAGTTGGCGGAGGAAAAAGAGCCTCTGGTGGGCTTTTTGAATAATAGTAGTGATGTTATCTACCCATTTCAGAGAGGAGGAGATTATTGTGCCCAGAAATTTGAAGCTGTCTACCCCTTCCACCACCGCCGCATTGATGGACAGAGGTGGGGTCTCCTTCCTCTGTCTTCGGAAGTCCACCTCTAGGTTGTGGTGGGAACACCATTCAGTTAAAGAAAGGATCTCATTTCTGTAGGCACTGTCATCATCCCCTGAAATCAACCCTATCAAGGTTGTATCATCAGCGAATTTAAGCATTTTCACTGATTCACTGAGTGATATGCAGTCATTAGTGTACTCAGAATATGACAGAGGTGATAATACAAACCCCTGGGGGGCACCAGTGCTAATGTGTTTGGCCTGTGACAACTTGTTATTGATTTTGACAACTTGTGTTCTTTGCTGTAGGAAATCTAAAATCCAGTGACATAAGGAGTTCTGGACACCCATGTTTTGGAGTTTATAGAAAAGTTTTCTGGGTAGAATCGTATTAAAAGCAGAGCTGCAGTCTATAAAAAGTACCTTTGCATAGTTGCCTGGGGACTCAAGATGTTGTAGAATAGAGTGGATACCAAGTGACACAGCATCCTCAACAGACCTATTAGTCCTATATGCAAACTGAAAGGGGTCTAGACAGACAGCTTTGGACAGATGATCACATATGATTTTTTCAAACACTTCCACTAACAAATTGAATTATAAGTGAAATATAAATATAAGTCTTTATTCAATTACATTACATTCCAAATTAAACCAAAATAATAGACCAAGAGATGAACAACAAAGCAAAGATTAAGATTCCCCATCCATCTACTAAAGTAGCAAGATAATACAATTATTTCTACTGCACAATATTTGTTGATCTTTTAAGATTTATTTTGTATGCTCCGTGATAGAGTGAGATAGACAGGAAGGTTAGGGAGAGAGAGCGGGGGACATGCAGCAAAGGACCGCGGGTAGGAATGGACCCGGGGTGCTGCGGTGAGGACTGGCCCCTAAATGTTACACGCTCTAACCGGTGAGCCCCACTGCGCAGTTTTACACATCATTTTCTCTTTTCTCTAATATTTATCGTGAATATTTTCATTTACTGGAACATTTCTGCCACTGTCTTCGCAATATTTATTCCATGAATAGATAAGGGCTGTGATATTTGTTGTCTGTAGATCAGGTTTCAGACTCAAATGGAGACTCAAACTCAGGCTGAGAAGGTTAAACCAAAATGATCTTAATCTCTGCAGATCTATCAGAAATAATGATTGCCAGCAAACAAAATTTTAATCATTAACTAAGACACTTACTAGACTTGCTTAGCTACAGGACAGGACCTTCAGACAAACGGATAACAAACAGAGGGCTTAACAACACATGAGGACACAATTAACAAATCAACAAATCAAACCAGGAGGAAGTAAATCTAGATAAGGATGGGAAGGAAAAGAATAACTGAGGACATCTGGAGGAAGAAAATAAAACGACACAAAGACAAAGAACCGTTTAAACTGTGACAGGTTGGTTGCATAATTATCATGGGCAGCCATTTCCTGAATAACCCTGGTGTTAATAAAAAAGAAACACCTACTATCATCAATAGGCCAAGGTGCTCCTTCAGAACTACAATAAAATATTTCAGAATTACAATAAACTACTTCTGATTCACAATAAACTCATTCAAAATCACAAAATGTTGCTCCTTCAGAACTACAATAAAAATATTTAGAACTACAGTAAACCTACCTAACTCTTTCAGAACTACAAAGGCAATCAATCAGTTGACATGCATGGTGCAAAGCTTTTTCCTTATGTTTGTCTGCAGATTTGAGCTTTTCAGGGATTTAGGGGGTTTATTAGGAAAGGAAATGTGTTTTGCTCGCCTTTGAAGATGTCCAATTTTGGGGGAAATCCAATTTGATCGCACCTTGAACTTACACTGAGCGTACACTAGACTTACAAAACATCTAGAAAGTAGCAGGATACATACTAGTTCAAAGTTAACTTTACACTAGAGCAAATATAAAATCGACTTCCATTGTGGCTTGAAGCATGCTTAGTGGAGTTGATGTTCATCTAAAGGTTTGGTTCAGAATCGTTGTCTTTATGCTAAACCAAATGAATGGAGCCGACCATACATACTCAATCTATTGTTATAGTTCAACTATCCTTCAGTCCTATAACGTCCCTTCAATACCTGTTCAACCACACATGTTCCAACAGAGGGCCATGAACCATCAAAGCCTCAAAGATTAAGAAGATACGCTCCCATAAAGTATTCACAACATAATTCACCTTATGAGTCCAACTCCATTGATGGACAACCAGCTAATGTTACCTTTGAGATTTTTATTATTTTAAATGCATATTCTTACATAATAATAATCATAATAATAATAATAAATTCAGCTTATATAGCGCTTTTCTAAATACTCAAAGTCGCTTAACAGAGTGAACACAGAATAAAAACATTTAATAACATCATATATAAGTAAGAAGATAAAATAGGGTGAAAATAGTTATCTAAAAAACTGAAATAGGTATAAAAGACTCGTTAAAAGGAGAGAGGGTAGAGAAGGTAAGGAGGTTATGTGTTGAAAGCGATCTTGAAAAGGTGGGTATTGAGGGCCTGTTTAAATGAAGGGAGTGTGTTAGATGATACATGGGCGACAGTACACACTTAGAAACAGGAAACAGAAAAACGTGAAACACCACTGCACTATTCTGGTCCAAACAGTGGAGGGAAAAGAGCAGAAGAATGTGGAGAGTAGAAATGAATAACATGATGACATGATGACATGATGACCTCTTAAGGTTCTACAAGGTGGGTCTGCTGGTTCTGGGGGACAGCAGCGTCAGTCCAGGGCTGTGGTGGTGCTGGTTCTGGGGGACAGGAGCGTCAGTCCAGGGCTGTGGTGGTGCTGGTTCTGGGCGTCCTGCTGGTCTTGTTGGTGTGGAGGAGCAGGAGAGCCAGGCCACAGCAGCAGAGCACACTCTTCACCACCATCACTGTGTAGAGCACAGACGCCAGCCTGGCTCTGGACAGCACCTGGAGGGACTCTGGGACCCCTACCAACACACAGCCCATACTGGTTTATACTGGTCCATATGCACCATAGAGGCCTATGCTGGTTTATACTGGTCCATATGCAACCCAGTGGTTTATACTGGTCCATAGTGGTCTATACTAGTTTATACATAAGGGTCTATACTGTTTTATACTGCTTTATATGCACCCTGGGGTCTTTACTGGTTAATTTGCACCATTGTGGCCAAGACTGGTTTATATGTACCAAATAGCCCACAGTGGTCTACAGTGGTTCATACGAAGGTAATTGAAATACCAGGTTTAAGGTAGTGGGGTTAGTTTAAGACTACATATCCCAGGTGATATAGTGGATTTAGTGATAGACAACAAGCTGATTGTTATAGGGTTGTAGTTCTTCATTACCTGCTGGGATCTCCTCCTTCAAATCGCTTTCATGCTCAACACTACAGATGTATTGATCTGTGAGGGTTTCTTCCTGATCAATAACCAGGATGCTGGCAGCGTAGGTCGGTCCTCTGAGCTCCAGCTGCTCCCCCCCCTCCCCCCCCTCCCCCCCCCCTCCGCCCCCCCCTCTCCTCCTCCAGGAGAACCGGACCTCCTCAGGGACCATGTCTCTGGCTACACACAGCAGGGAGCGCCGGCCCTTTAAATCAGCTCCCGTCGCTGGGTAGACGCTCACTTTGGGCCGCACCACTGACCTGTCTGAGTTTAACAGAAGAACCAATCGAGAGACAGAACACAAGTCACATGGTGTCAAAACCGTGGAAATATTAGCAGAATTATTATATTACATGTTACAACGTATGTTAAGAATTAAATAACTCTGAAAACAATATGAAGGGAGGCAATCACTTCATCATTTGTGTAAAATTATCATATTTTGTAATTGTAATATTATTTTATTTTTGTAAGTACTATAATTAATATTAATAAGATTTTAAACATGATAATTAAAATAATTGTAAGTAGTCAAAGAAACTACATTAGCGATCTAAAAAAAATGTAATGATAAATATTTACATATATAACTATGTTATACATACAATATATCTGAAATATGTATCAAGCCCAATATACATACCATGTGCATTTTCCATAATAAACATATATAGATACAGTATCATTAATATTTTTACATTATTATTTCTACTTTGTGAAATAATAATTGTTTTGAAGATTAGAAATGTACATAATAGAATAGAATAGAAACAGATCCTACTTAAAAGGAGGCTTTAATTTATATTGGCAAACTGTTGACGTTAATGTTGGCTTTTATTAGCATAATATTACAATTTTAATATTGGTTTGAAAATTGTCATGTGCTGATTTTTGTCCCCATAATGATAATTCATAATAATATTATACTGAGGCATAGTTTATTAATAGCATTAGTGATATTTTAAGCTGTACAGACAGAACATGAATCTTCAGACAACGCTGACTTCTCTAGCACAACTCAAAGAGGTCAAAACACAACCAAAAAACTGGAAACATTAATGCACTCATATTCTCCCCAACATAAAATGAAACACAAAGTCATAGAAACCATGAAGCAGTGATCTTACCTGTAACAACCAGGGTGGTGCCACGACCAAAGGTTGGGATATCCACAGTGAAATATCCTGTATCATAAACCTCTACTCACTGCCTGTGATGCCGCCAACGCTGATCAATAACTTGTTGATCACATCGATCACCTACAGATGATCAGCACCTCTACAAGGGAGGCGTGGGGATGAATGTTCTTATCCTGAGAGGAGGGCTTTGTAAATGCCAGCAGAGTAAATCAGCAGAGTTTATATCATTCCTCAGTAGAAATGTCTCCACGGTCTTTTTCTCTTTTCATCGTAGGCTTTAATAACCACCGGAGACTCGTTCCTTCTCAAGGAAGACGACGATGTAAGAACTTCAAGTGAGTGCTTCACTACCACAGAGCTCAGTATTTAACTAGATTCTTGTTTCTTGAGGCGTGAGCATGAAGTCTTTAATTTCCGTCCGAGCCTCCAGATGTCTGTCTGTTACTCTTTAGTTTGATCCACCTCACACTAACCAACAACCAGTTCAGTGATGATATTAACTCTGCACAGTATAGGAGAGGCTTGGATTGAAGCCTAGAATACAGACAGTAAGGTCCAGGCTGTGATCTAACTGTGAAACAGAGATTGATTCAGATCTTCTCACTCATGTCCAGTTTACATTAGCGCCTGAATGTAGATTGAACAGCCAATGAGACATGACCTGCTGGGTCATGTGATCACCAGAGTTTTTGTACGGGCAGGATGGAGAACGTCTCACTGTGTGACACCACTAGTCCAACAGGAACAGTAGTAGGTGGCAGAATGGGACGCTTTCACCACCTGAAGCGACAACTCACAGCTGTTCTCTTTGAGTACTGATGAGAAATCATCCCTCTGAGGATGGTTGTATCCTTTGTAAATGTTACCATTACTCTTTTGAATTAGAAGAATCCGGGTGAATGTTTTCCCCTCTTTCTTCTGGTACCAGAAGATATAGGAATCACACTGGTCAGTGTTTGTACATCTGAAGGAGACGTCGTCCCTTTCTCTCCTGGTCCACGACACCTGGTCCTGAGTCAGCTCTGCTGCCATGGCAACCACCGCTGTAGGGACAAGAGCACATGGATGAGCATCCGTGTTCTGGGGTGGACCAAACCCGATGTGTGGTGAGTTGTGATTGGTGGGAAACTGTCACCTAAACACAGAGAGCTCCAGGCAGCCCTAGAGAGTAGAAGCATCTGGTCTGTAGGAGAAGCTGAGGAGAGGGGCTGCCACTGAGACCAGGGTGAACCAGGGTGGCCTCAAATAGGTCCTCAATGCCTGCCCACCGTCCCCTGGGGTGGAGTGGGAGGGCTGCTTTTGAGTGACAGCTCAGTGGAACCAATGGCGTGGTGTCTGTATGTCACATGATTCTGATCCAGTGGACCAATGGCAGCACAGAGTCAGGATTGACATGTGAGTAAAGTAGAAGAGGTATATTTCAGATGAATGTGTTTGAACCTGTAGCTGAAGTTAAATATAACCACATATCTGCCGTTGATTCATTCCTCCAGCAGCAGTGAAGTTGGTGCCTGCGTGCGTGTGTGTGATTGTGTCTTTGTTGGTGATCAGATGAGCTCAGGTTCTCTGTATTAGCGAAGACCTGAATCTGTTTCCTCCATCAGCTCCACCTCCACCGGCTACAGACCACAAACATCTCAGAGCACCACATCCTGTTCCACAGCACTGATGAGGAGCTGTCAATCAAAAGAGCAGCATGGTCGTCTCCTTGACGACGAGGTATCGGTGGAAATGGAAAGAAGAGCATGCTTGATCACATACTGCAAACTAAAACCATACTGATTATTGTAGAGTTAACATAGTTACTTCATAATCTACTCAGAAGTATCCTAAACACATATATTAGCAACAAGAAAAAGAAAATCCATAAATCAGATTCCAAAAAAGCCAGAATATATGTTATTTATGCCCAAAATATTTACAATATTTAGACATTTTAAATATAGAAATTCTTAAATATGTATCCTACAAAGAAATCAGCTAAATATGGGCTTTTATTCAAATCCATCCAAATAAATAGCATATAGATATATCAATTAAAAAAAATTGGAAATGTGTTAATTGACTAAATCTAGAGAAATTGAAAGATAGAAATGTATACTTAACAATTAGCTACACACCATGAAATGTATTCCGAATTGGAAACTGTTTTCCACTAACATTTTAAAAATATAAGTCTTTATTCAATTACTTTATATTCCAAATTAAACCAAAATAATAGACCAAGAGATCAACAACAAAGCTAAGATTAAGATTCCCCATCCATCTACTAAAGTAGCAAGGTAATACAATTATTTCTACTGCACAATATTTGTTGATATTTTCAGATTTATTTGTATGCTCCGTGATAGAGTGAGATAGACAGGAAGGTTAGGGCGAGAGAGGGGAGGACATGCAGCAAAGGACCGCGGGCAGGAATGGACCCGGGGAGCTGCGGTGAGGACTGGCTCCTAAATGTTACGCGCTCTAACCGGTGAGCCCCACTGCGCAGTTTTACACATCATTTTCTCTTTTCTCTAATATTTATCTTTTATATTTTCACTTACTGGAACATTGGGAGAACTGAACACATTTCTGCCACTTTCTTTGCAATATTTAGTCCATAAATAGATAAGGGCTGTGATATTTGTTGTATAAGATCAGGTTTCAGACTCAAATGGAGACTCAAACTCAGGTTGAGGAGGTTAAACCAAAATTATCTTAATCTCTGCAGATTATCAAAAACAATGATCGCCATTAAACAGAAGTTTAATCATTCACTAGGAGACTTAGTAGACTTGCTTAGCTACAGGACAGGACCTTCAGACAAACGGATAACAAACGGAGGGCTTGAATACAAATGAGGACACAATTAACAAATCAACAAATCAACACAGTTGGAAGAAAATCAACGATAAGGATGGGAAGGAAAAGAATAACTGAGGACATCTGGAGGAAGAAACTAAAACTACACAAAGACAAACAACCGTTGAAACTGTGACAGGTTGGTTTCATAATTATCATGGCCAGCCATTTCCTGAATAACCCTGGTGTTAATAATAAAGAAACACTCGTCAATAAGGTGCTCCTTCAGAACTACAATAAAAGGTTTCAGAATAACAATAAACTACTTCTGATTCACAATAAACTCATTCTGAATCACAAAATGGTGCTCCTTCAGAACTACAATAAAAATATTTAATACTACAGTAAACCTACCTGACTCTTTCAGAACTACACAGGGAATCCATCAGTTGATATGGTGCAAGGCTTTTTCTCCATGTTTTCTGCCGATTTGAGCTTTTCAAGCATTGAGGGGGTTTATTAAGAAAGGAAATGTGTTTCTCACCTATGAAGACGTCCCATTTTGGGGGATATCAAATTTCATCGCACCTTGAACTTAAACACCCTGAGCGTACACTAGACTTATAAACATCTAGAAAGTAAGTAGCAGATAACATTCTAGTTCAAAGTTAACTTCACATTAGAGCAAAGTTAAAATCGATTTCCATTGTGTCTTGAAGCATACTTAGTGGAGTTGGTTCATTGTCTTAGTTCATCTAAAGGTTTTGTTCAGAATCGTTGTTACGAAAGATTTAGAAAATACGCTTCTTTAAAATAACATAAATCATCTTATGAATACAACTCCATTGTTAGACAACCAGCTAATGTAACATTTGAGATTTTTATTATTTTAAATGCATGTTCATACCTAATAATAATAATAATACATTCAGCTCATATTGCGCTTTTCTAAATACTCAAAGTCGCTTAACAGAGTAAACAGAAAAAAAACATTTAATAATAACGTATACAAGTAAAAAGATAAAATAGGAGGAAAATAGATATCTAAAAAACTGGAATAGGTATAAAAGACTAAGAATAGTTAAAAGGAGGGGGGGTGGAGAAGGAAAGGAGGTTATGTATTGAAAGCGATCATGAAAAGGTGGGTTTTGAGGGCCTGTTTAAACGAAGGGAGTGTGTGGTCCGTGGGTCATTTGGTACCGGTCCGCAGAGAAAGATTATTTATTTATTTAAATTATTATTTATTTTTTTCACTTCGCAATACTGTCACTCTTTTACATGCCATACGTCTATATGCAGTTGTTAGATTGCATATAACATGTTTGCATTTTTGGCAACCTCTGCGCAACATAACCCAACCCCCCCCCCCCCCCCCCCCCCCCGGTCCGTGAAACTTTTCGGAGAATCATACCGGTCCTTGATGCTGAAAAGGTTGGGGACCGCTGTGTTAGATGATACATGGGTGACAGAACACACTAAGAAACCAGCAACAGAAAACTGTGAAAAGCTCATGCAGTTTTCTGGTCCGAACACTGGAGGGAAAAGAGCAGAAGAACGTGGAGAGTAGAAATGAATAACAACATTACATTATGACATGATGATCTGATGACATGGTGCCATGGTGACATGGTGACATGGTGACATGATGACATGATGATCTGATGACATGGTGCCATGGTGCCATGGTGCCATGGTGCCATGATGCCATGATGACATGATGACATGATGACCTCTTATGGTTGTACGAGGTGGGTCTGCTGGTTCTGGGGGACAGCAGCGTCAGTCCAGGGCTGTGGTGGTGCTGGTTCTGGGGGACAGGAGCGTCATTCCAGCGCTGTGGTGGTGCTGGTTCTGGGCGTCCTGCTGGTCTTGTTGGTGTGGAGGAGCAGGAGAGCCAGGCCACAGCAGCAGAGCACACTCTTCACCACCATCACTGTGTAGAGCACAGACGCCAGCCTGGCTCTGGACAGCACCTGGAGGGACTCTGGGACCCCACCAACACACAGCCCATACTGGTTTATACTGGTCCATATGCACTATAGAGGCCTATGCTGGTTTATACTGGTCCATATGCACCATAGAGGCCTATTCTGGTTTATACTGGTCCATATGCACCATAGAGGCCTATACTGGTTTGTACTGGTCCATATGCACCATAGAGGCCTATGCTGTTTTATACTGGTCCATATGCATCATAGTTGTCTATACTGGTGACGCTATACTGGTTAATATGCACCGTAATGGTTTATACTTGCCTATACTGGTTTTCACAGTTTAAAAAAGTATTTTTTACTGGTTTTAACACACCATAGTGATCTACACTTTTCTATACAGGTTTATACGCACCATAGAGGTCTACAATGGTCCATTCATGCCATACTGGTTTATAATGGCTTGTACACTCCATTCTGTTATAAAGTGGTTGTAATGGTTTATAATAGTTTGTACTGGTTTACACTCCATGGCGTATACATATATTAATGTATTCTTGATGAGATACCACACTGCTAATCCAGAGGCCACTTGAGTTTCCTACAGCAGTTCAGAGTGAGAGCAGCTGATCTTACGGTGTGTTTCATCTGAAGGACCTTCTCTGGGTCTCCCTGGACGCCGGGGGTCCGTAGTTACTGCCGTCGCTAAGGTAACATCTGTCTTTCCGGGGCCTTCTGAAGTCAAGGTCATTTCTGTCATCCCGTGGCCTTCTGACGTCAAGGTTATATCTGTTGGAGGTGAGTCAGCATTAGTGGGTTAGTGATAGACACCATTTTTCAGGTGATAGCCAGTGGGGTTAGTTTAAGACTACATGTCCCAGGTGATAGACAGTGTGAGATAGTGATAGACAACAAGCTGATGTGTAGGGGTTGTAGTTCTTCATTACCTGGGAACTCCACCTCCTGCAGACCGCTCTCATGCTGAACACTACAGATGTATGGATCCATGAGGGTTTCTCCCTGATCAATAACCAGGATGCTGGCAGGGTATGTCGGTCCTCTGGGCTCCAGCTGCTCCCCGTCCTCCCCCCCCCCTCCGCCCCCCCCTCTCCTCCTCCAGGAGAACTGGACCTCCTCAGGGACCATGTCTCTGGCCACACACAGCAGGGAGCGCCGGCCCTTTAAATCAGCTCTCGTCGCTGGGTAGACGCTCACTTTGGGCCGCTCCACTGACCTGTCTGAGTTTAACAGAAGAACCAATCGAGAGACAGAACACAAGTCACATGGTGTCAAAACTGTGGAAATATTAGCAGAATTATTATATTACATATTACAACATATGTTAAGAATTAAATAACTCTGAAAACAATATGAAGGGAAGCAATCACTTCATAATTTTTGTAAAATTATTATATAAGTACTATAATTAATATTAATACGATTTTAAACATGATAATTAAAATCATTTTAAGTAGTCAAAGAAACTACATTAGCGATCTAAAAAAAATGTAATGATAAATATTTACATATATAACTATGTTATACATACAATATATCTGAAATATGTATCAAGCCCAATATACATACCATGTGCATTTTCCATAATAAACATATATAGATACAGTATCATTAATATTTTTACATTATTATTTCTACTTTGTGAAATAATAATTGTTTTGAAGATTAGAAATGTACATAATAGAATAGAATAGAAACAGATCCTACTTAAAAGGAGGCTTTAATTTATATTGGCAAACTGTTGACGTTAATGTTGGCTTTTATTAGCATAATATTACAATTTTAATATTGGTTTGAAAATTGTCATGTGCTGATTTTTGTCCCCATAATGATAATTCATAATAATATTATACTGAGGCATAGTTTATTAATAGCATTAGTGATATTTTAAGCTGTACAGACAGAACATGAATCTTCAGACAACGCTGACTTCTCTAGCACAACTCAAAGAGGTCAAAACACAACCAAAAAACTGGAAACATTAATGCACTCATATTCTCCCCAACATAAAATGAAACACAAAGTCATCGAAACCATGAAGCAGTGATCTTACCTGTAACAACCAGGGTGGTGCCACGACCAAAGGTTGGGATATCCACAGTGAAATATCCTGTATCATAAACCTCTACTCACTGCCTGTGATGCCGCCAACGCTGATCAATAACTTGTTGATCACATCGATCACCTACAGATGATCAGCACCACTACAAGGGAGGCGTGGGGATGAATGTTCTTATCCTGAGAGGAGGGCTTTGTAAATGCCAGCAGAGTAAATCGGCAGAGTTTATATCATTCCTCCGTAGAAATGTCTCCAAGGTCTTCTTCCCTTTTCATCGTAGGCTTTAATAACCACCGGGGACTCATTCCTTCTCAAGGAAGACGACGATGTAAGAACTTCAAGAGAGTGCTTCACTACCACAGAGCTCAGTATTTAACTAGAATCTTGTTTCTTGAGGTGTGAGCATGAAGCCTTTAATTTCCGTCCGAGCCTCCAGATGTCTGTCTGTTACTCTTTAGTTTGATCCACCTCACCGTAACCAACAACAAGTTCAGTGATGATATTAACTCTGCACAGTATAGGAGAGGCTTGGATTGAAGCTTAGAATACAGACAGTAAGGTCCAGGCTGTGATCGAACTGTGAAACAGAGATTGATTCAGATCTTCTCACTCATGTCCAGTTTACATTAGCGCCTGAATGTAGATTGAACAGCCAATGAGAGATGACCTGCTGGGTCATGTGATCACCAGAGTTTTTGTACGGGCAGGAAGGAGAACGTCTCACTGTGTGACACCACTAGTCCGACAGGAACAGTAGTAGGTGGCAGAATGCGACGCTTTCACCTTCTGAAGCGACAACTCCCAGCTGTTCTCTTTGAGGTCTGATGAGAAATCATCTTCCTGAGGATGGTTGTATCTTTTATCAAGCGCACCATCACGCCTGTCAATGTCAAGAATCAGGGTGAATGTTTCCCCCTCTTTCTTCTGGTACCAGTAGATATAATTAGTAAAACACTGGTCTGTGTTTGTACATCTGAAGGAGACGGCTTTCCCTTTGCTCCTGGTCCACGACACCTGGTCCTGAGTCAGCTCTGCTGCCATGGCAACCACCGCTGTAGGGACAAGAGCACATGGATGAGCATCCGTGTTCTGGGGTGGACGAAACCCGATGTGTGGTGAGTTGTGATTGGTGGGAAACTGTCACCTAAACACAGAGAGCTCCAGGCAGCCCTAGAGAGTAGAAGCATCTGGTCTGTAGGAGAAGCTGAGGAGAGGGGCTGCCACTGAGACCAGGGTGAACCAGGGTGGCCTCAAATAGGTCCTCAACGCCAGCCCACCGTCCCCTGGGGTGGAGTGGGAGGGCTGCTTTTGAGTGACAGCTCAGTGGAACCAATGGCGTGGTGTCTGTGTGTCACATGATTCTGAGCCAGAGGACCAATGGCAGCACAGAGTCAGGATTGACATGTGAGTAAATGTAGAAGAGGCATATTTCAGATGAATGTGTTTGAACCTGTAGCTGAAGTTAAATATAACCACATATCTGCCGTTGATTCATTCCTCCAGCAGCAGTGAAGTTGGTGTGTGTGTGCGTGTGTGTGATTGTGTCTTTGTTGGGGATCAGATGAGCTCAGGTTCTCTGTATTAGCGGAGACCTGAATCTGTTTCCTCCATCAGCTCCACCTCCACCGGCTACAGACCACAAACATCTCAGAGCACCACATCCTGTTCCACAGCACTGATGAGGAGCTGTCAATCAAAACAGTCGCATTGTCGTCTCCTTGACGACCGAGGTATGGTGGAAATGGAAAGACTCTGATCTCTGGTGAGAGAAGAGCATGCTTGACTGTGTACTGCAAATTAAAACCACACCAATTATTGTAGAGTTTAAATAAAGTTATTTAATAATCTATTCAGAAGTATCCTAAACACATATTAGCAACAGGAAAGGGGCTATAAATCCAAAAATCGAATTCCAAAATATATACTTTATGCCCAAAATATTTACAATATTTAGAGAAATAAAAGGATAGAAATCATTACATTTGTTTCATAGGAATCAGCTAAATATTGGCTTTTAGTTTTCATATTAAAATTCACCCGAAATTTGAAATTGAATATACATGTATGAATAATTTTTTATTGGAAATGTTATTGAATAAATCTATAAATATGAAGACAAATTCATACATAACAATTAGATACACACCATGAAATGTATTCTGAATTGGAATCTGTATCCACTAATACTTTACTTTTTAAATAAGTGTATTCAATTACATACAATTCCATATTAAACCAAAATAATAGACTAATAACAACAGCAAAGCGATGCTTAAGATTTCCATCCATCTACTTATGTACCAAGATAATGAAAAACAATTAACTGCGCATTTATTGAGTTTTTTTTACGATTTATTTGTATGCTTCATGATAATGTGAGATAGACAGGAAGGTAAGAGAGAGAGAGCGGGGGACATGCAGCATAGGACCACTGCAGGAATCAAACCCGCGTCACCGCGGTAAGGGCTGAGTCTTATATGCTACGCGCTCTACCCGGTGAGCCACCGGGGCCCCCACTGCACTGCTTTACACATCTTTTTGTCAATTTTCTTGCAATATTTAGTAGCCTACATAAATACACATGGTATGTGATATTTGTTGGCAGTGTAACTTAAAGATCAGGTTTTAAACTCAAAAGGAGACTCACCTCAGGTTGAGAAGTTTAAACCAAAATTATATTAATCTCTGCAGAAACTGCAGATTTATCAAAAATAATGATTGATATCAAACAAAAGTATAATAATTCACTAGGACACTTATTAGACTGGTTTAGCTACAGGACAGGACCTTGAGACAAATGCATAAAAAACAGAGGGCTTAAATCCACATGAGGACACTATTAACAAATCAACACAGGTGGAAGAAAACGATGACTGGGAAGGAAAAGAATAGCTGAGGACATCAGGAGAAAGAAACCAAAACTACACAAAGATAAACAACCGTTGAAACTACGACAGGTTGGTAGTATAAATATCATGGGCAGTCATTTCCTGCATCCCCTGGTATTAATAATAAAGAAACACTAACTTTATCATGTTTTGATACTCTTTTAATTACCTTAAATTACCTTAATTTGAATAAATTACACCCGAACTACAAAGAATTCCTTCACAACCACAATAAAGTCAATAAGGAGCTCCTTCAGATCTAAAATTAAATAATCCATAATTACAATAAACGACTTCACAATAAACTCATTCAGAATCACAAAATGGTGCTCCTTCAGAACTAAACAAATATTTAGAACCACAGTAAACCTACCTTAATCTTTCAGAACTACTAAGACAATCAATCATTTGATAGGGTGCAAAGCATTTTCATTATGTCTGCAGATTTGAGCTTTTCAAGCATTGAGGGGGTTTAATAAGGAATGAAATGTGTGTTGCTCGCCAATGAAGACGTCCAATTTTGGGGGTAATCCAATTTTATCGCACCTTGAATTTGAACACCCTGAGCGTACATTAGACTTATAAATGTCTAGAAACTAGCCGGTTAAATTCTAGTTCAAAGTTAACCTTACACTCGAGCAAAGTTAAAATCAATTTCCATTGTGGCTTGAAGCATAGTTGATGTTCATCTAAAGGTTTTATTCAGAATCGTTGTCATGTTCATTTATTCTTATAGTTAAACTATCCTACAATTCTTCGTATAATGTTCCTTCAACCTGTTCAACCACACATGTTCCAACAGAGGACCATGAGTCATCCAGACTGACTCAAAGATTAAGCAAACACGGTTCTATAAAATAACATCACCTTATGAATACAACTCCATTAATAGACAACCAGCTAATGTTACATTTGAGAGTTTTATTATTTTAAGAGAATGTTCTTACATAATAATAATAATAATAATAATAATACATTCAGCTCAGATTGCGCTTTTCTAAATGCTCAAAGTCGCTTAACAGAGTGAACACAGAATAAAAACATTTAATAATAACATATATTAGTAAGAAGATAAAATTGGGTAAAAATAGATATCTAAAAAACTGAAATAGGTAGAAAAGAGAGGAATAGTTAAAAGGAGGGAGGGTAGAGAAGGGAAGGAGGTTATGTGTTGAAAGCGATCATAAAAAGGTGGGTTTTGAGGGCCTGTTTAAATGAAGGGAGTGTGTTAGATGATACATGGGTGACAGTACACACTAAGAAACAGGAAACAGAAAACCGTGAAACACTCATTCAGTTTTCTGGTCTGAACATTGGAGGGAATAGAGCAGAAGAACGTGGAGAGTAGAAATGAATAACATGATGACATGATGACATGACGACATGATGACCTCTTATGGTTGTACGAGGTGGGTCTGCTGGTTCTGGGGGACAGCAGCGTCAGTCCAGGGCTGTGGTGGTGCTGGTTCTGGGGGACAGGAGCGTCAGTCCAGGGCTGTGGTGGTGCTGGTTCTGGGGGACAGCAGCGTCAGTCCAGGGCTGTGGTGGTGCTGGTTCTGGGGGACAGCAGCGTCAGTCCAGGGCTGTGGTGGTGCTGGTTCTGGGCGTCCTGCTGGTCTTGTTGGTGTGGAGGAGCAGGAGAGCCAGGCAACAGCAGCAGAGCACACTCTTCACCACCATCACTGTGTAGAGCACAGACGCCAGCCTGGCTCTGGACAGCACATGGAGGGACTCTGGGACCCCTACCAACACACAGCCCATACTGGTTTATACTGGTCCATATGCACTATAGAGGCCTATGCTGGTTTATACTGGTCCATATGCACCATAGAGGCCTATGCTGGTTTATACTGGTCCATATGCACCATAGAGGCCTATGCTGGTTTATACTGGTCCATATGCACCATAGAGGCCTATGTGGTTTATACGGGCCATACTGGTTTATACTGGTTTATAATGGCTTGTACACTCCATACTGTTATAAAGTGGTTGTAATGGTTTATAATAGTTTGTACTGGTTTACACTCCATGGTGTATACATATATTAATGTATTCTTGATGAAATACCACACTGCTAATCCAGAGGCCACTTGAGGTTCCTACAGCAGTTCAGAGTGAGAGCAGCTGATCTTACGGTGTGTTTCATCTGAAGGACCTTCTCTGGGTCTCCCTGGACGCCGGGGGTCCGTAGTTACTGCCGTCGCTAAGGTAACATCTGTCTTTCCGGGGCCTTCTGACGTCAAGGTCATTTCTATCATTCCGGGGCCTTCTGACGTCATGGTCAGTTCTGTTGGAGGTGAATCAGCTTTAGTGGGTTATTGATAGACTTCATGTCCAAGGTGATAGCCAGTGGGGTTAGAGATAGACAACAAGCTGATGTGTAGGGGTTGTAGTTCTTCATTACCTGCTGGGACCTCCACCTCCTGCAGACCGCTCTCATGCTCAACCGTACAGTTGTATTGATCTGTGAGGGTTTCTCCCTGATCAATAACCAGGATGCTGGCAGCGTATGTCGGTGCTCTGAGCTCCAGCTGCTCCCCCCCCTCCCCCCCCCCTCCGCCCCCCCCTCTCCTCCTCCAGGACACCCGGACCTCCTCAGGGACCATGTCTCTGGCTACACACAGCAGGGAGCGCCGGCCCTTTAAATCAGCTCCCGTCGCTGGGTAGACGCTCACTTTGGGCTGCACCACTGACCTGATTACTGAACCAATCAAGAGACAGTTCACATGTCAACACAAGTCACATGGTGTCAAAACTGTGGAAATATTGGCAGAATTATTATATTACATGTTACAACATATGTTAAGAATTAAATAACTCTGAAAACAATATGAAGGGAGGCAATCACTTCATAATTTTTGTAAAATTATTATATTTTGTAATTGTAATATTATTTTATTTTATTTTAAGTACTATGATTAATATTACTAAGATTTTAAACATGATGATTAAAATCATTTTAAGTAGTCAAAGAAACTACATTAGCGATCTAAAGAAAATGTAATAATAAATATTTACATATATAACTATGTTATACATACAATATATCTGATTTATGTATCAAGCCCAATATACATACCATGTGCATTTTCCATAATAAACATATATAGATACAGTAAAATTAATATTTTTACATTATTATTTCTACTTTGTGAAATAATAATTGTTTTGAAGATTAGAAATGTAAATAATAGAATAGAATAGAAACAGATCCTACTTAAAAGGAGGCTTTAATTTATATTGGCAAACTGTTGACGTTAATGTTGGCTTTTATTAGCATAATATTACAATTTTAATATTGGTTTGAAAATTGTCATGTGCTGATTTTTGTCCCCATAATGATAATTCATAATAATATTATACTGAGGCATAGTTTATTAATAGCATTAGTGATATTTTAAGCTGTACAGACAGAACATGAATCTTCAGACAACGCTGACTTCTCTAGCACAACTCAAAGAGGTCAAAAAACAACCAAAAAACTGGAAACATTAATGCACTCATATTCTCCCCAACATAAAATGAAACACAAAGTCATAGAAACCATGAAGCAGTGATCTTACCTTTAACAACCAGGGTGGTGCCGCGACCAAAGGTTAGGATATCCACAGTGAAATATCCTGCATCATAAACCTCTGCTCACCGCCTGTGATGCCGTCAACGCTGATCAATAACTTGTTGATCACATCGATCACCTACAGATGATCAGCACCACTACAAGGGAGGCGTGGGGATGAATGTTCTTATCCTGAGAGGAGGGCTTTGTAAATGCCAGCAGAGTAAATGAGCAGAGTTTATATCATTCCTCAGTAGAAATGTCTCCAAGGTCTTCTTCTCTTTTCATCGTAGGCTTTAATAACCACCGGAGACTCGTTCCTTCTCAAGGAAGACGACGATGTAAGAACTTCAAGAGAGTGCTTCACTACCACAGAGCTCAGTATTTAACTAGATTCTTGTTTCTTGAGGTGTGAGCATGAAGTCTTTAATTTCCGTTCGAGTCACCAGATGTCTGTCTGTTACTCTTTAGTTTGATCCACCTCACCGTAACCAACGACAAGTTCAGTGATGATATTAACTCTGCACAGTATAGGAGAGGCTTGGATTGAAGCCTAGAATACAGACAGTAAGGTCCAGGCTGTGATCTAACTGTGAAACAGAGATTGATTCAGATCTTCTCACTCAAGTCCAGTTTACATTAGCGCCTGAATGTAGATTGAACAGCCAATGAGACATGACCTGCTGGGTCATGTGATCAGCAGAGTTTTTGTACGGGCAGGAAGGAGAACGTCTCACTGTGTGACACCACTAGTCTGACAGGAACAGTAGTAGGTGGCAGAATGGGACGCTTTCACCACCTGAAGCGACAACTCCCAGCTGTTCTCTTTGAGGACTGATGAGAAATCATCCTTTTGAGGATGCTTATATCTCTTATCAAGAGCACCATTACCCTTGTTAATGTCAAGAATCAGGCTGAATGTTTCCCCCTCTTTCTTCTGGTACCAGTAGATATAGGTACCACACTGGTCAGTGTTTGTACATCTGAAGGAGACGGCGTCCCATTCTCTCCTGGTCCACGACACCTGGTCCTGAGTCAGCTCTGCTGCCATGGCAACCACCGCTGTAGGGACAAGAGCACATGGATGAGCATCCGTGTTCTGGGGTGGACGAAACCCGATGTGTGGTGAGTTGTGATTGGTGGGAAACTGTCACCTAAACACAGAGAGCTCCAGGCAGCCCTAGAGAGTAGAAGCATCTGGTCTGTAGGAGAAGCTGAGGAGAGGGGCTGCCACTGAGACCAGGGTGAACCAGGGTGGCCTCAAATAGGTCCTCAACGCCAGCCCACCGTCCCCTGGGGTGGAGTGGGAGGGCTGCTTTTGAGTGACAGCTCAGTGGAACCAATGGCGTGGTGTCTGTGTGTCACATGATTCTGAGCCAGAGGACCAATGGCAGCACAGAGTCAGGATTGACATGTGAGTAAATGTAGAAGAGGCATATTTCAGATGAATGTGTTTGAACCTGTAGCTGAAGTTAAATATAACCACATATCTGCCGTTGATTCATTCCTCCAGCAGCAGTGAAGTTGGTGTGTGTGTGCGTGTGTGTGATTGTGTCTTTGTTGGGGATCAGATGAGCTCAGGTTCTCTGTATTAGTGAAGACCTGAATCTGTTTCCTCCATCAGCTCCACTTCCACCGGCTACAGACCACAAACATCTCTGAGCACCACATCCTGTTCCACAGCACTGATGAGGAGCTGTCAATCAAAACAGCAGCATTCTCGTCTCCTTGACGACCGAGGTATGGTGGAAATGGAAAGACTCTGATCTCTGGTGAGAGAAGAGCATGCTTGACTGTGTACTGCAAATTAAAACCACACCGATTATTGTGTAGAGTTTAAATAAAGTTATTTAATAATCTATTCAGAAGTATCCTAAACACATATTAGCAACAGGAAAGGGGCTATAAATCCAAAAATCGAATTCCAAAATATATACATTATGCCCAAAATATTTACAATATTTAGAGAAATAAAAGGATAGAAATCATTACATTTGTTTCATAGGAATCAGCTAAATATTGGTTTTTAGTTTTCATATTAAAATTCACCCGAAATTTGAAATTGAATATACATGTATGAATAATTTTTTATTGGAAATGTTATTGAATAAATCTATAAATATGAAGACAAATTCATACATAACAATTAGATACACACCATGAAATGAATTCTGAATTGGAATCTGTATCCACTAATACTTTACTTTTTAAATAAGTGTATTCAATTACATACAATTCCATATTATGCCAAAATAATAGACTAATTACAACAGCAAAGCGAAGCTTAAGATTTCCATCCATCTACTTATGTACCAAGATAATGAAAATTAACTGCGCATTTATTGAGGTTTTCTTTTTAATTAATTTGTATGCTTTATGATAAAGTGAGATAGACAGGAAGGTAAGGGAGAGAGAGCGGGGGACATGCAGCATAGGACCACTGCAGGAATCAAACCCGCGTCACTGCGGTAAGGGCTGAGTCTTATATGCTACGCGCTCTACCCGGTGAGCCGCCGGGGCGCCCCACTGCACTGCTTTACACATCTTTTTGTCCATTTTCTTGCAATATTTAGTAGCCTACATAAATAAATATGGTATGTGATATTTGTTGGCAGTGTAACTTAAAGATCAGGTTTTAAACTCAAAAGGAGACTCAAACTCAGGTTGAGAAGGTTAAACCAAAATCATGTTAATCTCTGCAGAAACTGCAGATTTATCAAAAATAATGATTGAAATCAAACAAAAGTATAATAATTCACTAGGACACTTATTAGACTGGTTTTCATTATGTCTGTCTGCAGATTTGAGCTTTTCAAGCATTGAGGGGGTTTAATAAGGAATTAAATGTGTTTTGCTCGCCAATGAAGACGTCCAATTTTGGGGGTAATCCAATTTTATCGCATCTTGAATTTTAACACCCTGAGCGTACACTAGACTTATAAATGTCTAGAAACTAGCCGGTTAAATTCTAGTTCAAAGTTAACCTTACACTCGAGCAAAGTTAAAATCAATTTCCATTGTGGCTTGAAGCATAGTTGATTCAGAATCGTTGTCATGTTGATTTATTCTTATAGCTAAACCATCCTACAGTTCTACGTATAATGTTCCTTCAACCTGTTCAAACACACATGTTCCAACAGAGGGCCATGAGCCATCCAGACTGACTCAAAGATTAAGAAAATACGCTTCTATAAAATAACATAATTCACCTTATGAATACAACTCCATTAATAGACAACCAGCTAATGTTACATTTGAGAGTTTTATTATTTTAAAAGCATGTTCTTACATAATAATAATAATAATAATAATAATAATAATAATAATAATAATAATAATAATAATAATAATAATAATAATAATAATAATAATAATAATACATTCAGCTCACATTGCGCTTTTCTAAATACTCAAAGTCGCTTAACAGAGTGAACACAGAATAAAAACATTTAATTATAACGTATATAAGTAAGAAGATAAAATTGGGAAAAAATAGATATCTAAAAAATGTAAATAGGTATAAAAGACTAAGAATAGTTAAAAGGAGGGAGGGTAGAGAAGGGAAGGAGGTTATGTGTTGAAAGCGATCATGAAAAGGTGGGTTTTGAGGGCCTGTTTAAATGAAGGGAGTGTGTTAGATGATACATGGGTGACAGTACACACTTAGAAACAGGAAACAGAAAAACGTGAAAAGCTCATGCAGTTTTCTGGTCCGAACAGTGGAGGGAAAAGAGCAGAAGAACGTGGAGACTAGAAATGAATAACAACATTAAATTATGACATGATGATCTGATGACATGATGACATGGTGACATGGTCACCTCTTAAGGTTGTACGAGGTGGGTCTGCTGGTTCTGGGGGACAGCAGCGTCAGTCCAGGGCTGTGGTGGTGCTGGTTCTGGTTCTGGGGGACAGCAGCGTCAGTCCAGGGCTGTGGTGGTGCTGGTTCTGGGGGACAGCAGCGTCAGTCCAGGGCTGTGGTGGTGTTGGTTCTGGGCGTCCTGCTGGTCTTGTTGGTGTGGAGGAGCAGGAGAGCCAGGCCACAGCAGCAGAGCACACTCTTCACCACCATCACTGTGTAGAGCACAGACGCCAGCCTGGCTCTGGACAGCACCTGGAGGGACTCTGGGACCCCACCAACACACAGCCCATACTGGTTTATACTGGTCCATATGCACCATAGAGGCCTATGCTGGTTTATACTGGTCCATATGCACCATAGAGGCCTATGCTGGTTTATATGCATCATAGTGGTCTATACTGGTGACGCTATACTGGTTAATATGCACTGTAATGGTTTATACTGGCCTATAGTTATATGTACCAACCATTGTGGTCTATACTAGTTTTTGCAGTTTAAAAAACAATTTTTTTACGGGTTTACACGCACCATAGAGGTCTACACTGGTTTATACGTGCCATACTGGTTTATACTGGTTTATAATGGCTTGTACACTCCATACTGTTATAAACTGGTTGTAATGGTTTATAATAGTTTGTAATGGTTTACACTCCATGGTGTATACATATATTAATGTATTCTTGATGAAATACCACACAGCTAATCCAGAGGCCACTTGAGATTCCTACAGCAGTTCAGAGTGAGAGCAGCTGATCTTACGGTGTGTTTCATCTGAAGGACCTTCTCTGGGTCTCCCTGGACGCCGGGGGTCCGTAGTAACTGCCGTCGCTAAGGTAACATCTGTCTTTCCGGGGCCTTCTGAAGTCAAGGTAGTTTCTATCATTCCGGGGCCTTCTGACGTCAAGGTTATATCTGTTGGAGGTGGGTCAGTGTTTGTGGGTTATTAATAGACTACATGTCCCAGGTGATAGACAGTGGGGTTAGTGATGGACAACAAGCTGATGTGTAGGGGTTGTAGTTCTTCATTACCTCGGACCTCCACCTCCTGCAGACCGCTCTCATGCTCAACTCTACAGATGTATTGATCTGTGAGGGTTTCTCCCTGATCAATAACCAGGATGCTGGCAGCGTATGTCGGTGCTCTGAGCTCCAGCTGCTCCCCGTCCTCCCCCCCCCCTCCGCCCCCCCCTCTCCTCCTCCAGGACACCCGGACCTCCTCAGGGACCATGTCTCTGGCTACACACAGCAGGGAGCGCCGGCCCTTTAAATCAGCTCCCGTCGCTGGGTAGACGCTCACTTTGGGCCGCACCACTGGCCGCACCACTGACCTGTCTGAGTTTAACAGAGGAACCAATCGAGAGACAGAACACAAGTCACATGGTGTCAAAACTGTGGAAATATTAGCAGAATTATTATATTACATATTACAACATACGTTAAGAATTAAATAACTCTGAAAACAATATGAAGGGAGGCAATCACTTCATAATTTTTGTAAAATTATTATATTTTGTAATTGTAATATTATTTTATTTTAAGTACTATAATTAATATGAATAAGATTTTAAACATGATAATTAAAATAATTGTAAGTAGTCAAAGAAACTACATTAGCGATCTAAAAAAAATGTAATGATAAATATTTACATATATAACTATGTTATACATACAATATATCTGATTTATGTATCAAGCCCAATACACATACCATGTGCATTTTCCATAATAAACATATATAGATACAGTATCATTAATATTTTTACATTATTATTTCTACTTTGTGAAATAATAATTGTTTTGAAGATTAGAAATGTACATAATAGAATACAATAGAAACAGATCCTACTTAAA
Source organism: Gadus chalcogrammus (assembly GCF_026213295.1). Taxonomy (NCBI): domain Eukaryota; kingdom Metazoa; phylum Chordata; class Actinopteri; order Gadiformes; family Gadidae; genus Gadus; species Gadus chalcogrammus. The sequence continues at coordinate 13,884,399 of NC_079419.1, read as the reverse complement.
AGGAGGCTTTAATTTATGTTGGCAAACTGTTGACGTTAATGTTGGCTTTTATTAGCATAATATTACAATTTTAATATTGGTTTGAAAATTGTCATGTGCTGATTTTTGTCCCCATAATGATAATTCATAATATTATTATACTGAGGCATAGTTTATTAATAGCATTAGTGATATTTTAAGCTGTACAGACAGAACATGAATATTCAGACAACGCTGACTTCTCTAGCACAACTCAAAGAGGTCAAAAAACAACCAAAAAACTGGAAACATTAATGCACTCATATTCTCCCCAACATAAAATGAAACACAAAGACAGAGAAACCATGAAGCAGTGATCTTACCTGTAACAACCAGGGTGGTGCCGCGATCAAAGATATCCACAGTGAAATATCCTGTATCATAAACCTCTGCTCACCGCCTGTGATGCCGTCAACGCTGATCAATAACTTGTTGATCACATCGATTAACTACAGATGATCAGTACCACTACAAGGGAGGCGTGGGGATGAATGTTCTTATCCTGAGAGGAGGGCTTTGTAAATGCCAGCAGAGTAAATCAGCAGAGTTTATATCATTCCTCAGTAGAAATGTCTCCAAGGTCTTCTTCTCTTTTCATTGTAGGCTTTAATAACCACCGGAGACTCGTTCCTTCTCAAGGAAGACGACGATGTAAGAACTTCAAGAGAGTGCTTCACTACCACAGAGCTCAGTATTTAACTAGATTCTTGTTTCTTGAGGTGTGAGCATGAAGTCTTTAATTTCCGTCCGAGCCTCCAGATGTCTGTCTGTTACTCTTTAGTTTGATCCACCTCACCGTAACCAACAACCAGTTCAGTGATGATATTAACTCTGCACAGTATAGGAGAGGCTTGGATTGAAGCTTAGAATACAGACAGTAAGGTCCAGGCTGTGATCTAACTGTGAAACAGAGATTGATTCAGATCTTCTCACTCATGTCCAGTTTCCATTAGCGCCTGAATTTAGATTGAACAGCCAATGAGACATGACCTGCTAGGTCATGTGATCACCAGAGTTTTTGTACGGGCAGGAAGGAGAACGTCTCACTGTGTGACACCACTAGCCCAACAGGAACAGTAGTAGGTGGCAGAATGGGACGCTTTCACCACCTGAAGCAACAACTCCCAGCTGTTCTCTTTGAGGACTGATGAGAAATCATCCTCCTGAGTACTCTTGGACATGTCAAGAATCACCCTGAATGTTTCGCTCTCTTTCTTCTGGTACCAGCAGATATCGGTACCACCACACTGGTCAGTGTTTGTACATCTGAAGGTGACATTTTCCCCATCTCTCCTGGTCCACGACACCTGGTCCTGAGTCAGCTCTGCTGCCATGGCAACCACCACTGTAGGGACAAGAGCACATGGATGAGCATGCGTGTTCTGGGGTGGACGAAACCCGATGTGTGGTGAGTTGTGATTGGTGGGAAACTGTCACCTAAACACAGTGAGCTCCAGGCAGCCCTAGAGAGTAGAAGCATCTGGTCTGTAGGAGAAGCTGAGGAGAGGGGCTGCCACTGAGACCAGGGTGAACCAGGGTGGCCTCAAATAGGTCCTCAACGCAGCCCACTGTGCCCTAGGTTGGAGTGGGAGGGCTGCTTTTGAGTGACAGTTCAGAGGAACCAATGGCGTGGTGTTTGTGTGTCGCATGATTCTGACCCAGAGGACCAATGGCTGCACAGTGTCAGGATTGACATGTGAGTAAATGTAGAAGAGGCATATTTCAGATGAATGTGTTTGAACCTGTAGCTGAAGTTAAATATAACCACACATCTGCCGTTGATTCATTCCTCCAGCAGCAGTGAAGTTGGTGTGTGCTTGCGTGTGTGTGATTGTGTCTTTGTTGGGGATCAGATTAGCTCAGGTTCTCTGTATTAGCGGAGACCTGAATCTTCCTCCTCCATCAGCTCCACCTCCACCGGCTACAGACCACAAACTTCTCAGAGCACCACATCCTGTTCCCCATCACTGATGAGGAGCTGTCAATCAAAACAGCAGCATGGTCGTCTCCTTGACGACGAGGTATCGGTGGAAATGGAAAGACTCTGATCTGTGGTGAGAGAACAGCATGCTTGACTGTGTACTGCAAATTAAAACCACACCGATTATTGTAGAGTTAACATAGTTACTTAATAATCTACTCAGAAGTATCCTAAACACATATATTAGCAACAAGAAAAAGAAAATCCATAAATCAGATTCCAAAAAAGCCAGAATATATGTTATTAATGCCCAAAATATTTACAATATTTAGACATTTTAAATATAGAAATTCTTAAATATGTATCCAACAAAGAAATCAGCTAAATATGGTCTTTTATTCAAATTTATCCAAATAAATAGCATATAGATATATCAATTAAAAAAAATTGGAAATGTGTTAATTGACTAAATCTAGAGAAATTGAAAGATAGAAATGTATACTTAACAATTAGCTACACACCATGAAATGTATTCCGAATTGGAAACTGTTTTCCACTAACATTTTAAAAATATAAGTCTTTATTCAATTACTTTATATTCCAAATTAAACCAAAATAATAGACCAACCAAGAGATCAACAACAAAGCTAAGATTAAGATTCCCCATCCATCTACTAAAGTAGCAAGGTAGGCCTAATACAATTATTTCTACTGCACAATATTTGTTGATATTTTCAGATTTATTTGTATGCTCCGTGATAGAGTGAGATAGACAGGAAGGTTAGGGAGAGAGAGCGGGGGACATGCAGCAAAGGACCGCTGGTAGGAATGGACCCGGGGTGCTGCGGTGAGGACTGGCTCCTAAATGCTACGCGCTCTAACCGGTGAGCCCCACTGCGCAGTTTTACACATCATTTTCTCTTTTCTCTAATATTTATCTTTTATATTTTCACTTACTGGAACATTGGGAGAATTGAACACATTTCTGCCACTTTCTTTGCAATATTTAGTCCATAAATAGATAAGGGCTGTGATATTTGTTGTCTGTATAAGATCAGGTTTCAGACTCAAAAGGAGACTCAAACTCAGGCTGAGAAGGTTAAACCAAAATTATCTTAATCTCTGCAGATTATCAAAGATAATGATCGCCATTAAACAGAAGTTTAATCATTCACTAGGAGACTTAGTAGACTTGCTTAGCTACAGGACAGGACCTTCAGACAAACGGATAACAAACGGAGGGCTTGAATACAAATGAGGACACAATTAACAAATCAACAAATCAACACAGTTGGAAGAAAATCAACGATAAGGATGGGAAGGAAAAGAATAACTGAGGACATCTGGAGGAAGAAGCTAAAACTACACAAAGACAAACAACCGTTGAAACTGTGACAGGTTGGTTTCATAACTATCATGGCCAGCCATTTCCTGAATAACCCTGGTGTTAATAATAAAGAAACACTCGTCAATAAAGTGCTCCTTCAGAACTACAATAAAAGGTTTCAGAATAAACTACTTCTGATTCACAATAAACTCATTCTGAATCACAAAATGGTGCTCCTTCAGAACTACAATAAAAATATTTAATACTACAGTAAACCTACCTGACTCTTTCAGAACTACAAAGACAATCAATCAGTTGACATGGTGCAAGGCTTTTTCTTCATGTTTTCTGCCGATTTGAGCTTTTCAAGCATTGAGGGGGTTTATTAAGAAAGGAAATGTGTTTCTCACCTATGAAGACGTCCAATTTTGGGGGATATCAAATTTCATCGCACCTTGAACTTAAACACCCTGAGCGTACACTAGACTTATAAACATCTAGAAAGTAGCAGATAACATTCTAGTTCAAAGTTAACTTCACATTAGAGCAAAGTTAAAATCGATTTCCATTGTGTCTTGAAGCATACTTAGTGGAGTTGGTTCATTGTCTTAGTTCATCTAACGGTTTTGTTCAGAATCGTTGTTACGAAAGATTTAGAAAATAAGCTTCTTTAAAATAACATAATTCATCTTATGAATACAACTCCATTGATAGACAACCAGCTAATGTAACATTTGAGATTTTTATTATTTTAAATGCATGTTCATACCTAATAATAATAATAATAATAATAATAATAATAATACATTCAGCTCATATTGCGCTTTTCTAAATACTCAAAGTCGCTTAACAGAGTAAACAGAAAAAAAACAATTAATAATAACGTATATAAGTAAAAAGATAAAATAGGAGGAAAATAGGTATCTAAAAAACTGGCATAAAAGACTAAGAATAGTTAAAAGGAGGGAGGGTGGAGAAGGGAAGGAGGTTATGTGTTGAAAGCGATCATGAAAAGGTGGGTTTTGAGGGCCTGTTTAAACGAAGGGAGTGTGTGGTCCGTGGGTCATTTGGTACCGGTCCGCAAAGAAAGATTATTTATTTATTTAAAAAATATATATTTTTATTTTTTTATTCACTTCGCAATACTGTCACTCTTTTACATGCCATAAGTCTATATGCAGTTGTTAGATTGCATATAACATGTTTGCATTTTTGGCAACCTCTGCGCAACATAATCCAACCACCCCCCCCCCCCCCCCCCCCCCCCGGTCCGTGAAACTTTTCGGAGAATCATACCGGTCCTTGATGCTGAAAAGGTTGGGGACCGCTGTGTTAGATGATACATGGGTGACAGAACACACTAAGAAACCAGCAACAGAAAACTGTGAAAAGCTCATGCAGTTTTCTGGTCCGAACACTGGAGGGAAAAGAGCAGAAGAACGTGGAGAGTAGAAATGAATAACAACATTACATTATGACATGATGATCTGATGACATGGTGACATGGTGACATGGTGACATGATGACATGATGACATGATGACATGATGACCTCTTATGGTTGTACGAGGTGGGTCTGCTGGTTCTGGGGGACAGCAGCGTCAGTCCAGGGCTGTGGTGGTGCTGGTTCTGGGCGTCCTGCTGGTCTTGTTGGTGTGGAGGAGCAGGAGAGCCAGGCCACAGCAGCAGAGCACACTCTTCACCACCATCACTGTGTAGAGCACAGACGCCAGCCTGGCTCTGGACAGCACCTGGAGGGACCCTGGGACCCCACCAACACACAGCCCATACTGGTTTATACTGGTCCATATGCACCATAGAGGCCTATGTTGTTTATACTGGTCCATATGCACCATAGAGGAACATACTGGTTTATACTGGTCCATATGCAACCCAGTTCTTTATACTGGTCCATATGGACCATAGTGGTCTATACTGGTTTAACAGGTTTGTTTTCCCCATAAGGGTCTATACTGTTGTACTGTATACTGCTTCATATGCACCCTGGGGTCTTTACTGGTTAATTTGCACTGTTGTGGCCAAGACTAGTTTATATGTACCAAATAGACCACAGTGGTCTAGAGTTGCTCATATAAAAGTAATTGAAATGTTCCAGGTGATAGTGGGGTTAGTATAAGACTACATGTCCCAGGTGATAGCCAGTGGGGTTAGTGATAGACAACAAGCTGATGTGTAGGGGTTGTAGTTCTTCATTACCTGGGACCTCCACCTCCTGCAGACCGCTCTCATGCTCAACTCTACAGATGTATTGATCTGTGAGGGTTTCTCCCGGATCCATAACCAGGATGCTGGCAGCGTATGTCGGTCCTCTGGGCTCCAGCTGCTCCCCGTCCTTCCCCCCCCCTCCGCCCCCCCCTCTCCTCCTCCAGGACACCCGGACCTCCTCAGGGACCATGTCTCTGGCCACACACAGCAGGGAGCGCCGGCCCTTTAAATCAGCTCCCGTCGCTGGGTAGACGCTCACTTTGGGCCGCTCCACTGACCTGTCTGAGTTTAACAGAAGAACCAATCAAGAGACAGAACACGTGTCACATGGTGTCAGAACTGTGGAAATATTAGCAGAATTATTATATTACATGTTACAACATATGTTAAGAATTAAATAACTCTGAAAACAATATGAAGGGAGGCAATCACTTCATAATTTTTGTAAAATTATTATATTTTGTAATTGTAATATTATTTTATTTTAATAAGTATTATAATTAATATTACTAAGATTTTAAACATGATCATTAAAATCATTTTAAGTAGTCAAAGAAACGAAATTAGCGATCTAAAAAAATATTAAATAATTAATATTTACATATATAACTATGTTATACATATAATATATCTGATTTAAGTATCAAGCCCAATACACATACCATGTGCACTTTCCATAATAAACATATATAGATACAGTATCATTAATATTTTTACATTATTATTTCTACTTTGTGAAATAATTGTTTTGAATATTAGAAATGTACATAATAGAATAGAATAGAGACAGATCCTACTTAAAAGGAGGCTTTAATTTATACCGGCAAACTGTTGACGTTAATGTTGGCTTTTATTAGCATAATATCACAGTTTAAATATTGGTTTGAAAATTGTCATGTGCTGATTTTTGTCCCCATAATGATAATTCATAATAATATTATACTGAGGCATAGTTTACTAATAGCATTAGTGATATTTTAAGCTGTACAGACAGAACATGAATCTTCAGACAACACTGACATCTCCAGCACAACTCAAAGAGGTCAAAAAACAACCAACTGGAATTATTAATACACTCATATTCTCCCCACCATAAAATGAAACACAAAGACAGAGAAACCATGAAGCAGTGATCTTACCTGTAACAACCAGGGTGGTGCCACGACCAAAGGTTAGGATATCCACAGTGAAATATCCTGTATCATAAACCTCTGCTCACCGCCTGTGATGCCGTCAGCGCTGATCAATAACTTGTTGATCACATCGATCACCTACAGATGATCAGCACCACTACAAGGGAGGCGTGGGGATGAACGTTCTTATCCTGAGAGGAGGGTTCTGTAAATGCCAGCAGAGTAAATCAGCAGAGTTTTTATCATTCCTCAGTAGAAATGTCTCCACGGTCTTCTTCTCTTTTCAACGTAGGCTTTAATAACCACTGGAGACTCGTTCCTTCTCAAGGAAGACGACGATGTAAGAACTTCAAGAGAGTGCTTCACTACCACAGAGCTCAGTATTGAACTAGAATCTTGTTTCTTGAGGGGTGAGAATGAAGTCTTTAATTTCCGTCCGAGCCTCCAGATGTCTGTCTGTTACTCTTTAGTTTGATCCACCTCACCGTAACCAACAACCAGTTCAGTGATGATATTAACTCTGCACAGTATAGGAGAGGCTTGGATTGAAGCCTAAAATACAGACAGTAAGGTCCAGGCTGTGATCTAACTGTGAAACAGAGATTGATTCAGATCTTCTCACTCATGTCCAGTTTACATTAGCGCCTGAATGTAGATTGAACACCCAATGAGACATGACCTGCTGGGTCATGTGATCACCAGAGTTTTTGTACGGGCAGGAAGGAGAACGTCTCACTGTGTGACACCACTAATCCAACAGGAACAGTAGTAGGTGGCAGAATGGGACGCTTTCACCTCCTGAAGCGACAACTCCCAGCTGTTCTCTTTGAAGACTGTTGAGAAATCATCCTTCTGGGGATGTTTGAATCCTTTATCAAGACCACCATTACTGTCGTCAATTAGAAGAATCAGGGTGAATGTTTCGCTCTCTTTCTTCTGGTACCAGAAAATATAATTATTAGCACACTGTTCAGTGTTTGTACATCTGAAGGAGACGGCTTTCCTTTCTCTCCTGGTCCACGACACCTGGTCCTGAGTCAGCTCTGCTGCCATGGCAACCACCGCTGTAGGGACAAGAGCACATGGATGAGCATCCGTGTTCTGGGGTGGACGAAACCCGATGTGTGGTGAGTTGTGATTGGTGGGAAACTATCACCTAAACACAGTGAGCTCCAGGCAGCCCTAGAGAGTAGAAGCATCTGGTCTGTAGGAGAAGCTGAGGAGAGGGGCTGCCACTGAGAACAGGGTGAGCCAGGGTGGCCTCAAATAGGTCCTCAACGCCTGCCCACCGTCCCCTGGGGTGGAGTGGGAGGGCTGCTTTTGAGTGACAGCTCAGTGGAACCAATGGCGTGTTGTCTGTGTGTCACATGATTCTGAGCCAGAGGACCAATAGCAGCACCGAGTCAGGATTGACATGTGAGTAAATGGAGAAGAGGCATATTTCAGATGAATGTGTTTGAACCTGTAGCTGACGTCAAATATAACCACATATCTGCCGTTGATTCATTCCTCCAGCAGCAGTGAAGTTGGTGTGTGTGTGCATGTGTGTGATTGTGTCTTTGTCGGGGATCAGATGAGCTCAGGTTCTCTGTATTAGCGGAGACCTGAATCTGTTTCCTCCATCAGCTCCACCTCCACCGGCTACAGACCACAAACATCTCAGAGAACCACGTCCTGTTCACCAGCACTGATGAGGAGCTGTCAATCAAAACAGCAGCATGGTCGTCTCCTTGACGACCGAGGTATCGGTGGAAATGGAAAGACTCTGATCTGTGGTGAGAGAAGAGCATGCTTGATCACATACTGCAAACTAAAACCACACCGATTATTGTAGAGTTAACATAGTTACTTAATAATCTACTCAGAAGTATCAACAAGAAAAAGAAAATCCATAAATCTAATTCCAAAAATGCACAGAATATATGTTATTTATGCCCAAATTATTTACAATGTTTAGAAAATAAAAATATAGAAATCCTTAATATGTATCCTACATAGAAATCAGCTAAATATTGGCTCTTATTCAGATTCACCCAAATAAATAGAATATACATATATGAATAAAAAAATATAGTAATGTTTTAATTGACTAAATCTAGAGAAATGGAAAGACAGATTTATACGTAACAATAAGGTACACGCCATGAAATGTATTCTGAATTGGAAACTGTTTTCCACTTTGAAATATTAAATAAGTCTTTATTCAATTTATTATATTCCAAATTAAACCAAAATAATAGACCAAGGGGTCAACTAAAAAGCAAAAATTAAGATTCCCATCCATCTACTAATGTAGCAAGATAATACAATTATCCTCTACTGCACAATATTTGTTTATCTTATAAGATTTATTTATATACACTAGACTCATAAACGTCTAAAAAGTAGCAGATTACATTCTAGTTCAAAGTTAACTTTACACTAGACCAAAGTTAAAATCGATTTCCATTGTGGCTTGAAGCATACATAGTAGAGTTCTTTCATGGGTCTTCGTTCATCTAAAGGTTTTGTTCAGAATTGTAGTTACGAAAGATCTAGAAAATACGCTTCTTTCAAATAACATGATTCACCTTTTGAATACAACTCCATTGATAGAGAACCAGCTAATGTTACATTTGTGATTTTAATTATTTGAAATGCATGTTCTTTCATAATAATAATAATACATTCAGCTCATATTACGCTTTTCTAAATACCCAAAGTCGCTCAACAGAGTAAACACAGAATAAAAACATTTAATAATAACGTATATAAGTCAAAAGATAAAATAGGGGGAAAATAGGTATCTAAAAAACTGAAATAAGTATAAAAGGGAGGAATAATTAAGAGGAGGGAGGGTAGAAAATGGAAGGAAAGCAAATGTGAAAATGTGTTGAAAGCGATCTTGAAAAGGTGGGTTTTGAGGGCCTGTTTAAATTAAAGGAGTGTGTTAGATGATACATGGGCGACAGTACACACTAAGAGACAAGCCGTGAAAAGCTCATGCAGTTTTCTGGTCCGAACAGTGGAGAGAAAAAAGCAGAAGAATGTGGAGAGTAGAAGTGAAGAACATGATGACATGATGACATGAAGATATGATGACATAGTGACATAGTGACATGATGACATGAAGATATGATGACATGATGACATGATGACATGAAGATATGATACTTAAACTAGAGACACCTAAACTACAGACAGTAAGGTCCAGGCTCTGATCTAACAGGGATTGATACACAGATCTTACTGTTCACGTCCAGTTCAAATTAGCGCCTGGCTGTAGATTGAACAGCCAATGAGACAGGATTATGTGATCACCAGAGTTTTTGTACGGACAGGAAGGAGAACGTCTCACTGTGTGACACCACTAGTCCAACAGTAACAGTAGTAGGTGGCAGAATGGGACGCTTTCACCACCTGAAGCGACAACTCACAGCTGTTCTCTTTGAGGACTGAGGAGAAATCATCCTTCTGAGGATGGTTGTAACTTTTATCAAGCGCACCAGTACTCTTGGAGATGTCAAGAATCACCCTGAATGTTTCGCTCTCTTTCTTCTGGTACCAGAAGATATAGGAACCAGTACACTGGTCCGTGTTTGTACATCTGAAGGTGACATTTTCCCCTTCTCTCCTGGTCCACGACACCTGGTCCTGAGTCAGCTCTGCGGCCATGGCAACCACCGCTGTAGGGACAAGAGCACATGGATGAACATCCGTGTTCTGGGGTGGACGAAACCCGATGTGTGGTGAGTTGTGATTGGTGGGAAACTGTCACCTAAACACAGTGAGCTCCAGGCAGCCCTAGAGAGTAGAAGCATCTGGTCTGTAGGAGAAGCTGAGGAGAGGGGCTGCCACTGAGACCAGGGTGAACCAGGGTGGCCTCAAATAGGTCCTCAACAAAGCCCACCGTCCCCTAGGTTGGAGTGGGAGGGCTGCTTTTGAGTGACAGTTCAGAGGAACCAATGGCGTGGTGTCTGTGTGTCGCATGATTCTGACCCAGAGGACCAATGGCAGCAGAGAGTCAGGATTGACATGTGAGTAAATGTAGAAGAGGCATATTTCAGATGAATGTGTTTGAACCTGTAGCTGAAGTTAAATATAACCACACATCTGCCGTTGATTCATTCCTCCAGCAGCAGTGAAGTTGGTGTGTGTGTGCGTGTGTGTGATTGTGTCTTTGTTGGGGATCAGATGAGCTCAGGTTCTCTGTATTAGCGGAGACCTGAATCTTCCTCCTCCATCAGCTCCACCTCCACCGGCTACAGACCACAAACATCTCAGAGCACCACATCCTGTTCCCCATCACTGATGAGGAGCTGTCAATCAAAACAGCAGCATGGTCGTCTCCTTGACGACGAGGTATCGGTGGAAATGGAAAGACTCTGATCTGTGGTGAGAGAACAGCATGCTTGACTGTGTACTGCAAATTAAAACCACACCGATTATTGTAGAGTTTAAATAAAGTTATTTAGTAATCTACTCAGAAGTATCCTAAACACATATATTAGCAACAAGAAAAATAAAATCCATAAATCAGATTCCAAAAAAGCCAGAATATATGTTATTTATGCCCAAAATATTTACAATATTTAGATAATTTAAATATAGAAATCCTTAAATATGCAACCTACAAAGAAATCAGCTAAATATTGGCTTTTATTCAAATTCATCCAAATAAGTAGAATATAGATATATGAATAAAAAAAAATGGAAATGTGTATGTGTTAAATGACTAAATCTAGAGTAATTGAAAGATAGACATTTATACTTAACAATTAGCTACACACCATGAAATGTATTCCGAATTGGAATCTGTTTTCAAGATCAAGATTCATACTTTATTGCCATACAACTCTGTACAAGTTGCCAGGGATTTGTTTCAGTGTGCTCATGACAGTACATGACCCACACAAAAGACACATAAAACATAGAACATAATTTCATCCATGCAATATCCTTCCAAGGATCCCACACATAAGACATATCGCCCACTTCCACCTGGTTAACAGGCCAGGGTAAGTGCTGTATGTTTGATTAAGTGACAGGTGCATATAGGTGCAAGTGATGTGCAAAATGGAGCAAGTCATGTGCAAATCTGCATAAGGTCCAATAAATTAGTACATAGTTAAGAAAACTCACATTATATAAAAACAGAGTAGAAATTAGTGCATATTATACTATACAGGGCCACTGGGGGAGTCTGCATTCCTGATATACTGGTGTAGGGATGTAGAGTTGTTAAGAGATGTAATGGACCTGCAGTATGTGCTGTTGAGGAAGCGGGAGGTTTTAGTTTTGATGGCCCTCAACCTTCTACCTGATGGGAGTGGATTGAAGAGGGAGTTAGCAGGGTGTCATTTATCCTGAAGAGTTTTCAGGCCTCTTCTGTGGATACGGGCCTCGTAGATGTCTGAGATGGGAGGGAGACTGCAGCCAACTATCTTGGAGGCCGTATGGACAATCCTGTCTAGTCGCATCCTCTGCTGGACAGTAGGGTTGCCATACCAGACTGTGATTGAGAACGTAAGGACGCTCTCAATGGTGGCTTGGTAGAACTGCTGCATCCCCTTGCAGGCCACCCCAAACTTCCTTAGTTGGCGGAGGAAAAAGAGCCTCTGGTGGGCCTTTTTACTAATAGTAGTGATGTTATCTACCCATTTCAGAGAGGAGGAGATTATTGTGCCCAGAAATTTGAAGCTGTCTACCCGTTCCACCACCGCCGCATTGATGGACAGAGGTGGGGTCTCCTTCCTCTGTCTTCGGAAGTCCACCTCTAGGTTGTGGTGGGAACACCATTCAGTTAAAGAAAGGATCTCATTTCTGTAGGCACTGTCATCATCCCCTGAAATCAGCCCTATCAAGGTTGTATCATCAGCGAATTTAAGCATTTTCCCTGATTCACTGTGTGATATGCAGTCATTAGTGTACTCAGAATATGCCAGAGGTGATAATACACACCCCTGGGGGGCACCAGTGCTAATGTGTTTGGCCTGTGACAACTTGTTATTGATTTTGACAACTTGTGTTCTTTGCTGTAGGAAATCTAAAATCCAGTGACATAAGGAGTTCTGGACACCCATGTTTTGGAGTTTATAGAAAAGTTTGCTGGGTAGAATCGTATTAAAAGCAGAGCTGCAGTCTATAAAAAGTACCTTTGCATAGTTGCCTGGGGACTCAAGATGTTGTAGAATAGAGTGGATACCAAGTGACACAGCATCCTCAACAGACCTATTAGTCCTATATGCAAACTGAAAGGGGTCTAGACAGACAGCTTTGGACAGATGATCACATATGATTTGTTCAAACACTTCCACTAACAAATTGAATTATAAGTGAAATATAAATATAAGTCTTTATTCAATTACATTACATTCCAAATTAAACCAAAATAATAGACCAAGAGATGAACAACAAAGCAAAGATTAAGATTCCCATCCATCTACTAAAGTAGCAAGATAATACAATTATTTCTACTGCACAATATTTGTTGATCTTTTAAGATTTATTTTGGTGCTCTATGATAGAGTGAGATAGACAGGAAGGTTAGGGAGAGAGAGCGGGGGACAGGCAGCAAAGGACCGCGGGTAGGAATGGACCCGGGGCGCTGCGGTGAGGACTGGCCCCTAAATGTTACGCGCTCTAACCGGTGAGCCCCACTGTGCAGTTTTACACATCATTTTCTCGTTTCTCTAATATTTATCGTGAATATTTTCATTTACTGGAACATTTCTGCCACTGTCTTCGCAATATTTATTCCATGAATAGATAAGGGCTGTGATATTTGTTGTCTGTAGATCAGGTTTCAGACTCAAATGGAGACTCAAACTCAGGCTGAGAAGGTTAAACCAAAATGATCTTAATCTCTGCAGATCTATCAGAAATAATGATTGCCAGCAAACAAAATTTTAATCATTAACTAAGACACTTACTAGACTTGCTTAGCTACAGGACAGGACCTTCAGACAAACGGATAACAAACAGAGGGCTTAACAACACATGAGGACACAATTAACAAATCAACAAATCAAACCAGGAGGAAGTAAATCTAGATAAGGATGGGAAGGAAAAGAATAACTGAGGACATCTGGAGGAAGAAACTAAAACGACACAAAGACCCGTTGAAACTGTGACAGGTTGGTTGTATAATTATCATGGGCAGCCATTTCCTGAATAACCCTGGTGTTAATAAAAAAGAAACACCTATTATCATCAATAGGCCAAGGTGCTCCTTCAGAACTACAATAAAATATTTCAGAATTACAATAAACTACTTCTGATTCACAGTAAACTCATTCAAAATCACAAAATGTTGTTCCTTCAGAACTACAATAAAAATATTTAGAACTACAGTAAACCTACCTAACTCTTTCAGAACTACAAAGGCAATCAATCAGTTGACATGCATGGTGCAAAGCTTTTTCCTTATGTTTGTCTGCAGATTTGAGCTTTTCAGGGATTTAGGGGGTTTATTAGGAAAGGAAATGTGTTTTGCTCGCCTATGAAGATGTCCAATTTTGGGGGAAATCCAATTTGATCGCACCTTGAACTTACACTGAGCGTACACTAGACTTACAAAACATCTAGAAAGTAGCAGGATACATACTAGTTCAAAGTTAACTTTACACTAGAGCAAATATAAAATCGACTTCCATTGTGGCTTGAAGCATGCTTAGTGGAGTTGATGTTCATCTAAAGGTTTGGTTCAGAATCGTTGTCTTCATGCTAAACCAAATGAATGGAGCCGTCCATACATACTCAATCTATTGTTATAGTTCAACTATCCTTCAGTCCTATAACGTCCCTTCAATACCTGTTCAACCACACATGTTCCAACAGAGGGCCATGAACCATCGCAGACTGACTCAAAGATTAAGAAGATACGCTCCCATGAAGTATTCACAACATAATTCACCTTATGAGTCCAACTCCATTGATGGACAACCAGCTAATGTTACCTTTGAGATTTTTATTATTTTAAATGCATATTCTTACATAATAATAATCATAATAATAATAATAAATTCAGCTTATATAGCGCTTTTCTAAATACTCAAAGTCGCTTAACAGAGTGAACACAGAATAAAAACATTTGATAATATCATATATAAGTAAGAAGATAAAATCGGGTGAAAATAGGTGTCGAAAAAACTGAAATAGGTATCAAAGACTTGTTAAAAGGAGGGAGGGTAGAGAAAGGAAAGAGGTTATGTGTTGAAAGCGATCTTGAAAAGGTGGGTTTTGAGGGCCTGTTTAAATGAAGGGAGTGTGTTAGATGATACATGGGTGACAGTACACACTTAGAAACAGGAAACAGAAAACCGTGAAACACTACTGCAGTATTCTGGTCCAAACAGTGGAGGGAAAAGAGCAGAAAAATGTGGAGAGTAGAAATGAATAACATGATGACATGGTGACATGATGACATGATGACCTCTTAAGGTTGTACGAGGTGGGTCTGCTGGTTCTGGGGGACAGCAGCGTCAGTCCAGGGCTGTGGTGGTGCTGGTTCTGGGGGACAGCAGCGTCAGTCCAGGGCTGTGGTGGTGCTGGTTCTGGGGGACAGCAGCGTCAGTCCAGGGCTGTGGTGGTGCTGGTTCTGGGGGACAGCAGCGTCAGTCCAGGGCTGTGGTGGTGCTGGTTCTGGGGGACAGCAGCGTCAGTCCAGGGCTGTGGTGGTGCTGGTTCTGGGGGACAGCAGCGTCAGTCCAGGGCTGTGGTGGTGCTGGTTCTGGGCGTCCTGCTGGTCTTGTTGGTGTGGAGGAGCAGGAGAGCCAGGCCACAGCAGCAGAGCACACTCTTCACCACCATCACTGTGTAGAGCACAGACGCCAGCCTGGCTCTGGACAGCACCTGGAGGGACTCTGGGACCCCACCAACACACAGCCCATACTGGTTTATACTGGTCCATGTGCACCATAGAGGCCTATGCTGGTTTATACTGGTCCATATGCACCATAGAGGCCTATGTGGTTTATACTGGGCCATATGCACTATAGAGGACCATACTGGTTTATACTGGTCCATATGCACCATAGAGGCCTATGTGGTTTATACGGGCCATACTGGTTTATACTGGTTTATAATGGCTTGTACACTCCATACTGTTATAAACTGGTTGTAATGGTTTATAATAGTTTGTACTGGTTTACACTCCATGGTGTATGCATATATTAATGTATTCTTGATGAGATACCACACTGCTAATCCAGAGGCCACTTGAGATTCCTACAGCAGTTCAGAGTGAGAGCAGCTGATCTTACGGTGGGTTTCATCTGAAGGACCTTCTCTGGGTCTCCCTGGACGCCGGGGGTCCGTAGTAACTGCCGTCGCTAAGGTAACATCTGTCTTTCCAGGGCCTTCTGACGTCATGGTAATTTCTGTTGGAGGTGAGTCAGCTTTAGTGGGTTATTAATAGACTACATGTCCCAGGTGATAGCCAGTGGGGTTAGTGATAGACAACAAGCTGATGTGTAGGGGTTGTAGTTCTTCATTACCTGCTGGGACCTCCACCTTCTGCAGACCGCTCTCATGCTCAACTCTACAGATGTATTGATCTGTGAGGGTTTCTCCCTGATCAATAACCAGGATGCTGGCAGCGTATGTCGGTGCTCTGAGCTCCAGCTGCTCCCCGTCCTTCCCCCCCCCCCCGCCCCCCCCTCTCCTCCTCCAGGACACCCGGACCTCCTCAGGGACCATGTCTCTGGCTACACACAGCAGGGAGCGCCGGCCCTTTAAATCAGCCACCGAGGCTGGGTAGACGCTCACTTTGGGCCGCACCACTGGCCGCACCACTGACCTGTCTGAGTTTAACAGAAGAACCAATCAAGAGACAGAACACAAGTCACATGGTGTCAAAACTGTGGATATATTAGCAGAATTATTATATTACATATTACAACATATGTTAAGAATTAAATAACTCTGAAAACAATATGAAGGGAGGCAATCACTTCATAATTTTTGTAAAATTATTATATTTTGTAATTGTAATATTATTTTATTTTCATAAGTACTATAATTAATATTAATAAGATTTTAAACATGATAATTAAAATCATTTTAAGTAGTCAAAGAAACTACATCAGCGATCTAAAAAAAATGTAATGATAAATATTTACATATATAACTATGTTATACATACAATATATCTGATTTATGTATCAAGCCCAATATACATACCATCTGCATTTTCCATAATAAACATATATAGACACAGTATCATTAATATTTTTACATTATTATTTCTACTTTGTGAAATAATAATTGTTTTGAAGATTAGATATGTACATAATAGAATACAATAGAAACAGATCCTACTTAAAAGGAGGCTTTAATTTATATTGGCAAACTGTTGACGTTAATGTTGGCTTTTATTAGCATAATATTACAATTTTAATATTGGTTTGAAAATTGTCATGTGCTGATTTTTGTCCCCATAATGATAATTCATAATAATATTATACTGAGGCATAGTTTATTGATAGCATTAGTGATATTCTAAGCTGTACAGACAGAACATGAATCTTCAGACAACACTTACTTCTCTAGCACAACTCAAAGAGGTCAAAAAACAATCAAAAAACTGGAAATATTAATACACTCATATTCTCCCCAACATAAAATGAAACACAAAGACAGAGAAACCATGAAGCAGTGATCTTACCTGTAACAACCAGGGTGGTGCCACGACCAAAGGTTGGGATATCCACAGTGAAATATCCTGTATCATAAACCCCTGCTCACCGCCTGTGATGCCGTCAACGCTGATCAATAACTTGTTGATCACATCGATCACCTACAGATGATCAGCACCACTACAAGGGAGGCGTGGGGATGAATGTTCTTATCCTGAGAGGAGGGCTTTGTAAATGCCAGCAGAGTAAATCGGCAGAGTTTATATCATTCCTCAGTAGAAATGTCTCCAAGGTCTTCTTCTCTTTTCATCGTAGGCTTTAATAACCACCGGGGACTCATTCCTTCTCAAGGAAGACGACGATGTAAGAACTTCAAGAGAGTGCTTCACTACCACAGAGCTCAGTATTTAACTAGATTCTTGTTTCTTGAGGTGTGAGCATGAAGCCTTTAATTTCCGTCCGAGCCTCCAGATGTCTGTCTGTTACTCTTTAGTTTGATCCACCTCACACTAACCAACAACCAGTTCAGTGATGATATTAACTCTGCACAGTATAGGAGAGGCTTGGATTGAAGCCTAGAATACAGTAAGGTCCAGGCTGTGATCTAACTGTGAAACAGAGATTGATTCAGATCTTCTCACTCATGTCCAGTTTACATTAGCGCCTGAATGTAGATTGAACAGCCAATGAGAGATGACCTGCTGTGTCATGTGATCACCAGAGTTTTTGTACGGGCAGGAAGGAGAACGTCTCACTGTGTGACACCACTAGTCCAACAGGAACAGTAGTAGGTGGCAGAATGCGACGCTTTCACCTTCTGAAGCGACAACTCCCAGCTGTTCTCTTTGAGTTCTGATGAGAAATCATCTTCCTGAGGATGGTTGTATCCTTTGGCAACGTTACCATTACTCTTGTCAATTCGTATAGTCAGGGTGAATGTTTCGCCCTCTTTCTTCTGGTACCAGTAGATATAATTGTAACCACACTGTCCAGTGTTTGTACATCTGAAGGAGACGGCGTCCCCTTCTCTCCTGGTCCACGACACCTGGTCCACGACACCTGGCAGCTCTGCTGCCATGGCAACCACCGCTGTAGGGACAAGAGCACATGGATGAGCATCCGTGTTCTGGGGTGGACGAAACCCGATGTGTGGTGAGTTGTGATTGGTGGGAAACTGTCACCTAAACACAGTGAGCTCCAGGCAGCCCTAGAGAGTAGAAGCATCTGGTCTGTAGGAGAAGCTGAGGAGAGGGGCTGCCACTGAGACCAGGGTGAACCAGGGTGGCCTCAAATAGGTCCTCAACGCCTGCCCACCGTCCCCTGGGGTGGAGTGGGAGGGCTGCTTTTGAGTGACAGCTCAGTGGAACCAATGGCGTGGTGTCTGTATGTCACATGATTCTGATCCAGTGGACCAATGGCAGCACAGAGTCAGGATTGACATGTGAGTAAAGTAGAAGAGGTATATTTCAGATGAATGTGTTTGAACCTGTAGCTGAAGTTAAATATAACCACATATCTGCCGTTGATTCATTCCTCCAGCAGCAGTGAAGTTGGTGCCTGCGTGCGTGTGTGTGATTGTGTCTTTGTTGGGGATCAGATGAGCTCAGGTTCTCTGTATTAGCGAAGACCTGAATCTGTTTCCTCCATCAGCTCCACCTCCACCGGCTACAGACCACAAACATCTCAGGGCACCACATCCTGTTCCACAGCACTGATGAGGAGCTGTCAATCAAAAGAGCAGCATGGTCATCTCCTTGACGACGAGGTATCGGTGGAAATGGAAAGAAGAGCATGCTTGATCACATACTGCAAACTAAAACCATACTGATTATTGTAGAGTTAACATAGTTACTTCATAATCTACTCAGAAGTATCCTAAACACATATATTAGCAACAAGAAAAAGAAAATCCATAAATCAGATTCCAAAAAAGCCAGAATATATGTTATTTATGCCCAAAATATTTACAATATTTAGACATTTTAAATATAGAAATTCTTAAATATGTATCCTACAAAGAAATCAGCTAAATATGGGCTTTTATTCAAATCCATCCAAATAAATAGCATATAGATATATCAATTAAAAAAAATTGGAAATGTGTTAATTGACTAAATCTAGAGAAATTGAAAGATAGAAATGTATACTTAACAATTAGCTACACACCATGAAATGTATTCCGAATTGGAAACTGTTTTCCACTAACATTTTAAAAATATAAGTCTTTATTCAATTACTTTATATTCCAAATTAAACCAAAATAATAGACCAAGAGATCAACAACAAAGCTAAGATTAAGATTCCCCATCCATCTACTAAAGTAGCAAGGTAATACAATTATTTCTACTGCACAATATTTGTTGATATTTTCAGATTTATTTGTATGCTCCGTGATAGAGTGAGATAGACAGGAAGGTTAGGGCGAGAGAGGGGAGGACATGCAGCAAAGGACCGAGGGCAGGAATGGACCCGGGGAGCTGCGGTGAGGACTGGCTCCTAAATGTTACGCGCTCTAACCGGTGAGCCCCACTGCGCAGTTTTACACATCATTTTCTCTTTTCTCTAATATTTATCTTTTATATTTTCACTTACTGGAACATTGGGAGAACTGAACACATTTCTGCCACTTTCTTTGCAATATTTAGTCCATAAATAGATAAGGGCTGTGATATTTGTTGTATAAGATCAGGTTTCAGACTCAAATGGAGACTCAAACTCAGGTTGAGGAGGTTAAACCAAAATTATCTTAATCTCTGCAGATTATCAAAAACAATGATCGCCATTAAAACAGAAGTTTAATCATTCACTAGGAGACTTAGTAGACTTGCTTAGCTACAGGACAGGACCTTCAGACAAACGGATAACAAACGGAGGGCTTGAATACAAATGAGGACACAATTAACAAATCAACAAATCAACACAGTTGGAAGAAAATCAACGATAAGGATGGGAAGGAAAAGAATAACTGAGGACATCTGGAGGAAGAAACTAAAACTACACAAAGACAAACAACCGTTGAAACTGTGACAGGTTGGTTTCATAATTATCATGGCCAGCCATTTCCTGAATAACCCTGGTGTTAATAATAAAGAAACACTCGTCAATAAGGTGCTCCTTCAGAACTACAATAAAAGGTTTCAGAATTACAATAAACTACTTCTGATTCACAATAAACTCATTCTGAATCACAAAATGGTGCTCCTTCAGAACTACAATAAAAATATTTAATACTACAGTAAACCTACCTGACTCTTTCAGAACTACAAAGGGAATCCATCAGTTGATATGGTGCAAGGCTTTTTCTCCATGTTTTCTGCCGATTTGAGCTTTTCAAGCATTGAGGGGGTTTAATAAGAAAGGAAATGTGTTGCTCACCTATGAAGACGTCCAATTTTAGGGGATATCAAATTTTATCGCACCTTGAACTTAAACACCCTGAGCGTACACTAGACTTATAAACATCTAGAAAGTAGCAGATAACATTCTAGTTCAAAGTTAACTTCACATTAGAGCAAAGTTAAAATCGATTTCCATTGTGTCTTGAAGCATACTTAGTGGAGTTGGTTCATTGTCTTAGTTCATCTAAAGGTTTTGTTCAGAATCGTTGTTACGAAAGATTTAGAAAATATGCTTCTTTAAAATAACATAATTCATCTTATGAATACAACTCCATTGATAGACAACCAGCTAATGTAACTTTTGAGATTTTTATTATTTTTATCAGCATGTTCATACTTAATAATAATAATAATAATAATAATAATAATAATAATACATTCAGCTCACATTGCGCTTTTCTAAATACTCAAAGTCGCTTAACAGAGTAAACAGAAAAAAAACATTTCATAATAACGTATATAAGTAAAAAGATAAAATAGGAGGAAAATAGATATCTAAAAAACTGGAATAGGTATAAAAGACTAAGAATAGTTAAAAGGAGGGAGGGTAGAGAAGGGAAGGAGGTTATGTGTTGAAAGCGATCTTGAAAAGGTGGGTTTTGAGGGCCTGTTTAAATGAAGGGAGTGTGTTAGATGATACATGGGTGACAGTACACACTTAGAAACAAGAAACAGAAAACTGTGAAAAGCTCATGCAGTTTTCTGGTCCGAACACTGGAGGGAAAAGAGCAGAAGAACGTGGAGAGTAGAAATTAATAACAACATTACATTATGACATGATGATCTGATGACATGATGACATGATGACATGATGACATGATGACATGATGACATGGTGACATGATGACATGATGACATGATGACATGATGACCTCTTAAGGTTGTACAAGGTGGGTCTGCTGGTTCTGGGGGACAGCAGCGTCAGTCCAGGGCTGTGGTGGTGCTGGTTCTGGGGGACAGGAGCGTCAGTCCAGGGCTGTGGTGGTGCTGGTTCTGGGGGACAGCAGCGTCAGTCCAGGGCTGTGGTGGTGCTGGTTCTGGGGGACAGTAGCGTCAGTCCAGGGCAGTGGTGGTGCTGGTTCTGGGCGTCCTGCTGGTCTTGTTGGTGTGGAGGAGCAGGAGAGCCAGGCCACAGCAGCAGAGCACACTCTTCACCACCATCACTGTGTAGAGCACAGACGCCAGCCTGGCTCTGGACAGCACCTGGAGGGACACTGGGACCCCACCAACACACAGCCCATACTGGTTTATACTGGTCCATATGCACCATAGAGGCCTATGCTGGTTTATACTGGGCCATATGCACCATAGAGGCCTATGCTGGTTTATACTGGGCCATATGCACCATAGAGGCCTATGCTGGGTTATACTGGTCCATATGCACCATAGAGGCCTATGCTGGTTTATACTGGTCCATATGCTTCATAGTTGTCTATACTGGTGACGCTATACTGGTTAATATGCACCGTCATGGTTTATACTTGCCTATAGTTATATGTAGACAAAATTGTGGTCTATACTGGTTTTCACAGTTTTAAAAAATATTTTTTACTGGTTTTAACACACCATAGTGATCTACACTTTTCCATACCGGTTTATACGCACCATAGAGGTCTACAATGGTCCGTTCATGCCATACTGGTTTATAATGGCTTGTACACTCCATACTGTTATAAGCTGGTTGTAATGGTTTATAATAGTTTGTACTGGTTTACACTCCATGGTGTATACATATATTAATGTATTCCTGATGAAATACCACACTGCTAATCCAGAGGCCACTTGAGGTTCCTACAGCAGTTCAGAGTGAGAGCAGCTGATCTTACGGTGTGTTTCATCTGAAGGACCGTCTCTAGGTCTCCCTGGACGCCGGGGGTCCGTAGTTACTGCCGTCGCTAAGGTAACATCTGTCTTTCCGGGGCCTTCTGAAGTCAGGGTAGTTTCAGTCAGAGGTGAAAGTCAGTGTTTGTGGGTTATTAATAGACTTCATGTCCCAGGTGATAGACAGTGGGGTTAGTGATAGACAACAAGCTGATGTGTAGGGGTTGTAGTTCTTCATTACCTCGGACCTCCACCTCCTGCAGACCGCTCTCATGCTCAACTCTACAGATGTATTGATCTGTGAGGGTTTCTCCCTGATCAATAACCAGGATGCTGGCAGCGTATGTCGGTGCTCTGAGCTCCAGCTGCTCCCCGTCCTTCCCCCCCCCTCCGCCCCCCCCTCTCCTCCTCCAGGACACCCGGACCTCCTCAGGGACCATGTCTCTGGCTACACACAGCAGGGAGTGCCGGCCCTTTAAATCAGCTCCCGTCGCTGGGTAGACGCTCACTTTGGGCCGCTCCACTGACCTGTCTGAGTTTAACAGAAGAACCAATCGAGAGACAGAACACGTGTCACATGGTGTCAAAACCGTGGAAATATTAGCAGAATTATTATATTACATATTACAACATATGTTAAGAATTAAATAACTGAAATCAATATGAAGGGAGGCAATCATTTCATAATTTGTGTTCAATTATTACAATTATCATTAGTATAATTACTGTTATTAATATTATAACGATTTGAACAATAATAATTATTATTTATAATTTTTGTAATTATTCAAAGTAACTTCATCAGCGATCTAAAAAAATAGAAAAATACATATTAACATTTATAACTTAGTAATATATACAATATAGCTGAATTAAATATCAAGTCTAAATAACATATGTAGATACAAATTGATTTTTCAATTACTATTATTATTATTACAATATTATTTCTACTGTGTGAAATAATAGTTGTATTTAAGCAGGAAAATTATACATTCACATAATAAAATAGAATAGAAACTGAAAAGGAGGCTTTAATTTATGTTGGCCAACTGCTGACTAAATGAATGTTACAAAATGAATATTGGTGGTTTGAAAATTGTCAGAGCCGATTTTAATCCCCATCATTATAATTCATAATATGTTTATAAATATTAATCATTAATTACCTAATATTCTGACATATCATACTGATTTATAGTTTATTAATGGCATTAGCGATATTTTAAGCTTTACAGACATACATCTCCAGACAGCACTGACTTCTCCAGCACAACTCAAACAGGTGAAACAACCAACTGGAAATATTATTACACTCACATATTCTCCCCAACGTGACATGAAACACAAAGTCATAGAAACCATGAGGAAGGTATCTTACCTGTAACAACCAGGGTGGTGCCGCGTCCAAAGATATAGACGCCCACAGTGAAATATCCTGTATCATAAACCTCGGCTCACTCCCTGTGATGCTGTCAGCGCTGATCAATAACTTGCTGATCACATCGATCCCCTATAGACGATCAGCACCACTACAAGGGAGGCGTGGGGATGAATGTTCTTATCCTGAGAGGAGGGCTTTGTAAGAGGCTGCAGAGTAAATCAGGAGAGTAGATGTCACTACTTGTGTTCAGTAGAAATGACTCCCAGGTCTTCATACCTCTTCATTGAAGGCTTTGTAACAACTGAAGACTCTTTCCTTCCCATGGAAGGCAACAATGTAAGACCTTTCAGAGAGTGCTTCATTACCACAGAGCTCAGTATTATACTAGATTGTTGTATTTTTAGCAAGGAGAGATCAAGGCTTGGATTTAAGCCTAAACTACAGACATTAAGGTCCAGGCTGTGATCTAACGGAGAGAACAGTGACTGACCCAGATCTCCCTGCTCATGTCTATTAGCATCAACGTCATGCTGTAGATTGAACAGCCAATGAGACATGACCTGTGAGGTCATGTGATCACCAGAGTTCTTGTAGGGGCAGGAAGGAGAACGTCTCACTGTGTGCGACCACTTGTCAAACAGGAACAGTAGTAGGTGGCAGAATGGGACGCTTTCACCTTCTGAAGCGACAACTCCCAGCTGTTGTCTTTGAAGACTGATGAGAAGTCATCTTCCTGAGGATGGTTGAATCCTTTTTGTACTTGACCCAAACTTTTTTCAAAAGAAAGAATCACGGCTAACGTTTCCACCTCTTTCTTCTGGTACCAGTAGATAAGACCACACTGTTCAGTGTCTGTACATCTGAAGGAGACGTTTTCCCCTTCTCTCCTGGTCCACGACACCTGGTCC
Source organism: Gadus chalcogrammus (assembly GCF_026213295.1). Classification (NCBI taxonomy): domain Eukaryota; kingdom Metazoa; phylum Chordata; class Actinopteri; order Gadiformes; family Gadidae; genus Gadus; species Gadus chalcogrammus. Next base: position 13,859,648 of record NC_079419.1, on the reverse strand, counting down.
TGAGTCAGCTCTGCTGCCATGGCAACCACCGCTGTAGGGACAAGAGCACATGGATGAGCATCCGTGTTCTGGGGTGGACGAAACCCGATGTGTGGTGAGTTGTGATTGGTGGGAAACTGTCACCTAAACACAGAGAGCTCCAGGCAGCCCTAGAGAGAAGAAGCATCTGGTCTGTAGGAGAAGCTGAGGAGAGGGGCTGCCACTGAGACCAAGGTGAACCAGGGTGGCCTCAAATAGGTCCTCAACGCCAGCCGACCGCCCCAAGGGGCCGACTTCGAGGGCTGCTTTTGAGTGACATGCCAGTTTAACCAATGGCGTGGTGCCTGTGTGTCACGTGAATCAGAACGACATATCTGGTGGTTTCCTTCCCCAGCAGCAGTGGAGTTGGTGTGTGTGTGTGTGTGTGTGTGTGTGTGTGTGTGTGTGTGTGTGTGTGTGTGTGTGTGTGTGTGTGTGTGTGTGTGTGTGTGTGTGTGTGTGTGTGTGTGTGTGTGTGCGTGCGTGTGATTGTGTCTTTGCTCGGAGATCAGATGAGCTCAGGTTCTCTGTATTAGCTGAGACCTGCATCTGTTTCCTCCATCAGCTCCACCTCCACCGGCTGCAGACCACAAACATCTCAGAGCACCACATCCTGTTACCCAGCACTGATGAGGAGCTGTCAATCAAAACAGCAGCATGGTCGTCCCCCTGACGACCGAGGTATGGTGGAAAATGGAGAGACTCTGATCTGTGGTGAGAGAAGAGAAGGCCTGAACGCGTATATCAAATAAAACATTATTATAGAGTTCACATCCATCAATCAAAAAACGACTTCAGTGATATAGAAACTATTATGCACAATATGTTAGGACAACTTTACATTGAAATGTTTGTTGAGACAAAGGAATTCTAGAACATAACTTCAAACGTCTAGCCTAAATAAGAACATAGACATTAAATAAAAAATACAATATATGAAAGTAAATAAATAATTGCACAAATCCGATCCGACAACCACTACGACAAAGGCAAGGGTAATAGCCAACCCGGTATCACGCGATTGCGTGCTCCTGCGCACGAACGTTAATCTATTGAAGCGTGTTCCAGAGCACGATAGTCCGACTTTTTGCGTGTTACACAGAACGAAATTTAAACCAATGCATTCTGAATGGGAGTGTTCTAAGACAATTAACGTGCTCCACAAAACGGTACGAGAGAGAGAGAAAGAGAGAGAGAGAGAGAGAGAGAGAGCGAGAGAAAGGGTGTGCGCAGATAGTACAGTGCACCCTAGTTATGTTTATGCCAAAACCACAAATGCTATATGTATATATATATATATTGCCTGATTATATATATTGCCTATATATATGTATAGGCTATATATATAATTAGGCTATAATTATATAATTTAGCGTGTAATGAGACAATCTATAGCCAAATTGTCGAAGATGCCCGAGAATCTTCGGGGATATCAGCATGGGAAATCGGCGAATGAGACCCATGAACCTATAAAGAAAGACGTCATCTCAAGCGGGAGAGAACGTTTGCGGTGCTGGTTTTTGTCACGTAAGTACAGGGCTCTGTCATGTCTCATGCATTCGGCGTGAGATACACGCAATTCAACCTATGCACACGCTCGAACCTGTGCCGTGTTCCAATACCCGTACTGTCCGTACTTACTAGCCAAAATTTGAGTAAGATCCGGCGAAAAGAAGTATACTTCAAGGACCCGGATGCCGTCCTCAAAACGGGCTAACCCTGAAGTGTGGATCGAAGGACACTCCCCGTACTCAACGGCAGCCATCTTAGCTACGTAGCGGAAGAGGCGGAGCCAGGCTGAGCCAAAGTCGGCGCATTTTCCACATAGCCTGCATTAATAGTCATTTTGCAGTTTTTATAGTTTTTATAGCTGCTAGACGTAAAGAGTTCACCGTTCAAAGCGGGATGATTATTGCGGGGGAGTAGCCACGGCGGCAGTCGTGATCGTAATTTCCGGTTAGTGCACCACAGAGTACCTACTCGATTTGGAACAGCACTCACATCTGAAAAAATAACGTAGTAGATAGTGCGGATAGTATACTTCCTTTAAGTATACTCATGGAAGAACGGGTATGGGCTCACGAAAATACGTGACACTGTCACGTTATTTAATCCATTGAAACGTGATCAGGGACACGTAGGCCTATTTTCTAAATGTTGTATTTCAATTGGAAGTAGTCTATTTGTCGTGTCACTAAGCATGACTTCCAAACTAAGGTTCTGTCCGGGAGCGTTCTCCCTAATGCCCCTTATGGAGCTCCGTACAGATCATTCATTGTTGAAAATTGTCTGTGATAACTAACAAATGACAGCTTTTGGCCACCCGTTTCTACTTAAAATTGTCTGTGATAACTAACAATATGAGTAGCTAGCCCTAAAGGAAGTGATGCAATAGGTGACTGAGGGTAAACATTTGAGAACCCCTTTTATCAAAGGGGGTCTCAAAGGACTCATACGCTTCAACAGCGGCTGCAGCAGAAGTGTTGAGACGAAAGATGATAAAGACATTTATAGAATATTCCCATTCACATGATTCTTCGCACGACCTGCAGGTTGGAGAGACTGAAATAACCCCCAAAATGAGTAATAATGTAAAAGCAGCCAAGTCCCACAAATTGCTTGAACTATATTTCATTCAATTGTTTCGTTGATATGCATTATTGAAAAGTTTCAAGCATACAGATTTAATGCAATATCCACAAACAGTTCAAAATGGTACCATGAAATGTCTTGTTTATTGTATTAACCAGTTCATTTCTCTTGTGAAAGTCACCAAAAGTCGAAAAAAGTTAGACGCAAGGTCACAGGCTAACAGTGGAGCTGTGTTGGGAACCAGCAGCCAAGAGCTTCCATGGAAACTTTCTACCCATGTTAAATAGATTTAGTTGGCAGTTCCTTTTCTGCCCATTCTTTTTTAAACTTGTGGAAGCACTTTGCAGTACTGGGAGACACCATTTCTAACGGCAATGGAGCTAGATTCTAAAAATATCAAAAGATGCCCAAAGCAAATACCTTTAACCCTAGTTGTGTTTTATCAAATTAAAAAATGTCAGAGTTTCATTGACCACAAATTGAGCAGAAATATTTTGCATACAAATCTTTAAATAGTTTAACCACATTAAGAAAAATACATTTGTTAATTTTTTTTATTAGTGAAGCCACAAGTTTTGCACATTATCCAAACAGAATACCTGAAATGTTGATATATTGTCCCTGGTCAGGTAGACTAAATAAAAGTGTATTCCCAATTGCTCCAGGACATTCGTGTAATTTACTTGTGAGCTCTCCCTCAAGCCTAGAGACATCAGTGTTGAACCACCAACTGAAAGAGGGTATTTGCCATTAGTATGAGTGACAACATTTCATTGCTATTAATTTAGTTCACTATATTTAGCTGATTTGAATAGACTTTTCTAGCAGGTGAGGCTGTCAAACTAAATATGGAGCAACTACAAAACGTAAATTTGCAGCATGACCAAATTATACAAAAAGTATAGGAACTGTTCTATATGGTGCTCTCAGATATGTTTTAGAAGTCTCTTTTGATAGGCAGTGAATAATTGTCTTTGTCACCCTGTAGTCATGCCATCAAATCTGTTGGGCAAAGTACCGCTACTGATTAATCCAGTAGACTCACCAGTCAAGTCCCCCTAGTTAGAAAATGGAAGAAACCCAGTTAGTCATGTTAATTATTCTGTTACAAATGAAGACTAATACTTTCCACATATTGCGATCCAAGTTACTGGCTGTAGTCTTGGATTTTATAGTTCTATATGAATAGATTCAATTTACTAAACTATTAATCATGCTTCAGAATAATTAACCTTTCTTGGATGGCAGATCTACCACAAGCCTCCATTGCCACAACCTCCAGATGGCTTACGACCTACGGCAACTCCTCGACTACTGCAAGCCTACAAATTGGCTCTTGCACACCAGACACGCATTTTGCTTTATTTTAGGTTTTCAAGCATCTTAAAATACCCAAATCATCGCTCCAATACACAAGTCAGCTAATGGCCTACAAGGAAATGCTGAAGCTAGTGTTAGTGATGGCGATAGAAATGGACAAGCTTGCGTGTACAAATATGCAACTAGAATTGCAAGGTTCACAGCCCAGTTGCATAAGTGGTCACAACCGTTGGATTGCGAGGGTAAAAAAAAAAAGGGGAAAGGGTAAAAAAAAAAAAAAAAAAAAAAAAAAAAACTTCCCACAAACTAGTCAACATGGTCAATTGAAAGCCTGTACAAAACGACCCTGGAATAGTCAAATGCAGCTTTACTGCGGATGAATTAAGCCAAATTGCATAAAAATCCAATGGTAAACAGTATACAAATGCAATCAAGGTTGCACTCACACTAGGCCATCTGGCCGTGGCCGTCGCAACTGTGGCCTGGCCACGGTAGGCTCTTGTACATGCGCCATCACGTCGCTAGCATCCAAACAATTCTACCAAACCTTAACCAACTAGTGAAAAATTGAACAAAACTTTAGCACACACCCAGTAACTAATCACCTTGTCCAGGGGTGTTCCAACGTGGTTTACCAGAGGGCCTTGTGGACTTAAAGTAACCCACACATTTGACAGACAGCACGGAATGACGTTAAACTAAGCTAATCTACAGGTTACTACAGGTGCTAGTGCAATTACATGAGCATTTTGCACAATATTTGTACTCCAATGCTACGTAAAGCAGGCTTCTTCAGAAACCCATAGCCTGCTACATTGAAGGAGAACTAACAAATCCTGACCAAGACCGAAAGATGGCTCTGGAAGCCACTACGGCCCACGCAGCAGATTACTGCGTGGACCGTGGTGGCTTCCAGATCAACCCTTCGGTGGACCATTCATACACATGTATTCCGAGGATGTTTTGAAGACACTGGAGTCCCATGGCACTAGATTTTTGAAGACTAAGTTGGTATGGGGGGGCCCAAAGGGGCCCCCCCCATAGATCTTGTCAGTCATCTAACACCTGTTAAGAAAAACACACACATCACAAGATACAAAGCAGCAAAGCTAGGTTAACAAACAGCGGCAACATGCATGTCAAGGTGCAAAGAGCAGGGTTACTGATGGCTTGTGTCCGAGGAGACAGCCCAAAAACTTCAACATTTAATAAAGGAAAATTACTTTTACTCACTGCGGTGGTCTGTTTCGAAGTGCCATGCTGGTAGCAATATTGGTCTGGGCTGCTCAGTCAAATGCCCACAAAAACAAACACGCAACAACGCTTGCTTCCACTTTGTATAAAGTGACAATAGTGATCTGCAATCTAGATCGAAAACTTTCAACACTCCCTAAACTCAACCTCGATTGACACAGGCCGATGCAAAGTAAACCAAACCCATTGTGTTCAACTTTAATAAAGGGTGCGTGACAGGTGATCTCAATAAGAGCTAATCAGAAAGAACACACTGTGATCGGCCATGAGTGAGACGTTCAAAACGAGAACGAGGATTTAACACCAGACGGAATTGTTACCATTCAAATTCAAATTTCTTTAATATTGGATAGGTTATGATATCAATGATTTGGGCTTTGAGTAGGCCTATATTTCTTAAATATATTTCTTCAATTTTTTCAGCCCTTCACCTTTTGATATGAAATCTATAATCTCAGTTTCTCTATAATTTGCCCAACACATATTTTATTCTTTATTTTGCCATTCATATTGAATCTTTACTGTGTTTTATTGTACAACACAATCATCGAATAATTATTGATAATACTCTCCCATTGTGTTGATATCCATCTCCTTGGCTGCATTAAGACGAGGCTCGGGTCAGAGCAAAGATCGGGATCCACACATGATAAGGGATAAAGTTATTTATTAGAATAAAGTAAGTATCATGAAATCTGTAAAGGGATTAGTGTAGCGTATGGAAGATTAGAAAATGTGCGATTATATGGTTTGGACAGAAAACCAGTACCAAAATCACAAGGACCGACCGAGCCAGAACGGAGGAAACTTACCCAGACAGACAAAACAAATACTGGGAACAACAAACCATCTTTACCATGTTGGAAATACCCAAACAAAATGCAACAAACCAAACCTGAACAGCAAACCAACATATGTGACCAACCAACTGAACTACTGACCAAACACACAATTCTTTCGACTAGCCTATGTATATGGGCAGTCTAAAGTGTGCTGTGGGGATGTTGAATAGTGTTAACATAAAACAAAACATGGAACCAATCCAAAGGTCCAAAACCTTAAGGAACCACCCTAAACAGAACCCAAGCCCACCTGCCTCTGTGGAAAGAGAGAGAGACTGGCTAAAGCCTGCGTGGCAGACCTACACGTGCACCTCATCAGCTGACAAGCCTCTCAGCCCCGCCCACTGACTACCTGTTGCAGGTAGGCAAACACAGAGGACCAAGCAGACGAAGGAGAGAGAGAGCAGTCACAGCTGTCACATCTGCTGCCTGAAGATTCTTTGTTTGTCTCCAACAAAACCTTCCAAACAGATGAATCATTGGCTCATCCCAGAAGTGTCAAATTACTTTTGTGTGTCAAAACGGGCAGGGTGGTCGTGGACTCCTGAAAAATACTATGGTTGTTTTGTATGTAGAATAAAATGCCATTGTACATTTAAAAAAAAAAGGGAAGACTTTCACAATGCAGGATTCTGGGAATGCAGTGATGGAATCCTGATAACACCTGTTCCCTAATAAATGGGCTCAAGATTCTGAGTCTGCCTTCAAGAGATTGTGTGTGTGTGTGTGTGTGTGTGTGTGTGTGTGTGTGTGTGTGTGTGTGTGTGTGTGTGTGTGTGTGTGTGTGTGTGTGTGTGTGTGTGCGCGATTGCGTGCTCCTGCGGACGAACGTTAATCTATTGAAGCGTGTACCAGAGCACGATAGTCCGACTTTTTGCGTGTTACACAGAACGAAATGTAAACCAATGCATTCTGAATGGGAGTGTTCTAAGACAATTATATCTGTACGGAGCTCCATAAGGGACATTAGGGAGAACGCTCCCGGACAGAATAGTTTGGAAGTCATGCTTAGTGACACGACAAATAGCCTACTTCCAATTGAAATACAAAATTTAGAAAATAGGCCTACGTGGGGGGGGGGGGGGCAAGAATGAATATAATACCGGGTGTTTAAAGAACAGAAGAGTGTAGCAGGGTTTCAACCAATATACCATTTATTACATAACTGAGTCCTAAATCAACACAGAAAGAACCAATAACAATATCCCTCCACTGAGGGAGCAACAAACAACACTATCCCTCCACTAAGGGAGCAATGCCACGACGAAGAGCCCACGTAGCTCCGACTCGCGACCGACAGCGAGCGACCGACAGCGACCGACAGCGACCGACAGCGACCGACAGCGACCGACAGCGACCCCACTCTGTTCGCCCATCTGGCCCACTGGCCACGTCTGCTCTCGTCCCTGCAGCTTTATAGCAATCCACTTGATTGCTGAGGGGCTGCAGGTGTGTCTGATCAGTCCGATGGGGAGGGTGGTACCTGGAACAGCACACCAAACAGTAGGGGGAAAACACACACACGTAGCAGTTACGTTTTTAGCATAATTATTCTTTAATTAATTAGCCTAAAACCAGTGTCTATTACTGTTTTGATATTATTTGAAACGCTTTTTCACCTTTAATTGTAGGCTACTATTACAAATAGGCTATAGCCTATTGATATGCCTCTTAACCTATTTTAACCGCCAGCGCCTCGATCTCTTTCCTAAAAAAACAACTCTGCGACTCCTCCCCCTATCAAATTCCTTCTCATAATAACAGCTGCTAATCGGGTTATATGATCCAATTACGATTCTTTTTTTCTGGCGATGCGTTATCCACAAATGCATTCCTTCGCTTGCTCTTGAATATAGTTTGTGCTGCAGTGCAATTTCATTGAAACTTTGCGCAATGTACAAAACCATTTTTATTATTTTAATGTTAAAAGGACTGTCTTCATTGAAACTTATTTTGGTCAAGTTTCCAAACAGAGCGCTCACACCGGCGCCGCCATAGAGACACGCTTTAACTTCCAGCATTGCTCAAAACCCCGCTCCATGCCTCGTCTGGCTTTACGTCAAAGCTCTGCCGATAGGGTCGGAAGACTCGGAATCGGACCGAGAGTGGATCCCAGCCTGTCTTCCTCCACACAGCACTAACGTGAAATTGCAGTTTGCCTTTCTGAGTCGTTGTTCCAATAAAAATAAGTGTTCTAGCTATTAACCAATTAGTTTTACAAATGAAATGTGTGCTTCGCAACAACCATATTGTAACAGGTTACAGGGAGAAACAGATAGGTCTAAGAAAAGATAACCTCGCGTCCACATGATGGCCGCAGTCTTGAGCCCACTGGGGCCATCTGGACAACACGAACTTGATTCACTTTTTTCTTTCTTGAATATCGTCTTATGTTGTATTTATTGTAATGTTTTTATTGTCTATATACGTGTATGTTAATGATGTTTAGAACTTCATCACCTGTTCTTATGAAACGTCACCACCTGTCTTGAACTGACCTGTGAGGGGACAAATTGCATATTTGGAATGATTGTTTACAATTCTTCAGCATGATTTTTACGATTTTTAAAATCAATAAATACCCTAATTATTAATTGAACATTCTTCATGGTCATCTCTGTTGTGCATCACTCGTGTTTCAAACGTGTTTTTTTTGAAGATCTACCACATGCGTTTGCCTTTTCAGGTTTTAAACTGACTTACCTGAACTCAGAACCTTCTTCAGAACTACATTCAACTCATTCAGAGCATTTGGTTCGTTCTACCCCGCAGGGATTCCCCATGAAGCATCGTGATGGCTTACTGTACACAGCAAAAGAAGGCCAAGATATATGAGGCAAACATGGTGTTTCAGTCAGACATAAGTCATTTTTAACAGACATTGAAACATCATCGTCATTCAAAGAACTCAACAATAACTTCAAAACAATTTTTAAAAATAACAATATTTGGTGTAGCCTACAATGAACAGATATTATGCATTTGACAAAATATTTATGAAAACCCCTGCGATAGCCTATAGCCTACTCTCAGTAGTTTATGCCCACACGATAGTATGTCAGTGGTTGAGGTGCTTTAGGCCTACGTCATGCTACAACTAGCACACGAGAAGGCCCTAACTTTAACAGGATGGTCAAGCCAACGTAACTGTACATGTGAAAAGATAAACCCTAAATTCAGTCATCCATACTGTATGGACGCTGGTCCCAATCAGATAATCAGATGTTTCCCCAATAATGTTCATGGGGAAACAATGCTGAGCAGAACAAACCAAATGCGCACGGATTGGGAAATCCGTGCGCACTGTTTCGGAATCCGATTGAACGGTTTACAAAACGGATTAAAACAAAAATGTAGGCCTACACACTTACTATGTGAGTGACACCAGAGGGGCTCCGTAGCCTATATATCTGTTCATAGTAAACCAAATATTGTTATGTTAAAACATTGTTTTTCTTCTATTTTGTTGAGTAGCCTACTTTGAATGATGATATTTGAATGTTTGTTCAAAATAATAATAATAATAATAATAATAATAATAATAATAATAATAATAATAAAGCATGTTTGGCTTCATCTTAAATATATCATATCTAGCCATATCTACTCATGCATTAAGCCTGTGTCACAAAGCCGTCAAAACGCTTCATGGGGAACTTCTGCTGCGTAGAACGAAACAGATTCATGCGCACGGATTGGGAATCCGAGGGAACGGTGTGACCCCTGAGGGGCTCCGTAGATTTATAACTAGCCATGTATAAACCTAATTATTCAGCATATTTGAATCTGCATGCAGCTCTCCCATGGGAGAGCCCGTGGGACCTATGAGATCGAAAAATATGAATGGGTTTCCATGGAGGGAAAGCAATTCTTTCCTGGTCCCAGTCTTTATATGTCCTGGATTTCACATAGGCCTATGTTGTTTGTGGATTTAAATGATAGTTTTTCATGTCAAGAGTTTGACCGTTTGTGCAATTGTTCAGTTAAAGGCTGTAGAGAAAACGAAAGAAATACACTTCTCGTATCTGACGTCACGCTCCCTGCGATTGGGGTGGGCAAGACCGACAATCTCTCCAAAAACATAATCCGGGCCATATAAATGCTGGGACCAGAAGATAATTACTTTCTCTCAATTGAAACCCATTCAAATTTTTCGATCTCATAGGTCCCATGGGCTCTACCAGAAGGGGCGGACTTCGCCACTCTATTGATGGTTGACATAGGCCTACACAAGTCGATTTAAACTAACCAAGGCTAAAAGCTAGTCATAGTGACTGTCAGCAATAAACTACCAATTCACAAAACATTCAACAAAAATCGATATAATATATTATTCAAAGTTTTAAAAGAACATTTCGTTAGAGCAAACTTAACCGACTGATGGCGTCTCGATATCAGCTGTAGGATGGACCGCCCTCTGGTGGACAGAGCACCCATCGGCGGGGCCAATATATAGCCTACAATAGGCGAGTTTCAGATCGTCTGCATTGGACCGCATTTATCAACGAAACGTGAGAAGATCAGGCGGAACTCGTTATAATCACATCAAGTTCAGGTGAACCCCTCGTCAACAAGGAGGAAGCCATTCCAAGTGGCGCTTGCGTTCTTCGTAGTCCAATTCGACGCAATGGATGTCCCCTTATTGATGCAGGCTGAGGAGCAAAGGTGCTGAATTTTCTGAAACCAATGGATTTTGGTCGCCAATTGTAGTTTCATATTAAACAATCTCTAGCCCCTCATTCAAAATAAAAAATACATGATGGGTGTTGAAGTGAAAATTCACAAAAGCGTCTCTTTTTAATATGCATTTGGCAGAGGGCACCAGGCACGAGGGGAGTGTCTTATGTCCGCAATTATTCGAGAGCAAACTGAGAGCAAATGCCCAGAAAAGCAGGCGGAAGTTGTTTTCCTGAAACTACTGCGAGTTTTGAAAGCCAGGGGCCTCTACGAATAGTCAAATCTCCTAAAATGTATGCCTCCTTTCCTTGAGGAAAACGTCATCGGGTCAAGGAGAGGTGAAAGGTGCTTCCTTTCGAACATAGGAAAAGACAGCACTGTTTAAAATGAATTCGACCAGAGAATGTCTAATATGAGACGGGCTCTGATCATGGACATAAGGCTCTGATTCGACTCCACTCTTCCTATCCGACGTCATTGCTCGACGGCGGGTAATGCGGACCTCTAGCGTCTCTAGTGTGAAACTACAATTTTCCGAAGATTGACTAAAACAAGCGCTCTTTGGTCCATGCGTTCTTGTCGTATTGATTTCTATCAGGTAATCGCCAACAGTGAGAATCAATTAGGTCGGACTTGGCCTGAGCCTTTAAATGGTCTGTCTGTTCAGTAGAATTCACAATCACGTTTAAGACTGCTGACCTGTCAAGTGATTATAATTTTTAATCACTGGATAAACTATCCAAATAGAAGCCCATGGGATGATTTCATCCACAAAACATCTTCATATAATATATAATCATATAACAAAGTAGCCAGAAAGGAATGAGGAAAGAGAATTCAACAGTGAAAAATTTAAAACTTTATTTGGCATACATAAATCAAAAACGGGCAAAACAGATTCATAAAAAAACACTATTAAAATACAATACTTAAGGTAACATTAAAAGCTTACGGATAGAAATTGTACTTTAATAGCCGTAACTGTTGGCTTTTTGGTTGTATCCAACAGTCAATAATTCCAGTGACAATGAACAAGAATACATAGCAATCTTTCTTCATTCGGTCAGTCCCGGTTTACACATTAGTTAAGAGAATAATCAAATTAAATTGTACCAATTTCGACCATGTTATGCCCTTTCCTTATTTTTCATCACCTTCCTCTTCCTTTAAAAAAAATATTTTAGATTTATCTGATTTGATAGCATCAAGTCCACAAGGGCAAGGCATCCCATTCCAACCAATAAAAACAGTTGCTAGGAGAATAGGAGAGAATCACATAATGATTCACGTGTCCGTTGGTCCCACCCTATAGGCATGTTTTACTTTGAAATCTGTCACATTACAGAAGCTCTATAATGAAGCACTCAAAAGTTTTCCGTCTTCAAGTCCAGTATACAACCAGAACCTGGGTCAATATTCAACAAACTATTCAACATGACTCCAAATACACTGGCCAATTTTTCTTTTCGTAAATATGGTGGGTGGTGCCTTACTTCTTCAAACCTCATGAAGTGTTTTTCGAGTTTCGACTCCAGGGTAATTGGTTATCAAAGAGGTAGTCAAGAGAAACCGAAGTTACTAAAACAAAACGACAAATGGCCCCAGAGCTGTACACCCCTTCCTGATAGAGAAACCGATTCCCATCGGTGGAAAAAAAGATGCGCATATGATTTTAGCTATTAAAGCGAAATTTTGCGAACTGGCAAAAACTTCCCCTTGACTGTACTCCCCATGCCTGACGACAATACAGCCCTACCCCCATTTCCTAGTTAAAGTTAAAGACGGAGCCTGTTGGTTGGTAGTTGAGTTCCAAGCCTAAACCCGTTGTTGGCAAGGAATTGTATCGATTACAATTTTAGAGGAACAATTGGCGGAAAGGGATAATAGTAATGAAAAAAGGGTAAGAATATAAAACGCGTCCACATGTTCACTATAAAATGGAATGTAAAAATCATGACCGTGCGCTCGGCTTGTGGCCGCAACATTTTCTGTTCGGTCCACTATGGCCCTGCAGTTTGATGATGTCATACCTTTTTGGATGTAGCTCAAGAAACAAACAGTCATGCGACTGGGTTGAAAAGTACCATGCAACCAAAGGCAAATTGTTTCGGCATTGATGGGATTGGCAAATTCATTTTTTTAGTAGTCATAGCGGGCCGAGAAAGACAGAAAAATTCCTAACCGACAAATCTAATATTTTACATCATATTTAGCACAGCAATGTAGGCCCCCAAACGTTGTCATGCAAGGATTTAGCAGGTTAGCTAGCCGGCCAGCTAGCTATGTCTGAGCAGCGTTCAGTCAAAATAAGCAGAGGGATTGTCAAACCGCAAGCAAACGGGATGCAGAGAGTTACGATATTACGAGTACTACTACAAACAAAATACTCTCACCATCCCGATCCTGTGAAATGCATTGGAACATTAAAAAAACGAAATAAAAACAAAGAAATATTTTAAGAAGGGCTGGGCGATAATCAATGCTATCGTTTATCGTCTTTCAATGGGATGATGACATCACAGGATTTAACATATGCGTATTTGCTTTGTATCATAACACAAATATAATAATACGAGTAATAACACTAAATTACTAGAGTTATGGAATGAGGCCATCAGGTTCATCATACTGAACTTCGAGGCATGGATATGTATCCATTTCAAAGTTCAGCATAAATATTACGATACAAAAGTCTTCTTCACCGCCCAGCCCGACCGTAGATATGATGAAAAGAAAGCTCCTGAAATGAGGAGTCGTCAGAGACTCTTCTTGGGTCGCTTCGTCAATTAGCCTGCAGCATGTTTCTGATCTGCTTCGAGGTCGTGTCATCGTTGAGATGTTTGGTGGTATATCTGGGGAGGAGAAGGGCAGTTAGGATAAACCACACCGTGTCCCCCCAAGCGTGGGTAAGCTCCCTCCGTTTCTCCTCGTCCACATTACAACCCCCATCGTATGTTATTCTCTACCAACGGGACCCCGCCGGGATTTATCCCGCATCTACTAGAGATTTATTACCTTCAGCTATAAAAAGGTATTGGTTATTTTATCGACTCATCAGCTGAAATTGTAATGTTCTTTTGGGGTGCTTTCTTACATATTGATTTGCGTGTTCAAGGAAACTGGTAGATAGTTCTACTGGAGTGCCAGGTTTGGATTTGTAGCGCATTGACATGGTACTGTTAAAAGGCAGTAGTTTACCCTTATTGAAAGATAACGCACACTTTTAACCTCATTGACCAATCATGATAAAGTATTCAGGAATGCCGCATTATAATCATAAATAACATATTTGGGTCAAAGATACACAATGAAATTGGATCCAAGATTCTGTTTCAACATTTGAGACAAACTGCAGTGACATCGTCAACAGGACAAAGGATCTGTTGGCATTGAACAATTCATAGACAAGGTTGCAGGTGGGGGTGTGGCCCGTGGGGGTGTGGCAGGTGGGGGTGTGGCTGGAGGGGGTGTGGCAGGTGAGGGTGTGGCAGGTGAGGGTGTGGCAGGTGAGGGTGTTGCAGACAAAGGTATACAGGTGAAGTAGGTCCTGACCTGAGGGCGTTAAGGAGGCCCTCTACACTGCTTGGAGGCTGATCCTTCAGGACTCTGATGCAGCCCTTCATCTGGAAAACAAACCTACGGTCATATCATCTGGACGATAAATTCATATTCATGTCTGCATTGAGCAGACATGGATATGTTTCACTTGTTTCACTTCCTCCATCTTGAAGTGAAACAAAGACAAAAGGAAATCCTTCCAGACATTAGCCTGGTTCCACAAACGGGGAACAACCGACATTCTCTTAAAATCGGTAAACACTTCAAGATAACAACAATATTGACTTGACTACACATAATGCATCAGTTGTAAATTACCAAAGATACAAGTCTTACAGAGATCAGTATTGTTAATGTTTTAAAGTAATGAACTTTTTTTTTCTTTTTTAATCTATAATTTATTCGATGCAAAACCACGTTCATCGCTGGCTGCATTTTTGGGGGGTAAAGAAGTAAGACAAGAGCCGAAAGCAGAAGTATCTGGGGGTGCACTTACGTCTATCCCGGAGGTCTTCACGAAGGCTCCAGCAGGGTGGACGTAGTCGTACAGGATGATCACTCCGACCATGACGCGCAGACAGAACAGTATCGTCTCGTCACTCGCAAAGCGACTACGGTACTCCCTGGATACGCACAAGCAGTGACACACACACACACACACACAAACACACACGTAATTCCATAGTTTATCTTGAGTGCAGGTCTGTAAAGTTAGACAAGCCTAGCCCAAAACCTGTAAAGTAAGCCTTCACTCTCTCTTCCCCTACAGACGGAGGCAGGACTCACGGCGTCTCCAGCATGACTTTGCACACGCAGGCCATCGTACTCAGACAGTCCGTGGTGTTCTCGATCGGCACTTCCGGATTCTGCACAACCAACCAATCAAAAACGGCCTCATGAGCCTTCTTTGCAATGTTTTGTTACAAAAAGTATGTCGACTTCCTCATAGCAGAGTCGGGCGGCCTCTACTTACATCCGAGACAAACTTTGTTGTGCCGTCGCTCAGGGTCTTCAGCATGGGCGTGGCGTTGGCGTAGAACAGAGACATTCGATTGGCCAGCTCGTTGTTGACCTCATTCCCCTCATCCGCCTGCTGTATCAAAGCGTTTATTTATAGAGACCAACAGGCATCCAGATTCCACCGAACAAGAGGTTATACGTTTGTGCAAAAAGGGCAATACAAAATGCTGAACAAGGGACACACAACAAGACCAGATTGACCATTATAAATGACAACAAAAAAATAAAAATAGAATGTGTTTGTCCATCAATAGTGTTTCGACTTTGGGCGCGTGCGTCTGCGTGCGTTGGCTCACCGACAGGTTGTTGATCCTCATGCGGCTGATGGTCCTCCGGTAGTAGCTGAAGTCGTTCTGGATCGCCGGGTTGGTCATCTGGAGGAGAGCATGCAACGTGAGCAGGGGGCCAGGAGGGGGATCAGGGCCGGAGCTGAGCAGCCGGGTACACGCGCCGGCCGCGGAGCCGAGAGTCGGCTGGTGTGTGAGTGTGCGTGCATGTAGAGGTGAGGAGCAGGAGGAGCAGGTAGAGGAGAGGAAGACGAGGAAGAGGAGCAGCAGAGGAGGATGATGATGTGAGGATGAAGAGGAGAAGGATGATGAGGAGATGGCGAAGAGAAGAGGATGAAGACGAGGAAGAGGAGCAGCAGAGGAGGATGATGATGTGAGGATGAAGAGGAGAAGGATGATGAGGAGATGGGAAGAGAAGAGGATGAAGACGAGGAAGAGGAGCAGCAGAGGAGGATGATGAAGTGAGGATGAAGAGGAGAAGGATGATGAGGAGATGGGGAAGTGAAGAGGATGAGGAGGAGGAAGAACAGAGGAGGATGATGTGAGGGTGAAGAGGGGAAGGATGATGAGGAGATGGGGAAGTGAAGAGGATGAGGAGGAGGAAGAACAGAGGAGGATGATGTGAGGGTGAAGAGGGGAAGGATGATGAGGAGATGGGGAAGAGAAGCGGAGAGGATGAAGACGAGGAAGAGGAGCAGCAGAGGAGGACGATGTGAGGATGAACAGGAGAGAGGAAGACCTTGAGTTCGTCGAAGCGCAGTGTGAAGTGGAGGATCTGGGCGAACTGCCGGGCCAGGGCCTGCTCCTGCTCCAGGTGCTGCGTGGGGGAGCTGCCCGACCGGGTGAGCGCCACCAGGAGGGACCGCAGGGAACACTCTGACACACACACACACACACAGGAAACATCGCCTTAGCCCCCCAGAAACCACCTCACAGCTAAGGCCACATCCACATGGATTTCTCTCTGGTCAAAGTCTTCTTGGACAGGCATCTACTCTAATACTGTAATTGAAAGCAGCGGTTTCCCCTGGCGGTCGTTTCTTGCCTTGTCAGTCAATCCTGCTGAGGAGGATTGGGGGTGGGGGGGGAACTCACCGAGCTTCAGGGAGAACTGGTAGAACTTCTTCAGTTTGCCCACCAGGGGTACCACCGCCGCCCAGGCCTGCTCCTGCACTCGCTCCTCCCCCGGCCGCTGGATGGCCTACACACACACACACACACACACACACACACACACACACACACACACACACACACACACACACACACACACACACACACACACACACACACACACACACACACACACACACACACACACACACTCTCTTTAGGTCCCCGGGCCTGACGGCGTCAGACGGACCCTGGTAACGCTCGTGATGCTCCAAGTTCTAGCCCCTGTCTGACCTGTCTGATCTCCTCCCCTGCCCCGCTGTAGGCCTGCAGCTCCGTCAGCACCACCAGCGCCTCCGTCAGCACCTCGTTCACCTCCTCCCAAACCTGCCGCTCCGCAGGGGAGGGCTGCGCATCTGGAGGAGCACCAGGGTTTAAAGACATGGTCGACCTAGAGCTGGGCTACATAGAACCGCTCTGCACAGATCAGGTCTACATAGAACCGCTCTACACAGATCAGGTCTACATAGAACCGCTCTACACAGATCAGGTCTACATAGAACCGCTCTACACAGATCAGGTCTACATAGAACCGCTCTACACAGATCAGGTCTACATAGAACCGCTCTACACAGATCAGGTCTAAGTAGAACCGCTCTACACAGATCAGGTCTAAATAGAGCCGGTCTACATAGAGTCAGTGATACAAATATAAATATAACATAATATAAGATCGTCAACACAGAGCTGGCCTATATAGAACAGGAATCAGTAGATCAGCACCATTTTGGTTCACAAACATTGTAGATCTATTGTTTTAGATGGAGCTCAACCAAGCGGTGGTGGGGTGTGTGTGTTTGTGTGCATGTGCAAGCCCATTTCTGTGCGTGCATATGTATGCGTGTAGGAGTCAATGTCTGCATGAGTGTGTCTTACTCTCAAAGTCCAGGAAGAAGTTTCCACCATTGTTGTCGATGTCTCGGCTCAGCACCTTAATCAGGTTCCCCATGCTGCGCACACACACACACACACACACACACACACACACACACACACACACACACACACACACACACACACACACACACACACACACACACACACACACACACACACACACACACACACACAGTTTACTATACTGGTACATCCCACAACATAAAGCATTATTATAGTACGTCTCCTCCCAATATCAACCCATTCTCATAAATGACTAATGCTACCCTCTGCTGGGTGGAGAGTGAATTGCAGGATGACTGGATCCCTCAATTAACCTAGGACACTACAGTGACTGATCGACTGGGCCAACTGGTAGGCAGATTTATCCTTACAAATAACAGGATGCATTTAAAGACAATAGAAAGAGAAATATTGATGGCAATATTGGGGCCTCCTTCAAGTACTGATTGTTTCCCAGAGTCAGTTCCAATGCGAGAAGCATCTCAATATTATTGACTGACACGTTTAATTTGACAATAAAATTACTACCCTGTAATAATCTTTCTAGTAAATATAAATCTTGCCTTTTTTTATTTTTATCTAGGACATTTTATCTTCTAGTATATCATGCCCTTAATAAGTATCGGTACTTGTCAATGCCTAGTCTGACTGTGTTGTTCTGTGCATCTACAATGAAAGACTTTAAGAAAAATAATAATAATTGGCGTGAATTCACAGCCAAATATGGACACATCTTAATCCTACATCCTTCACAACATTACACCCGAGGGGCGCCCTGGTCCCTTCAGTGACGCAGTAAGGGACGAGGCGCGGGCAGCGGCTTCAGCAGGGCAGCATCCAGTCCCTCCCAGCAGCTCACTCCTACTGAGAACGAGCTGCCTGCGGCTCACACCACAACAGGTAGTGAAACCGACACTGTCTACAGGGAAACGACCCGCCATGACTGTGGCGGGAGCAGCTTTAGACCACAACACAGTTTGGTCAACACGGCAGGAGTCCACCGCTAGACTAACACCATGGTCTTTCAACGCAATCTCTGAGAGTTAATAACCTGTCTGATGGAACACACCGACAAGCCTCCAGAGGGCGATAGCACTCAAGAAATTCCAAGCACTGACATGAACAAGATTTGACATGTTCAGTAAAGACACACACCCGAGATTCAGATGTCCATCAGATATCGTTCAACACCACCAGTATGGTCAATAAAAAGTCCCATAACTGAAAAATGATATCCGATTTGTGTTGATTGTCATGTTATTCACACACACACACACACACACACACACACACACACACACACACACACACACACACACACACACACACACACACACACACACACACACACACACACACACACACACGATGTTTGTGAATGTCTGAAGACATCCTCATATCATAACAGTAAACATAATTTAAGGTGTTGGCATAAACACCCACTGAAGCAGTCACAAGAAAACCAACCATGGCAGGACGACCCAGCACACAGGAAGTGGTAAGCACTTCCTGTAGCATCGAGTCTAGAGTGGATTCCAAATTTAAACCACAATGAATCAAACATATCGTTACATTGTTTTGGGCTGCATTATTACCTTACAACACATGGAAAAACTCAAAACAATGTTTTTTTATTTTCCTCCTTAAGGTGAGAACGAAACCAAAATAATCATATTCCGAAATCTTCATCTACATAGTTTGCTGTGCATGGGCCACAATGGACCCCCAGATGCATGTCATCACCGGGTGAGACCACCAGACACTGGAGGTCTATCCAATGCACGACACCTGGTCAGAACAGGATTCAGCACTCGAATCCAAACAAGAACCCAGAGAGGTCTGGTGCTCGTCATCATACAGGCTCACGGTCAAGATGGGGACAGGAGGGGGCTGTGGTGGTTTAGGGGCGTTCAAACCCCAATGTCCACAGAAGACCCATAGGCATCCTGGAGAACCATGCCCTATCCCCAACCTGCGTATAACAATCTAGCCACTAGTCGCTTTGGATAAAAGCAGTTGCTATGATCTGAAGCAACAATAAATGTTTAGTGTTGCTTGGTGTAAACAGTATTGAATTACCTCCGTTAAAAAAACGAACAGAAAATCCAAACCGATCATGAGGCGAGTGAACAGAGGACTTAAGCATCAACAACGGACCGCGGCACCTGAGCCCTGGCAGCGGGTTCGAGAGAGAGGGGAACCCATATCCTGACCCCTGATAGTGAACAACATGGTGGTTTGTCGCTTTCTGTGTTCACAGAACTGCGTGAATCTGGTCTCCATGGAGAAGCTGTAGGACAGACATGCAAACCAAAAAAAACTAAAAGAAACGAGCATTTGAATGTTCGTCTGTTGAGGTTAACAGCCTGAGGGAACTTTGACACAGTACCTGTGTGGGCGAGGGAGATGGGTGGAGTAGTGACTTGCAGGTAGATTGGGGCTGCTCTGACATCCAACTCCAACAACATACAAGGTCTTTAATTCCATAAAATGTCAAGAGATTCAGATGTCCATCACATGTCGTTCAGCACCACGACCAGTATGGTCGTTAAAGTACCATACATGATATCTGATTTGTGTTGCCAAAATATGAGTTTGCTATTAATCACACACACACACACACACACACACACACACACACACACACACACACACACACACACACACACACTTCTGTTTTTCAGAGTTAAACAAGTGGCCATGTCATCCTTAACACAAAACCTTCCTCCACTTTTTGCATTTTAGCTACTCAACAAACCCTGCAATGAATTGACGCCCAGGAGGCCAGACTCTGTGATTATGTGTACGCATGCGTACTGGCACATAATTACAAGCCTGTCGTTCTCCAGTCAAACTTCAGCCCCAATGCGGGGTTTTTTAAATGAGGAAGTGTCAAATTTGTTTATGAAAGTTGGGCCTATATGCGCTAAGAGGAAGCGTACAAAGGCGGCAGGCGTTCGGCCACTTTCCTCCTACTTCGTGGTTCGGTTATTAGTTCGGTTCAAGTGGACACAAGTTGTCCAAGAGCTCTTTACTGTTTGGGTAAATGTCCATCCAGTAACATAAAGTACATGCTTACCCTTCGCTTTCCAACCGTAAACGCAAACTCGTTTCTTGGTCAAATCCGTACGAAGTGAAAACGGAGAGAATGAGCGATGGTCTCCCGCGGTACCTGAAGGCAGCCAGCCCACCTGCACGGCCCCCCACTTACCTGCATCAGTCGGAGTGCCGTTAAAGTTTACCCCCTAAACCAAACCACCCAAACGAAAACTGTGCACCGAAAAGATGGGATGAGTGATTGCTCACCTTTAATAGATTCACAAAATCCTTTCGGATCAACGTCGTAAGTCTCCGTTATCACCAGTCAACCAGGTGTGTCGTACCGTTGGTTCTATACATGTTGGTTCAACCCGGAAAATACAGAAACGCGTCAAGCCAAAACATATCTGCAATATGTATCCTGGCTTCCGGCACGCAGATATCTATTATCTTCACAATAAAGGCCCTTGTGTTTAAACTTTATTAAGGTTTTAGGTATGGTCTATCTTTTTTAGGACAGTTAAATCAATAGTAAGACAATTACATAATAGACAATATTGTGGTTCCTTCTCTGACGCCACATATTATGTCGAGTACAAACATTGAAGATCAAATAATTGTATGTAAATACACATTTATTTTCTTAGGCCTTATACGTTGTCGACCTGCCCACTGCAGCATGCAGGCTTTTTTGGTTAAAACATGTAAGGCGTTTACAATATCTATAGTGTGAATGAATGTATAACCATGAAAAATGGTTGGTATGGATTTGCTTAATGACATAGCACGTAACAGCGTCTGTTTGCATATATGTATGACATACTTATAAAATCACTTTTATGCTGTACTAGAATCCTGAATTACTGTATGCAACCGATGCAAAAAGAACGGATTCTACCAACCACAACAAAATAGACTCCAAATAGACCTTTATTGTTGGAGACTAAATTCCACCGGATGCTGCCTTGGCTCTAACGCACACGCGCTTCACAGTGCTCTATGAGCGTGAGTTGGAGAACGGGGAGAGGCAGCCCGTAACTATAAAAGGAATTGATTTCTTGAGGAGGAAGTGACACTTATTGACAAACGAGCTGGCCTTAACCAAAGCAACAGTGCATTAGGAGTTTATATTTGACCCTTTTAGCCGCCGAATAGCGCAAAGACGGTCTCTAAGCAGCCCTTGCTGCCGGAGTAGTTCGTACTCTCTGTGATTGCCTCGAAGTCGGAGCCGTGCTCTCAACGCTACACATTTATGTAGCCCCAAGGCTCAGTTCTCGTTCAGCTTGGCACTGTCTTACTGCTCCTGTGCGGTGTCTACCGCTGACTGCACAAACATTTAGTTACATTTATAGTTGCAGAACACTGATTCATGTCAATTAGATGCACTAATCATGTAATTAAATAGCATGTTAATTAATCTGTAAATTAATTCAAGACGATAGTGTTATTAAGCTAGCACATTTATGCACGTTTGTTCCGATGTAATGCAGCTGATTGCATCCCTATTTTTTTGCATACAGACGAAGCAATTGCTGTCCCAAAAAATCACCACTCCCATCCCGCCTTCCACGATCTGTCTCTGGGTGTCGCCTCCCGAGGGACAGAGGGTAACCACATCACAGCTGGTTTTGAACTGCACAATGAGAGACGTAACAGACGATGTGTCATTCGTTCTTTTTATTGATCAGATCTGATATAACATTTAAACAGGAACAGTTATCACAGTATTATGAAGAATATCGGCTTCCTATGCGTCTGCAATAACGGGAAGGGGGGGCTGAACTCCAAGGAAGCGACTCTTTCGCGTCGTTACACTCTGCCAGCGGCAGGGGGCGCCAGAAGCCGTCCCCCATCCAGTCTTTCCAGTGATGTGCTTTGCGTTTTTCGTTTGGTCCTCGTTCTCCAGCCCGTCTCCATGGCGACGTTGCTGCGATGCGTGTCTTTCGTCGAAGCAGCGGAGGGCATGCACGGAATGACTTAAGAAACCGTTTAAAGAGCGGTAACTGCCCCCAGTAGATCCTTCTTTAGCTGCTTGCTATTCTAATGAGGTGTCTTTGGACCACCCCAGCCAGGCACAGCCGAAACCAACCTGGTGGTGTGGGATCGGAACCAAATGGGTTCATGGATACAGTCTTGTCTAGTAATCTACTTCTGATCGGGTTTGGGTCTGAACTGACTGCCATTTGTCTTGAGCCTCGATAAACTTTGATCTGACCCCTGGGGCCCGAAAGCGGTTTGAGGTTTTTTTTCCTTCAACTTTAATAAATTATTTTTGACTATCGTTATTATAATTATTATAAATTATTTTATGTCTAAAAACATTCAAGGTAATCCAATAAAGATTATAGCACAAACAAATGATTGGTAACGAGATTCGATGGTGAGTCAAACAGCACATGCTGTGTGTCTTTTCATCAGTTAGTTATATAACTGCTTTTTCTGGATGGAGGTCGCTTGGAGCTCCTTCAGACTCTGCTGCGGTCTTGGGCCTTATATAAGACAGTGCCTGGTCCCTTTGGGCTTGGTTCTTGTACAGCATCTTCGGACCTCTACTTGGTACACAAGTATTAGAAACCCTTATTTCAACCTGGAGATGAAACCATTCCACACACGACCCGTAGACCCGTAGGGCCATTCAAATATTCCGTTCTGTGATATCACCGTAGATATATAGTGAAGTGGTTCTCAATACAATGTAACAGATTATATCTTCAAGTCATGATCCTTCCTAGAGAGATGAGGTCACATCCACTCTGCACCAATGAAATAGTCTCTTCCTGGTCACATGACCAGCTTCGTCAGCCACAGCGGTCACTGCTCATTCAAACTATACACAACAACACCACATTTCTTTAGCAAACACAACCACAACAGCAACCAAAGACGATGTGATGTTGGGTGTCCTGATTGGTCGATTTCTACGTCATTTCAAAGAGGGTCACATTGTTTATTGGTCACTACTGGTTAAAGGGGGTGGGACTTAGGTCTGACATGGGGTAGGGGGGGTGCAGCAACACCATTCTTCTAGAATAACCCTGCACTTCTAAAAAACACAGACACTAACCCTACAATAACCCTAACTTAACCCTATGGACCACCCACTACCCCGACCTCTGCCCCAGCCCCCAATGTCTTCCAAGTCATTGAGGAAACACTTTTATGCAGCGTGCCTTAAGTGGATCGCTACCAAGTCAAGCACCAAGTAACACATAGGACCGAGCCCATAGGTAGCACTGATTCTGCCATCCAAGACCCCCTTCACAGGGGTGACAGAGACGGGTCACTAAGGAGCAGGTAGGGGTGAGACAGTACAGAGACGGGTCACTAAGGAGCAGGTAGGGGTTAGACAGTACAGAGACGGGTCATTATGGAGCAGGTAGGGGTTAGACAGTACAGGGACAGGTCATTAAGGAACAGGTAGGGGTTAGACAGTACAGGGACAGGTCATTAAGGAGCAGGTAGGGGTTAGACAGTACAGGGACAGGTCATTAAGGAACAGGTAGGGGTTAGACAGTGAATACAGATACAGGTCATTAAGGAGCAGGTAGGGGTTAGACAGTGAATATACAGAGATCGGTCATTAAGGAGCATCTAGATGCTGGACAGTACGGAAACATGTCATTAAGGAGCAGGAAGGGCGTAGAAAGCTTGCTCAAGGGGATTGAACAAAGAACCTTTCAGCTTGGATTCCAATAAACATATTGACGTTAAACACACCATACATCATACTACATATTAACTTAATGAAATCTACAGGAGTTATCGAGCATTGCCGTGACAACGGATTGTGTGCAGCGTTGCAGGGGACAGAATTTCCTCACAATGTTCTGTTATTCAAGATATAATACTGTCAGGCTACCCCCTCGTATTATGGGATGTGTAGAAGCAGAAGTCTGCTAGGAAGTACTATTGTGTTGGTAAAGACCAGTGAAATCCAGTCAATTCCCTCTCACTCCTGCAGCGTAAACTCCAGCCCCATACTTGATTCATTTACTGCGGAACATGGAATAAATATCTTCCAGAAGCTACTCCAGGAAATCCTCCGGGGGGAGGGGGGTGTAGTGAGACATAGACATATATAATACTGTGGAGATCTAGATGGGTTCAACATACACACACACACACACACACACACACACACACACACACACACACACACACCCACACGCAGACACACACACACACACACACACACACACACACACACACACACACACACACACACACACACACACACACACACACACACACACACACACACACACACACACACACACACACACACTCTCTCTCCTTGCTATGTAAACAAGGCTGTACATGTACAGGTGGGGTATACGTCTGAACAGATAAGAGATGTCTTGGTAGCTATACATTAGCTATACAGTTACAGAGCCTCCCAGCCAGTGCGAGCATGCTGGGTTACTATGGGAACACACTGGCAGCCGGCTTCTTTTTTGCTACAGCAGCTATTTACACAGAACCGGGCCGGAACCGCCCAGGGCGGGGGGGGGGGGGGGGGGGGGCGTCGGGGGCGGGGCTTGTGCTTTGGGGAGGCGACCACCGAGCTGGCTGTCAGTCTGACAGGATGTGGACGAAGGACAGGGGGAAGACGCCGCGGCGTTCCGGGTAGCCCTCGACGTGCCCGATCTGGAAGAGATTATTCCCATGATGCATTGCTTACACCTCGGCCCCCACCGATGTATAAGCCTGACTTTAACCACATCCTCAACTTCCCCTCTCACCTGAACATAAACACAAACATAAGCTTAATCTAGAAGAATATAATAGACATCATTATTGACAACATTACTTTACGCTTTACAATCCATGGAACTGTACACTCAAGTTTTCTAAATTCACACTCACTCAATAACTCTCGCACACACACTCACACACGGCGTGCGCATGCAAACACACATCAACACACGCTGTACCAAAGATATAATAACAAACATGTGCACCACCTTTAACAAGTTTGTCTGTGTGTGTGCATTCTTTCATCCGTGTGTGTTCCTTCGTCCGTGTGTGTGTGTGTGTGTGTGTGTGTGTGTGTGTGTGTGTGTGTGTGTGTGTGTGTGTGTGTGTGTGTGTGTGTGTGTGTGTGTGTGTGTGTGTGTGTGTGTGTGTGTGTGTGTGTGTGCGTCCTGGTACCTACCCACCACTCCTGGTCCTCCTCCCCTGTCACCACGATCACCTCCCCCTCGGCGAAGGTCAGCTCGTCGTCGTTGTCCGCCTGGCAGTCGTAGATGGTCTTCACGCGGCGCGTCTTGGCCTTGCCCTGCAGGGGGGGGGGGCACCGTCACGTTACTATACTCCACGATAAATCCTCCCACAAGTTAAAGCTTCTGTATTAACGAGCAAATTACAAAAAAGACACTGACCTTGTATTAAGTTAAAGGGTACAATATGCGCCTTTTGTGATTTCAAGATAGCTCCATTGTAAATTTTGGGGAAAGAACTTCTCCTACTTACCCCTCAATCTCCCTACTCCCTCCTCACCCCTCCATCTCCTAACTCCCTCCTCCTCACCCCTCCATCTCCTAACTCCCTCCTCCTCACCCCTCAATCTCCCTACTCTCTCCTCCTCACCCCTCTATCTCCCTACACTCTCCTCCTCACCCCTCCATCTCCCTACTCTCTCCTCCTCACCCCTCCATCTCCCTCCTCTCTCCTCCTCACCCTACTCTCTCCTCCTCACCCCTCTATCTCCCTACTCTCTCCTCACCCTCCATCTCCCTACTCTCTCCTCCTCACCCCTCTATCTCCCTACACTCTCCTCACCCCTCCATCTCCCTACTCTCTCCTCCTCACCCCTCCATCTCCCTACTCTCTCCTCCTCACCCCTCCATCTCCCTACTCTCTCCTCCTCACCCTACCCTCTCCTCCTCACCCCTCCATCTCCCTACACTCTCCTCACCCCTCCATCTCCCTACACTCTCCTCACCCCTCCATCTCCCTACACTCTCCTCACCCCTCCATCTCCCTACTCTCTCCTCCTCACCCCTCCATCTCCCTACTCCCTCCTCACCCCTCCATCTCCCTACTCTCTCCTCACCCCTCCATCTCCCTACTCTCTCCTCCTCACCCCTCCATCTCCCTACTCTCTCCTCACCCCTCCATCTCCCTACTCTCTCCTCCTCACCCCTCCATCTCCTTACTCTCTCGAAAGCCCTCCCGCTCCCTAATCTCTCTAATCCCCTCCCTCTCTCCAAGCCCCGCCCACCCTCTAGAAGCGAGGCCAACTAAACAAAATGTCCCATGAGATTTCTCTACGCTGCTGTAGAATCTGAGCAATTAGCCTGGATCGCTGTAGCCTTGAAGGGAGCATCTACCAGACACAGTGTGTAAGAGCCAAGTAGCACAGTGTACCTTTGATATTGTCCCATATTAAGATTAATTTCCGCTGTATTAAGTGAATGCATTCAGCAGCCCAAAATATCTGTGGCCTTAACGGTATCCATGATAACAAGCGGCTCCATCTCACCGTGTTGAGTTTGCGTGGCAGAGGGATGGGCGTCTCCACGGCGTCCGACGTGGTTCCGTTGGTCTCCTGCTCCTCCGGCTCCCCCTGCTGGACAGACTTGCTGTCATTCCCGCCGGAGCTCGCCGTCTCAGTGGTAACGGCGGCGTGAGGGGGCGGGCCGGAGAGCCGGGGTCGCTGGGCCAGCTGGGGCTTGGGGGGCAGGTCCTTCAGTTGGGGTTTGGGCGGCAGGTCGGCCAGCGAGGGCTTCTCGGCCAATGGGAGTCTCTGCTGGGTTGAGTCGACGGGCGTGGGGGGGGGCTTCGGGGAGGCGTCGATGAAGGGCGGGGACTTCTGGGCGGGGTCGGAGGGCGAGGGGGAGGGCCTCTGGGTGGGCTGCGAGGACTTGTCCAACGAGGGGAGGTGGACTGTGTCGATCTTCCTTAGAGCCACTGGTACACCAGAGAGAGACGGAGAGAAAGAGAGAGAGAGAGAGAGAGAGAGAGAGAGAGAGAGAGAGAGAGAGAGAGAGAGAGAGAGAGATGGATTAACATTATGTAGTATATTGAGGAGTGAAAGAGAATGACAGATTAAGAGATAATGATACTTAGAGAGATTACCTTTCTGAGGTAGTTTGGGAAGAACCCGTGGTCCCAGAGTGGACTTTGTGTTGCTAGTGTTGGTGCTGTGACAGACAAAAGGTTAAAGGTCAAGTTTACATCACAGGCCTTAAAACAGTCTACCTCAAAGTCTCCTATTTCTCTGTTTAAAACTCTATACGTACGTTCTGTGTGTGTGTGTGCATGCGTGCTTGTGTGTGTTTGTGTGTGTACCTTTGCTGCTGCTGGTGTCCCTCAAACTTGTTACCAGGTGAGCTTCTGCTTCCTGTCTGGGAGAAGTCACTTCCTGTTGAGGGAGTGAAGTCACATCCTGTGGAGGGACGAGAGACAACGTTAGTCACATATGGGGTCAAAGGTCAGAGGCTGTTTCTGTGTGTGTCTGTGTGTGAGTGTGAGCTCATCTTAAAAAAAGAAAGATCTTTTGAAGCTGCACACACACACACACACACACACACACACACACACACACACACACACACACACACACACACACACACACACACACACACACACACACACACACACACACACACACACACCCTTGCTGTGGTGACCTTGCATCACAGGGCTGGGGGGGTCGGACATAGTGCGCTTGTGTTCGGGTGGGGGTGGTGGAGGTCTCTTCTTGAGGGTGGAGCTTCCACCTGCTGTTCCACAGGGGGCGGAGTTAAGAGGCAGCGAGGTGGGCGGGTCAGCCGGGATACCTGGAGGGGGCGGGGCCATTTATTACAAATCCTATCTGTAACATATTTGCACATTATGATTAACATTTATGCTACTCTCATTCACGCAACTTTTAAACGTATCATTACTCTTTTGTACATTTATAACTTTCTTATCTTTATTTCTTAGTAAATGTTGTATTATCATCCTTTTTGTTATTGTACTTTGAACGTTGTGTTATAAATGTATTCTAACCATTTTGTTTTGAGGTATTATGACCATAGTGCCTTTACATGTATTATAACCATTGTTATTTCATTATACTGGTGTGGTCCCCTGCTCATACCTTTCCCCAGGTTCCTGACGGGGGCCGGGGTCCCTGAGTCGGGCCCGGGGGAGGGAGGGTTGTCGGTGGAGCTGCTGAACACAGGGTTAGCGAAGGCGCCGTACGACAGCCGCTGCTTGTCCCGGTGGGGGGCAAAGCCTCCTGGGAGACCGAGTTTATCCTGTGAGGACCCGCTGGAGGAGAAGCTCTGACAGAAGCTCTGAGGGCGGGGGGAGCGGTCCTTCTTCACTGGACTACACTGAGGAATGATACACACCCCTTTAATACATAGACTCACACTCCACCTTTAATACATAGACTCACACTCTACCTTTAATACATACACTATATTACATAAACCATCTCTACACTGGACTACACTGAGGAATGATACACACCCCTTTAATACATAGACTCACACTCCACCTTTAATACATATACTATATTACATAAACCATCTCTTCACTGGACTACACTGAGGAATGATACGTAGGAATAATACACACACACCCTTTAATACATAGACCTACACTCCATCTATAATCTATGTACCTTCATGAATTTTTTATACATACACCATCTATAATACATTGACTAAATTACATAAACTATCTCTTCTTCATCAATCTGTCCCTCCCTCTACCTTGTCGTCCAGCTCGTCATCGCTGTCGTCCAGCTCCTCCATGCGGAGGTTCCAGTCAAACTCCACGTGGACGTGAGGATTAAACCTGCCAGAAGCAGCCTCCAGCAGCTAGAGAGACATGGGGGGAGAGAGAGAGACATAGGGGCAGAGAGAGAGAGAGAGAGAGAGAGAGAGAGAGAGAGAGAGAGAGAGAGAGAGAGAGAGAGAGAGAGAGAGAGAGAGAGAGAGAGAGACATAGAGCAGAGATTGACATAGGTCAGAAAGAGAGACATGTAGATAAAGATAAGTGGTGACACAGCTGATTAGGGTGAGACGCTGATGGTTCGTTTGGGTGGGTACATACCGGTTCCTCACACTGGCCATTCCTCAGTCTCCTGGCAATGTCCAGAGCCGTCTCACCACTCTGATTGGCTGTTAGGGGAAAGGGGCAGTGAGTCCTCAATTCATTGTGACCATGTAATCATTCCAGTTCATTTGTAGATAAATACCATCGCTCCTGAAATCCATACCACTCAGACACGACTTGGACTAGTTTAAAACAGTCAAGCATAGCATGTTCTGACATAGCCTAGGGTAACATAGCAAAGCATAGCCTGGCCTAGCATATCATAGCCTAGCGTAGCATATCCTACCGATGTCAATGGCAGGTTTGCCCCTCAGTAGCAGCTTGACACACTGGTGTTTCTCGTACAGACAGCAGTAGTGGAGCGCCGTGTTCCCGCTCTCCGTCTGGCGGTCCAGATTACCACTAGGGGGCGACACACAGAGACACAGCATCACAGCCCCGCATCACAGGAACCGACAGGACACGTCTGTGTGTCCTCCATAGGTAGGGGTGTTTAGAGGCCACAGCCTCCAACAGCCTTTTTGTTTTAAAAAATAATTGAGGTCCTTCCATCGGAACAGACGCTTATTAAGAACCAGTAACTACCTGTTCTGGACCAGGAAGTCAACCAGGTGGAGGGAAGTGTGGTCCGAGGTCCTCACGCAGTAGTGAAGAACGGTCTCTCCAGACTCCTGAAACACACACAAAACACACACGGTGGAGGCCTCATCAAAACATGCTAGCTAGCGTCATCAAAACATGCTAGCAGCTTCTAACTGAATATGCTAACACAACATGCTAACTGAATATGCTAACACAACATGCTCACTGAATATGCTAACACAACAGGGTCACTGAATCTGCTTACTGTTAAACCAAAACAATAAACAATAAACAATACAAGATGTACTCCCTCCTCACAGACCTGAAGGCCACGCCATTAAAAACGACAATCAGTTTGCAGTTTTTGTTTATCATTATTTGTAAGGACCCACTCGAAAATGAGATGGTACATCTATGCATGAAATAAAGAATAATGAAACCTAGTGATTAAATGGAACATGCTAACACAGCGTTAGCTACACCAGCCACACCTTCTCAGCGTCGGGCAGTGGCTCCAATAGCTCCGCCCCCTCTGCGTACAGCTTGATGAGTGACAGCAGGTCTCGAGAGCGCACCGCATCGTACACCTCCGCCACCCGGCCCGTCGCCATGGCAGTGGTCCGCCTGGTGAACTTGTGGTCGATGTATTTGGCGTTGATGTACTCCCTCCTCACAGACCTGGGAAGGCCACGCCATTAAAAACGACAATCAGTTTGCAGTTTTTGTAGGAGGATCTGCGTTCTGAATATCTTGATAAGAACCTTCAACCAGAATGTTTTCATTTTAAATTAACGTTAAATGTTGGTGGATAAGGGCTTTGTTTATGTTGTCTATGTATTTGCTATGTCATTGTTATCGTCACGTAAGTCGGTTCCGGGGGGCATGTGTGAAAAGATGGATTTTGTGTTGTGTATTTGCTAAAAAAGTGAAGACCAGCAATAGTGGCAACATTAATAACGATGCTGTTCAAAGTGATCTAATATTAGTTCAAGGGTTTGGATAAAGGGGTCCTTGAGCTGCTGTTCCGGGGCTGTACCGGGGCTGTGGGTTTAGGGGTTAGGACCCCTGAACGCCCAGCGAAAGGTTCTCAGGTTAACCCTAATGTGTTCAAGTGTCAGATTCTACACGGTTAAGAATGGGAGGAAAACGTTTACCTTAGTTGTTGTTTTTTTAAACTGAATTCATTAACTAGGTTATTTCAGAGGTTACTCTGTTGTTCAATGCTTTGCTATTTGAAATTAATTAAAAACTAGCGCAGCCCTTTTCCTTTTTTCCTCATGTATTCGTTGGTTATTGGTTACTAACTTCCTGGTTTCTCTTCCTATATTTGTTGCTTATAGGTTACTAACTTGCTGGTTTCTCCTCCAATATTTGTTTCTTATAGGCTACTAACTTCCTGGTTTCTCCTGTACTTGTTGCTGATTGGTTACTAACTTGCTGGTTTCCCCTCCTTTACTTGTTGCTGATTGGTTACTCACATGTCGCTGGACGGGCTGGGCTTAGCGGATGCCGAGGGAAGGTTTCCTTCCAGGATCTCATTAAAACTACTGTTCCCAACATTCTTAGCAACCTGAAGATGATTTAGAAAGAAGAAAACATTATTATAGATTAATAAAGTGATTTTCCTGCATCAACCCTTTGTTGAATTTGACATTCAAAACATTGTAAACAATTTGGTAACGACATTGAGATACAGTCTGACAGACACAGACAGGCCGAGGGCGACAGACAGAGAAACACAGGTTAATATAGAGACACACAAACAGTGTGAAACACAGACAGACAAACAATAGAGACATGCATGCAGACAGACAAAGAAACAAAGAAACAAACAGACGGATAGACAGACAAACAGAATCGATATGTGAACAGAAAGAGAGAGAGAGACAGATGACAGACGGACGAGGACACAGACAGGTGAACGGGTCTGTCAGACAGGGAGACAGACGGACGAGGACACAGACAGGTGAACAGGCAGACAGACGGACGAGGACACAGACAGGTGAACGGGCAGACGCCCCGTCTGTCAGACAGGGAGACAGACGGACGTACCAGCAGCTCAGAGGTGCCCAGCTTGTCCAGCTCCAGGGACTGGATCCGGGACACGTGGACGCCCATCTCCCTGTGGATGCCCGAGCACTCGATGCAGGTAACCACCCCCAGGTTGGTGGAGATCCAGCGGGGCTCTGCAAC
Organism: Gadus chalcogrammus; assembly: GCF_026213295.1. Classification (NCBI taxonomy): domain Eukaryota; kingdom Metazoa; phylum Chordata; class Actinopteri; order Gadiformes; family Gadidae; genus Gadus; species Gadus chalcogrammus. The sequence goes on along the minus strand of NC_079419.1, from coordinate 13,827,136 downwards.
AACAGGGGGAAGAAGCTCACCCATCGCTCACACTCCCGCTCCCCGCCGGCGGTCAGTCCCTTCCCGGCGTTGACCATTCGGTCTTCTTCACGGTAAAACACGGCTCATGGTGTCCTGGTGCGGTCCTACCTGCCGCTCCACAGTCACAGCAGGAGTCGTTGCCGGGCATCCTGAGCACCTCCTCGATGACACTCCGGGTCAGCTCCTCCATGGAGCTGTCCCCCGCCGTGCTCTGAGCGCCTCCCCCCTGGAACGCCACGTTCAGCGCCTCCTCCTTACTGTTGGTCAGCACCGAGATCCAACTGGAGAGGGGGGAGGGAGGGAGGGAGGGAGAGAGGGAGGGCGGAGGGAGGGAGGGCGGAGGGAGGGAGGGAGAGAGGGAGGGCGGAGGGAGGGAGGGAGAGAGGGAGGGAGAGAGGGAGGGCGGAGGGAGGGAGGGAGGGCGGAGGGAGGGAGAGAGGGAGGGCGGAGGGAGGGAGAGAGGGAGGGAGAGGGAGAATATGGGAGAAACGGAAGGAGGAAGGGAGGGAGGGAGGAAAAGACGGGGGGAGGGAAATACGGAAGGAGGGACAGAGAGAGGGGGGAGGGAGGGAAAGATTGAGGGTTGGAGGGACAGAGGGAGGGAGGGAGGAAGACAGACAAACAGACAGACAGAAAGACAGACAGACAGACAGACAGACAGACAGACAGACAGACAGACAGACAGACAGACAGACAGACAGACAGACAGACAGACAGACAGGCAGACAGACAGGACGACACAGAGAGACAGAGATTGACGGACAAAGAGACAGACGGAGAGACATAGCGACACACAGAGAGACATAGCAGGGAGTAGTGATTAGATTTGTGTTGAATGTCACTGTGTTCCATCCACATGACAAATCCCGAGTAGGACTGTGAGCGAGGACACGTCTTACATGACAAACTCCTGCTCATCCTCCGCCTGGAAGTGGTACGTTCTGTTATCTGGAACAACGGGAACAAAACATTATAGCTCCGTCGTTTATAGACAGTATTATTTAACTAATCGCTCAACTATTGGGAGGCATTGGGGAGTTAACAGATGATTAGTATTCAGTTAGCTAGCTAAAACCTAATTTATAGTCGCCTTGAATGAACAGCAAAAAGCCGTGGCTGGCAGTGGCTGTGTTTTGGACCATAGACTGCAGTTGAGATTATAAATCTCCCTTAAAGCTACGGGTATCACAATAGCAATCATTTAATTAAATGTTCTAAAATAATACAAATAAATATCAGCTATCTGTGGATGTCCCAGGCCTTGTAATAACCCCGGCCAATCCGTTTTTTCGGCCGCAATGAAATAATTGGATGGCCTATCTGTCTGTCTACCTAGCTACCTGGCTACCTGCGTGCACTCTGCCCGTGCACTTGTTGCACATGACCGGAGCTGACTCTGGTTGGTTTCCTACTCCAGCTTAAAGGAAGGCTGGTTTCCTACTATTGCCTACCCTAGCTTTAAGGAATGCAGATTTCCTACTATATTGCCTACCCTAGCTTTAAGGAAGGCTGGTTTCCCACTCTATTTCCTACCCTAGCTTTAAGGAAGGAAGGAATGCACGCAGCCTACTCACAGGAAATGAGGTCAAAGCATTTTTTGTCATCCCCGCCTGGTTTCACCTGACAGGTCAACAGGTTCAGTCTTACAGGCTGCCTGTTAGACTGAAGGACAGAGACAGAGAGATAGACACAGACACACACACACACACACGCATACATAAGAATCCCCACCAGTTACTGTCTGCAGCAAGAGTATTATGCAAAAAGGACAACAAATCGTTATAGTCTTGAAAGCAAGAGCGTTGCATTGTGGGCGATGTAGTTCTTACTGTTGCGTGGGAGATGGTAAGGATCCCACTCTTGACGGAGCACTTCCTCCTCTGCCAGACCTTTCTTATCCTAGGGTGGGGAAACAAGCTATGAGTCATATTGTGTGTGTGTGTGTGTGTGTGTGTGTGTGTGTGTGTGTGTGTGTGTGTGTGTGTGTGTGTGTGTGTGTGTGTGTGTGTGTGTGTGTGTGTGTGTGTGTGTGTGTGTGTGTGTGTGTGTGTGTGTGTGTGTGTATACAGGCCTACCCATCACTTTTCTTTAAGAGGTAGCCTTTCTTCTCACAGCCAAACTCCTTGTTCCCCTGAAGCTGGTGCATGCTGTACCCAGCCTGTCTGCTCTGGGAGTCCTACACACACACACGCATAAGCACGCACACACCAACACACACACAGCCAAAGAAACGAGCATGCACATACACACAAGCACGCAAACACACACAAGAACACACACAAACCAACACACTATATTGTAGCCACAAAATAATTGTTTTTTTTAGGAAACGTGAATGAAAAGTATGCTTCAAATGCAGTGCTGTGCTATGGGAACTCATCATATGGAATACATGATAAAATAATGCATTGATTAGTATTATCTGAAGGGCACAGTACCGTAGAAGCAGAGAGAGCAGCGACGACAAACTGTCACAGAGGCAAGGCGATACGTAACCATGACAACCACATGCTCAACCAATCACACGGCACAGCCATGCACAGTAGCAGGGTAATTTAAAACACCTTAACACCTTACATTCAAAGTAGTGACAAACAGTATATTGGCATTACTTCAGCAAGAATATATTATAATATGAATGTGTGTTCACTATTGCAACAAACATGTACATAAATAACACATACACACGCACACACACACACAAAGCATGCTATAAGCATCAGCACTGTGTGTCAAATGACGTGTACAACGGCAACATAAACACACGCAGCATTCATTTAAGTGTTGTTTTTACCAAATGCAGGTTGACCTCAAGCTAGTTTTTTAACAAATAATTTCTGTCAAAGCAAACAGGAGGACTTTTAGCTCAAAAAGTAAGTAATTAACAGTCCTGTTCAACAACAATCCCTCTGCAGGTGTGCTCATTTGACAACACATTTAGTGCATTTACATCTTCAACACATCCACCAGCGGGAAGCGGCGAGCTCCATGCAACATACAACACCAACGGTCACCAACAGGCTAACAACAAGCTGATGAAGTCCGTCCTTAAAGACTTACTCTCCTCGACTACAGTCCCAGACAGCAGAGAGAGAGAGACAGACAGACAGACAGACAGACAGACAGACAGACAGAGAGACAGACAGACAGAGAGAGAGACAGACAGACAGAGAGAGAGACAGACAGAGAGACAGACAGACAGAGAGGCAGACATGCAGGCATAATGTCAGCCATAGAGAATGCATCACTTCCACTGCCGTTTCCACTGTAAGCACCTTCCTTCTCATGGATGGCCGCTGTGTATCCAGTTCTGATAACACATCCACCCCCCTTCCCACACACACACACGTCTTGGGGTAATTTGAGGTATCTTGGGTTATCCCAGGTTATCTTGAGTATCCTAGGGTACACTGTTTTATTTTGGGGTATCCTGGAATACACCCGGGTATTTGGGGTATCCTAGTGTGTCCTGGGGTACACCTGGGTATTTGGAGGTATCCGGGGGTCCACCTGGGTATTTGGGGGTGTCCGGGGGTACACCTGGGTTTTTGGAGGTATCCGGGGGTACACCTGGGTATTTGGGGGAGTCCGGGGATGTCCTACCTCCTTCTGCTCCAGCTGCAGGGAGTCCTTGATGAGTTCCCTGAGTGCGGTCAGCTGCTTCTTCTCCTCGTCTTGACTCTGCTTGATCTGGGGATGGAGCGGATCAGACATGAAGCTACACCTTGCTACTCCACCTTCTCCTCCAGCTCTACCTTCTGTTAGGACACACTTTCTCCTCCACCTTCTGTTAGGACACACTTTCTCCTCCACCTTCTTTTAAGACACACCTTCTCCTCGACCTCTACCTTCTGTTGAGACACATCTTCTCTTGCACTACCATTCTGTTGATATACAAACCTTACTTCGTAATCCCTTATTGTTATCGCTTATTGCAAAAGTTTACCCATTTTTTGGTTTTCCTCTTTAAAACAGTTACATTCAAAACCTGATATGCAAAAAGAAGGAATGAAATACAAGGTTTATATAAAGGTAAACCGTAGCAGTATTCAGACTAAATATTTTGCAGCAAATTTGACTCGCAACAAAATCCTGTTGTTGTTTAAAGTAGATGAGTGGACTCTTTATGGATTTCTTCCCACTGTTAGTCTAGCAAGGCAAATGGAAACGGAATCCATAAATAATACCAACATTCCAGGAAGTCACCCATCACTTCCAAGCCATTCCCAAGATAGATGGGTGTTCCTTCTCAAAGATTTCACCTTTTTCAATATTTTTTTCCCAATCTTATCATACCAAACGTTGGCCATGAAGCCATTTCAAAATATCTGACAGTGATGAAAACAAAAAGTTGTGTAGAAATGTTTCAATTTGGCAGAGTTTGATTTGGTATCGTTATTAGTTCGGTTCAACTCCTCTCCAGCTATCATGTGTCAGGGACATCGCGTCCCAAGACCACTGAGTCCCCGGCTTTATGCCAGCGCAGCAGGCCTGCACCACAGACAGACATGCAGACAGACAGACAGACAGAGACAGACAGCAGGCCTGCCCCAGAAAGACAGGCATGCAGACAGACAGACAGACAGACAGACAGACAGACAGACAGACAGACAGACAGACAGACAGACAGACAGACAGACAGACAGACAGACAGACAGACAGACAGACAGACAGACAGATGCAGCAGGCCTGCATTAGGGGGAATGTCCTACACCAGTGGTTCCCAGACATTTTTGCAGGGATGAGCCTCTAAACAACTGTCAAGGTCAACTGAGTACCCGCAGTGATATGGGAACAACTAATGCTAACCCGAATATACAGTATTTAATAACAGAACTGCATTTAAAAATATAAGAACCAGGGATTTAAATTGACTGTTTGCAACAAGAGATTGACGCTTACGTTGGACAGATCGGTTGCCAGTTTCTCAATGTACTGCTTCAACTTATCAGCCGTCTTCAGACCATCCTGGAAAAAACTATATAGACAAGAAGACAAGAATGAGATGCAGAATAGAACAATATAGAGCATAGAATATCACATATGACATATATAAGTTACGTGAATCTAGATACTTTTCTTTATTTTCAATCCAGATGAACATTGCAATTTGTTTACATTCACATCTTCTGCCGTCGAGGAGCTCGTATCTCATATCTCAACATGTTTAGATCCCTTGTGTGCTTGGACATGAAATAAGACTAATCGTCCAAAATATTAAATGAGCGGTTAGCCATCGGAGGTCCGCAGAGCTTACTATGTCTTAGTTGCATTATGGAAATAACTACTTTCTGAAACCCAGACTATTTTCGAATACATGCAAGGACTACTTTTGAACTTGAAAATCGAGAATAAGATTCCTCTACATATTGATGACAAATTAAGGCTGATGTGTTTTCAAGTTAGGCTCTTTAAAGCTAGGCAAGGGAATTTTGAGAAACCAGCAATAGTAAGCTTGATTTATCAGTATCAGTAAGTATCCAACTGAAAGAATCCCACCCCTCCCTTCAGGCATACCTCCAAAGCACTCCCCCAAAACACATGACTAGCTTGCTGGCTTCAGCATTGGTCTACCTAGCCTTGTGGAAGACTCCGGTCATGCCTAATGAGCACACGGGCAGAGCATGCGCAGAAAGCAGAGCCGGTAGTGAGACAGACTGGGGCAGAATGAAAGGATTGGACTGACTTAATACAAGCCTGCGACAACCACAGAGAATCTTTCTTATTTTTTTCAGAGCATTTGATGAACTGATTGCTTTCAGGATGTAAAGATAATTTAACAAATATAATAAAAAATGCCTCCTAAATAAAATGCATAGACCAGCAGTGGCCGTAAAGCAGCTCCAACGGCTGGAAGTGTTTCGGATTGGTGCTAGATGTGGTTCTTACTTGCACTGAGCGTGGTAATACTTGATGAGGTTCTGCAGCAGGTCCACCCCCTTTTTGGTTTTGATCTCATTCACCTTGATGAGGTACTGTTAGACGGAGAAACAAGTACAGGTCTCACTACACACACCAGCTAGCATCATGTAGCTAAGCTAGGGCTAACCCCCTGCAGCTACCATCATGTAGCTGACATACACCTTAATATAATTCGGCTAAGATACAGGTAAATATCATAAATCCAACATCATGTAGCTAAGGTGCAGTTAAATATCATATAGTTCAGATCATGTAGTTAATATACAGCTACATATCAGATCGCTCAAATCCTGCAGCCAAAATACAGCTCATATCATATACCAGTAGCTAACAGCTATAACTTCAAAATGACAGACATATATACGGTCAGACAGACAGACATACAGACAGACATGAAGACAGACACAAAGACAAAGACAGGCATAGACACACAGAAACACAGAAAGAAAGAAAGACAAACAGACACAGACATATTGACAGAAAGACAGGCAGACAGACCTCACACATCTGCAGTTGGAACAGTCTCCTCTCCTTCTCCATCTCCTCAGCGATCTCGGCTCCGGTGATCTCTGTACGGATCATACCATGCTGCTTAGCATGTTCCCTCTTCTCCTTCTCTATCTTAGAGCTGAGGGACAGACAGACAGACAGACAGACAGACAGACAGACAGACAGACAGACAGACAGACAGACAGACAGACAGACAGACAGACAGACAGACAGACCAGCAGGTACACAGACAGACAGACAGACCAGCAGGTACACAGACAGATGGGAAGACCAATCAGCAGACAGACAGACAGGGAGACAGAGAGAGAGAGGCGGGGGACAGAGGGACAGACAGTCAGTCAGACAGACAGTCAGTCAGACAGACAGACAGACAGACAGACAGACAGACAGACAGACAGACAGACAGACAGACAGACAGACAGACAGACAGACAGACAGACACAGACAGACAGACAGATAAAAATATGTTACATTAGCACATGGTCACCGCTCAACCAGAAATAACAAAGCTGCTTCACAAACAAAAAGTAAACAGACAACGTACAACTTGGTCTCATAGTCCTTCCAGGCCTTGTCAAAGGGTTTCTTGATGTCCTGGAGACCAGAAAGTAAAATGTTACTGTCTGCGTTCCACTTGTGTTGACAAAAGTGGATTGAATACACCTTATTGGACATTATCTTACTTTAATTTAATAATCAAATCTAAAATAATCTATCCCCACAACTCCACATTTTACAGTAAAGGCTTTGCAGAGCAACATTTAAGAGATGAGTAACAGTTGTACCTAGTCCGACATAATCTAACGTGAGATAATGTAATCTAATGTGATACAATCGAATGCGATATAATCTAATGGGATATCCTCTAATATGATATCATCTAATGTGATATAATCCAGGATGCTCTTACCCCTTTCACACCCTTCAGGTCTCCCTTCAACAGAGAATCCAAGGAGAAGACGACATTATGACTGAGACTCTGCAGCTACAGGGGAGAGGGGAGGAGGGCATAAGAGAGGAGGAGAGGAGAGGGGAGGAGGGGAGAGGAGGGGAGAGGAGAGAGAAGGGGTGGTAGAGAGTGGGGAGGAGAGGAGAGGGGAGGAGGACATAAGAGAGGAGGAGAGGAGAGGAGAGGAGGACATAAGAGAGGAGGAGAGGAGAGGGGAGGAGGGGAGAGGAGGGGAGAGGAGAGGAGGAGAGGAGAGGGGAGGAGGACATAAGAGAGGAGGAGAGGAGAGGGGAGGAGGGGAGAGGAGAGGAGGAGAGGAGAGGGGAGGAGGGGAGAGGAGAGGAGGAGAGGAGGAGGGGAGAGGAGAGGAGGAGAGGAGAGGGGAGGAGGACATAAGAGAGGAGGAGAGGAGAGGGGAGGAGGGGAGAGGAGAGGAGGAGAGGAGAGGAGAGGAGAGGAGAGGAGAGGAGAGGAGGACATAAGAGAGGAGGAGAGGAGAGGGGAGGAGGACATAAGAGAGGAGGAGAGGAGAGGGGAGGAGGGGAGAGGAGAGGAGGAGAGGAGAGGGGAGGAGGGGAGAGGAGGAGAGGAGAGGGGAGGAGGGGAGAGGAGGAGAGGAGAGGGGAGGAGGGGAGAGGAGAGCAGAGGAGAGGAGAGGGGAGGAGGACATAAGAGAGGAGGAGAGGAGAGGGGAGGAGGGGAGAGGAGAGCAGAGGAGAGAGAAGGGGTGGTAGAGAGTGGGGAGGAGAGGAGAGGGGATGGTAGGCAGAGAAGATGGGAGGAGAGAACGGGATATAATAGGAGAGAAGAGATAGGAGAAGATAAAAGACCATTTATAAATTATTAATAAACAAGTGACTTTTTAGCTTTTGTGAAAAACAGGCCTAATGGCAGAGATGGACTAAAAGATAGATTTTACACTATATTAAATACATTAGTCCAACTACAATCAATACATTTAATGGTGAGGAAAAGCACTATCTGCACAGGATGCAGGAGCTGGGGCACTCAGGTGTAGGATAAGGTCAATGCTGCAATCTTTCACAAAGCATATATAATACATATAATGGCATTTTTAATATAGGGGAGAGTGGTGTCAGATGAGCCAGTGGGTAAGTTGACCCAGCCCCTGTATTTAGGCAACTGTACACATTTGTTGTCATTGACCATCAATTCAGGAAGCACACATAATTTATATCTGGCTGTGATAGAATCTGTGATAGATGGTACATGGCAAAGTTGCAAGTACGTTTTTTTCACAATGCTTGTCGAAGTAGGTTTTTAACATATTAGGTATAATGACTGCTATGCCAAAGCAAATGTATCCACACGTAAAAATATATGTCATACATGTTGGTGATTTTGCCAAGATATAAAACCATGGGAATTATTTAGCCAGAATTTTTAATCTAGGCAGCTGTTACATGAAACAAATAAATACGACTATTTGGAGATGGAAAATGCATTCAACTTGAAAGAATAAATTGATCCATTTACCATAATTTCACAGACCTATGTAATAGATGCATTGTTATCATTTTAATTGACAGGGGACATTCTGAATTAAAGGTAGATATCTTCATTTGACTTCTGTCTTATTTTTCCTTGCCTAGAGGACAACATGAGTAGAAATTGGCTCATCTTACCCCACACGCCCTATAGGGTAATTCAGAACTAATTTGAGAGCAGGATTCAGGCTTGATTCCCATCCCGTGCGTGTGTGCGCGTGTGTGTGCGGGTTTGATTAAGCATACGTATGTGTGCAAAACCGGGAAGGAAACATGTTCTTGACACTTGGTTTATATGATGTCATATTACATAAGTCATTATGCGATCTTTGTTCCATCTTGGGGCTAAACGCTATCTGGGCGTTACCCCATCCCGCTAACGTTTAGAACCAAGATGGCCGCTTAGAACCAGAGGAGGGGGACACACCAGGTTTTTGAGGAGCACTGACAGCTCCTTGATGAGGCCTGAGAAGGTGATGAAGGCGGTCCCCAGGTCAACATTGTCCCGGCTCATGAAGTTCCCGCCGAACTTATCCAGAGCCTGGCTGTAGTTCTCCTCGTTCTGGATGTGGTCTGCGTGGAAACAACACGCAAACAAGAGACATTAGCCCCTATGTTAGGAGAAAGAAAGACACTGGAATTGGACAAGGCATGTTAGTGCTACCGGTGAAGAAAAACATGTTGACGGCATCCTAGCTCCAACACTTAGAAGACAAATGTAGATTGCACTGACACATACAACAAATGTATCTCACAATACTGAAGCAATAGGGAATGATGAGTAGTACCTTGGCCAGAGTTGTAGACAGCTTTCACTGACTTCTTGACCTTCTGTAGGGCAGTGCGGTCCTGGTCTAAAGCCTAACGCAAGGAGAGAGACAGAGAGAGAGACAGAGAGATTCCAGTCCGGTTTAGGGTTCAAACCCAAACAACTGATAGATAATATGCATATTGTTGTTGTAATGTCACAGTTAGTCTCAAAGCCCTTTATCACAGTTAGTCTCAAAGCCCTATATCACAGTTAGTCTTAAAGCCCTATATCACAGTTAGTCTCAAAGCCCTTTATCACAGTTAGTCTAAAAGCCCTTTATCACAGTTAGTCTCAAAGCCCTATATCACAGTTAGTCTTAAAGCCCTATATCACAGTTAGTCTCAAAGCCCTTTATCACAGTTAGTCTCAAAGCCCTATACTGTATCACAATTAGTCTTAAAGCCCTATGTCACAGTTAGTCTCAGATATCTTTATCACAGTTAGTCCCAAAGCCCTTTGTCAAAGTTAGAGTCTCAAAGCCATTTATCACAGTTACAGCCTCAAAGACCTTTACCACAGTTAGTAGCATGTCCTTCATCAGAGCAATAGTCTCAAATACCTGTATCACAATAAGTAGGACTTTATACCAGTTATAGTCTGTAAAACTCCCAAACACACAGCAAGAAAAGGAAGACAACTTTAGATGATAATATCAGAGGGGCTTTCTAGAATGACTAGACTTGTAAGATGGAAATAATGTGAAAGTTTAACAAGCAAAGGAGACGGCAATGAGACAGAACAGCAGGAAGAAGGGAGAAACCAGGACAAGGCAGGAGGACCCAGATAGACATTTATAGCATCTGTCTTCGAGCCACAGTGGTTTTGGGCCAGACGCGGTCTGTATAGCTTGGACTGCAGTAATTAAGATGTTACTGGGCAGGAAAAAACACCAGAATAAACTCAACAACAATGCGTCCTTGAGCCTCGTAAACAGATCAATGCCACACACCGATCATCACTTGAGTTGTTCTCACCCAACCAACTGACTTTGGCTCCATTCAGGTCAGTCTTCCCAAATAGAAACACAAAATAGGAATTTCACTGTGATAGCATCAGGTGGCGTTTCAGGATTCTAATAATGTTCAGAAAATAGGACACCTGCGGACATCAGGTGAAAGACGCTTCCACTTAGCACCAGATAGCTTACTGGTGACCCTCAAAGGCAAAGCAACACCTTTATCTTTTCCCGTCATGCATCTGCAGCTCCTATAAAGTCAGATGTCTGACCGATCTGAGATGTGGCTCTCAAGACCAAAGCAATAAAGACCCCGAACTCTACAGGTCTCCGTATCAAACCAAATGTGTGACTGACACCCCCGAAACCCACAAGCAAAACCGCCGAGAATTTGCCCACAATTAAGACTTATTAGACTTATTTAAACCTCATACCTGATTAGTTATAAACAGAGACTATAGTTCCAGCTTATGTGAAGCTGTAGTCAATAACTATAATTTATATTGTACACCGAGGCGAACTGAACATAGATCAAATCATCTTGTACGGACATGAGGAAGAGCGGCCTGCAGAGCAGCATCCCAGCCTCAGCCTCCCAGCACAACAATAGACCAACGGACTGGAACTAGCCCGTATCTCCAATGCCTCTTCGTGGAAAGATGCGATGTGCAGTCTGAGATCGATAGGCCCAGGGACCTTTACCGCAGACCGCTATCACACCACAGGGAGAGGTCATAGAAACATCCTCTCAATGTCGAGGAACAGCTAGTAATTCAATTTAACCTGTTTTTTTTTGTGGTCTTTCGTCGGCGCCGGTGACTAAAAACAAGACAGGCGGGCCTCACCTCCTCCAACACGGTGACGGTGTTTCTGCAGCTCTGCAGGCGTGTGGTGAAGCTGGACGTGGTGGGGGAATTGTAGTCCTCTGTGGTCTCCGACAGGAACTCGCATACCGAGATCTGATCCGGCATCCTTCAACGGCGGAGTTGGTCCCGGGCGGGAGGAGAGAAAACCGGTGGAAGATACAAGTAGCGGTCGGGGAGATAGCGGATTGCATATATCACATGAAACTGAGAAAAAAGCGGAGATCCGCTGGGCCAGAGGTGTGTGTTTCGGGGCAAAAGGCGGCCAGTGACAGCAGTCAAAATAGCTGAATTCCTGCGAGCCCGCCCTTCTCTGTGCGCTAATTACGCTCTCAGCTGTAAAAACAACGGTTCGGTTGTCTCCAAACGGTGCGGACCGGAGATAAATGTCCTCATCGCGTCGCCAGGGCGGACGTGCAATTATCTAAGGCTCGACGGGTGAAACGGTACAAAACCAGGCGAAGTGTTTTTGTAAGTGATGATTCAGCCGCTGTGCCGCCTTCCCTCTCTGCCTATCCCCCTAGTGTCTTCTTCTCCTCCGGCTGTCTGCTGCTCGCACACACACACACGCACGCACGCTCTTCTTTGCGCAGACGAGGGGAGAAATAAGGCCGTGCGCATGCGTCCGTCCCCCCGTCCCCCCTCCTCTCTGGTGAATCCATAAAGGATATGCTGCAGCCCATCCATTCCGTTATTCCGTCAATAGAAAGTGTAGAGGATTTAAAGGAATCTGCGTCCGCTTTGTGTTTGTTTGGCTCAACGACAAAAAGCTGTATTTTTTTAATGTAATTAGAACCCGTATGCAATTTGCTATGATATCTGAGCTATTTAAATATTCTAACGTCATTAATGAAAAGAAAGAGAATGCATTAATTAATGTGAAACAGGTTACCGATGACGTCACGTTTCGATTACATTAACGGTGATATCGCCTATACGTTACAACAGCGTGGCCTACTGGTGGTGTTTGGTATTGTATTCCGAACCCTTTTTATCTTAGGGGAAGGTTATAAGTGGGACGTACATGGTTTGCCTATTTAAGTGTTGGGTATGTAACATACAGTTTAATCATCTGTGTGTATCAATAGTGAGAGGTTTGTGGAATTAAAATGCCTTAACGGCGTTATTAACTTACCGGCTCAAGAGGGAGTCCCGGGAGGGGAAGCTGGAGAGTCGGGAAGAAGAAGCTCTCATCTCGGCATATTGGCTCACTTTCAGTCCCTGAAATGTCCAGTAGGGGGGAAATCTTCAAACACCACATAATTGGGTAACAAATTATAATCAAAAGAGGAGTTTATTGTGACAATAGGAGTCGACTCAATGATAAAACATATCACTATACCTATACCAAGGTTATTACATCCGTTAGGTCTAGATGGCAAATCTGTCCGAGTCCAGACCCAAAGGAATAAAACAGCAGCGATTTACCACAGGGAAAGTTGTGTGGAAAAGGCAAGCCACGCCCAACTCACCAAATAAAGCGCGTTGCTGCAACTGGACCGCTACTTTTTAGACTTTAAACCTTAACTGAGCTGAAGTCGTTTTAGACCAGGTGTCCTTGACTTTTTGTATCCGAAACTCCTGCATCTTCAGAGTCGTTAAGACCTACATTGCGGCAGCGACTGCCAGTCTTGTTGGCAGTGTGGGCCTTTCATACAAGGCTGTATAGGTACAATCTGACCGCGAGAATGGGGGAGGCTGTTCTGGATCTGAGCAGCACGATTCGTCTCAGGGTGGACAGGAAACGGCCAGTGGCCATGTGGGGTGGTGGTTGTGGTGGGGTCGTGTGGGAGGGAATCTCTGAAACGGTGTCCACTTTAACAGGAGGCTCACCGGTTCTGATCATGTCCTCGGACCTCTCGCACTTGTCCTCTCACGTGGGCTCAGACAGTGGTTTAGGTTGTAGTCAATATAGTCCATTAAAGCTCAGGAAAGTTTTGATGAGCTGTTCATCAAAACACATCATTTGGGAGTGCAGATTTGGTTGATGGAATGGACCTTGATATGATCATATGTGATACAAAAAAGTTCCACATATACTTAGACCATATTATGAAGGTTAGTTGACTTATTTTCATATTTACATAATATCTCATATTTTTAATGAAATTGTATCGATAATATGTGCATCAAAATGCACAAATAAAAAAAATCACGCTGAATACAATATTATTTTGAGAACCATTTCAGTGATAAACTCATGATCAGATCTCAAGTGTATCCCCTATGACTGAGGTCCAGTTTGGACGGCCTGTATGTGGAGCATGAATCCACGATGAAGAGACGTTGCTCCCTTTAATCCTGAAAAAAAAACGCCATGTGTCCGTGACAGGTCCATACGAAAGAGGCTGGACCTTTTTACAGTCATTCCCACGAGTTTGGCCCAAACAGTGAGAAGCGATTAGTGGCTTTGGAGTAAAGCAAAAAGAGCGAAAACTACTTTTCCCAGCAGCGCATTAAACCGGTGAGACGTCCGGTCCGACCACCAACCCGGAAGTGTGAACTGCGAAGTGGAAGCCAGAAATATTTTGCCAGCTGGCTAACGTCAACTACAATGTGGTTTCTAACACTAACAGTAAGATTGTTTGATCATTTATTTGTTTCGAAAAACCAGTAAGAATCGGATGGTTTCGCATCACGACACCGACGAGTATAGTAGATGAGGGATTATTTCTGCGATGGTGAAGCAACACCAGCAGTCGGACTGGAGTCGAACTCGCTAACCAGGTTGTTGAAACTGGTCCAAACTACGCGATATACAAACCTTTTCGTCCAGTCAACACGTGTTTTTATTGACGCTTTTTAGTGGGCAGATATGTTTTGTACATTGATATAGAAGTGACGATTGCCTTCTCGTGTGCAAGCAGAATTTATAAAGAGACAATATGTTTCTATGTTAAGTGTCGCGTCAGCTCAAAGCTTTACTTAAATAACAAGAGGAGCATTGACCCTACAGGTTAGAATAATGGACGCTATCCGTCTTGGATGGGAAACCAAACACACCAACCATTTGGCGTATTAACTACCGAACAAGACCTTCTATTATGATGAGTAACCTCAGTTTACTTCCCCGTTAAAATGATGCATCTTGTGTCATCGTGTGTTTTTATGAGTCATCAGTTACAGGTGCATCGCCGGCTCTACCAAACTCCTCCTGAGACCATTATATCTGTCGGGCAAAACATCCCTCGTGTGTATGTTTTAATGTCTTATTTTTTATTACAAGGATCTCATACTTTTAACACGATTGCAGATTTTTTCTGAAGTACAGCGGTTTGTAAATTTGACTACCAGCTTACCTGCTGGACTGTAGAATGATAACGCCTGACGCCAGCCAAACTGATTACCGTCGTCTTCATTCTTGTTCTACCAGTACCCGTCTGTCCAATTTGACAGATGGAGACGTTTTGGTTCTGATAGTGATGCAATTGTTTGACAAATGGTGATGTTCTGACGATTAAGTCATGGTTCTGATGGTGATGGCATGGTTCTGATGGTGATGTCGTGATTGTGACGGTGATGTCGTGTTTTTGTTGGTGATGTCGTAATGGCGGTAATGATCTGGTTGTGATGCTGATGCTCTTGAAGTTGTGTCTGTGATGCCGGTGTTGACATGATGGTGTTGATGCTGGTGGGGATATGGTGGTGTTGCTGTAGATGCTGATGGTGAAATGATGGTGTTGCAGTGGATGCTGGTGGGGATATGGTGGTGGTGATATGTATGTTTGTGTGCCTGCTGGTAGTGATATGCGTTGGTGGGGACATGAAGGTGTTGGCTGTGTTATGAGAGTGATATGATGGTGTCGGTGGTGTTATGATGGTGTTGGTGGTGACATGCTGGTGCTGGGGGTGATATGATGATGGTGGTGATATGATGGGTTTGGTGGTGATATTATGGTGTTATTATGGTGATATGATGGTGTTGGTTGTGATATGATGGTGGGGGTGATATGATTTTGTTGGTGGTGATATGATGATGGTGTTGGTGGTGGTGATATGATGTTGGAGACATGATGGTGATATGATGATGGAGACATGATGGTGATATGATGTTGGAGACATGATGGTGATATGATGGTGTCGTACCCTGCAGCTGCTGAGCCCTGCGTCGCCTTAGTGCCAGAGCCCGCGACCCCGGGGGCCCGCCGTCATGGCGCTCATCGAGGGGGTGGGAGATGAGGTCACCCTGCTGTTTGGGCTCCTGCTGGTCCTGATGGTGCTGGTCCTGGCCTGGGCCTCCACCCACACCGCTGAAACCGCAGAGAGCATCTTCAGCCCCCCCACCGCTGCCAGCGCCAGCTCCTCTCTGGAACAGCACGCCACCCTCGCCGCCACCACCACCACCACCACCACCGTCTCCTCCGACGCCGGCTCACAGACTCTGGCCCCGCCTCCCGGAGAGGAGGGCAAGACGGAGGGCGTGGAGGGGGAGAGGAGTGCGGGAGGGGGAAATGGTGGAGAAGGAGGAGCAGCAGATGCCGCCGGAGAGGGGGAGGAGGCGGGGGAGGACGGAGGAGAAAGGAGCGTGTTGGGAGACGGGCTGAGGCGCAGAGAGGCGGTCGCCCCACAAGAAACAGGCGGGGAGGGCCAAGGGCAGAGGAACATGGTGGTCCGCCTGAAGTTCCTCAACGACACGGAGAGGCTGGCCCAAGTTGAGCCCCAGGACACCATCGGATACATCAAACGGTAGCGCAAATACTCTACATGCTGTACCCTGCTCTACTCGCACTACTAAACTCTCTAATGCAAAACTATACGCTGTAAAAAAAATAGTGTTCATTCACTGCAGTATTCAGTTGCTCTCTAATGCAATTCTAGAACCTGCAGTACTCACACCGCTATTCTCTAATGCAAAGCTATTCCCGGCAGTACTCACAATAATATACTCTCTAATGCAATACCAGACCCTGCAGTACTCTCACCACTATTCTCTCCAATACAATACTGTAACCTGCAGTACACACACTACTATGCTCTCTATTACAATACTATACAGTACTGCTATACATTACTATACTCTAATACGGTACTATACTATTTAATACAATATAGAATACTATATACTACATCATGTTTTATACTAGTATATAAGACAATTCTATACCCTGCAATACTCTAACTATGACTAAAATATTATACCATCTACATTACACTATAATCTGTAGTACTCACACTACTGTACTATCTAATACAATGCTATGTTCTGCAGAACTCTGATTTCAAATAATGT
This sequence comes from Gadus chalcogrammus, assembly GCF_026213295.1. Taxonomy (NCBI): domain Eukaryota; kingdom Metazoa; phylum Chordata; class Actinopteri; order Gadiformes; family Gadidae; genus Gadus; species Gadus chalcogrammus. The sequence goes on along the minus strand of NC_079419.1, from coordinate 13,810,367 downwards.
AGTCTGTGATCCTCTCACTTCAAATAGTCTACCCTCCAATCTTCTCCCCTCATTTAAAGTCTCCTCTGCTATCCTCTCTGTGGCCAGACTCTGTTCTCCTCCCCTTGTCTTCTCCTTCAGGCTCCCTCTTGTTTACCTCCCCTTTAACTTCCCTAGTTTCCCAGCAACAAGGAAATTCCCAGGCAGAGAGGATAAGCAAAGATTGTTGCCAACTAGATAACTCCAGTTTGTGATTAGGGTCTTTAGAGATACAACTTTGTTTTTATTATAACATTTAGTCACTTAGCAGAAGCTGTTATCTAGAGCAACGCCAAGTGATTGACAATCGAATTTGGACTAAACCCTTGTCACAGAGGTGTCGCGTGAGGACAAACACCGGTGTCACTCCCAGGTAGTAAACTAGACTCGTGAGGATGGCACACATTGACCATGGACCACATAGGCATATATACAGTTGTCGTCACTAGTTTAGACAACTACATGTGCCCTGGTACATACCAGGGCACAGGAGCCACACCTGTGTTTCTCTTAACGTGACGCCTCTGTGATAAAGGGTCTCTTGACCGAGGATCGACCTGACCGCCATCCCCCCCCTCCCTCCCCCACCAGGACGTACTTCGCGGGCCAGGAGCACCAGGTGCGGCTCATCTACCAGGGCCAGCTGCTGCAGAACGACGCCCAGACGCTGGCCTCCCTCAACCTGGCCCACAACTGCGTGCTCCACTGCCACATCTCCCAGCATGCAGCGCGCAGCACGCCGGTGGGAGCCCCTCCCACCCACCAGGTTCAGGTGGCGCTCAACGTGGGCAGCCTGATGGTGCCCCTGTTCCTGCTCATGCTGTCGGTGCTGTGGTACTGCCAGATCCAGTACCGGCACTTCTTCACCGCGCCCGCCACCGCCTCCCTGGTGGGCGTCACCATCTTCTTCAGCCTGGTGGCGTTCAGCGTCTACCGCCGCTGAAGGCCACACCCCCTCCCTCCCTAAAAGACACGCCCATCCCCATGAGGTCACATGCCTTCTCCTTCCCTCCTCAAGCCTCGCCCCCTCCCTCAAGCCCCACCCACATAACAGGCTCCTCCACATCAAGCTACACCCCTGGCTCCATAAAGCCACGCCCCCTACCTGCTCTCAACCAATGCCTCCCGCAATTCTCTCGCGCTAGCTAGCTAGGCTGCTTTCTACTTTGCTATAACTGCATCTTTGCCTGTTTGCCGTAATGCAGAAGAACGCACGCAGGAGCGGCTGCGCTATGACCCAAACCAACTTCCTGTATCCTGACCTTAGCCCCGCCTCCGCAGCCCCACACCTCTAACCTTGTGGGCCTCTGGGCTCCAGTGAGAAAGACTGCTCCGGCTTGCCGTTAAGAGTCTGTTGGCCCCCCCCCTTCATTTGCTACGCTGGACGGTACTCGAGGGGAGACGTCGCCGTGACGACCGAGCTGGAGAGATTAGCGTTTTTGTTTGGTTTATTTCGATGATTACAGTTGACTCATGGTGCCTGGTGTCGCTGCCTGTGTCGTCCAGCCCAGACCGGGCTGGCATGGAGCACAGGAGCATTTCTGTCTGTCTTTCTGTCCGTCAGTCTGCTCACTAATTGACGAACACCCACGAACACCCCTCTCCACAACTCCCCTGTCTGTCTCTCTCTCTATCATTGATACTAGGATAATCTACAGAGGGACTGTTTGTCTGCCATTATGGAAGTGTAAAATCTTTAGTGTAAAATAACACTTTTGAGGAAAAATTAGTTATATTAAATATTTCTTTTATTTATACTTGTTGTCTTTGCTTTTTTGCCATGTAACCGCCAAACATTGGACATTTTCCAAATACAAACATATAATCGAAGAGTGTTCGATTATATTGTGGTTGACTGGGACCGGTTGTGCCTACTCTCCCAGAATCCCATGGGGCGGGAGGTCATCGTTTAGTGACATCACACATATAGATAGATAGATAAGTCTACCCAGTGGACTGTACTAAAAGCATCGAGGGGAACACTCCCACTGGTGATATCACTTTGGGGCAGAGGTCAGCTGTAGGTAGCTGTAGTATATCAGACAATAATAGTTTGTTTCATCAATAGCATAATGAGGTTTAGAGTTACAAATTAAAAGTCTGTACATCCCTGATAGTGGATTCTCCCGGTTGGAAGGTCATTTTGGGTCTTCTTCCCAATTGTCAACAGACCAACGCCTACGGGTGCTCCTACTAAACACACGTTATACGGGCAAAGTCTAGTCGACATTTTACCTTTAGCAGACGCTTTTAACCAAAGTGACTTACATGGAGTGCGAAAGTCTTTCCGTGCTGGTGCAGCCAATCTATAATCAAGCAGAAAATAATAGACCATTAAAAACATTCATAATTTGGAGAAAAAAACGTTTGAGATTTTTCGCCCAGATTCCTTATTTTTTTAACGTTCCTTGTAGAAATATAATACTGGCTAGTAAAGCTCGAGGTATTGCAACTAAACTGCTTGTAGAACCTGCAAGCAGTTTGTTTGCGAACCTGCCCGTTGTGAGGTAGAAGTAGGTCCTACTGTGGTATTTCTGGTCGCCACAGGGTGGCAGTGCAATCCAAACTGTCTAATAGTTGACGGGTTATTATCCTAGATCCATAAAGGGCACAGTTTGGCTGGTAAAGTCAGAGCATGTGCGTGTCTGGCTGTGTGTTTTTTAACACGTTTAATTTGTTGAAAAGTGTATGACTTAAATGTGAAAGGAAAACTTATTTTCACAACACCTGTGAGACCGCAGGTGTTATGGACCAGAGTGTAAAAATAACAATAAACTCACACTTATAGCTTCTGGTTTCTGAGAATTCAAACGGTAGCTAAAACACATTATGTTCCCATGGGGCCTGTTCTTGGGGGGGCCTCAAAATGACTGGAAACAGGATATGTGTTTTGTTTTGCTGTGTGTGTGTGTGTGTGTGTGTGTGTTTCGTTTAGCTGTGTGTGTGTTTGTGTGTGTGTGTGGGTGAAGGTGTGTGCGTGTGTGTGTTGTAAACAATCAGATTGCTGCAACAGGAAGTGGATCACTGTGTGGTTTCATCTCCTCCAGTTCTGAGTACACCGCGCCACCACACAGCTCAGCAGACACGCCACCCGCCGCAACAAGGGGATCGAATCTCCTTCCAGTTAACCCTGTGTTGTCATAGAGACCTTGAACCTAGACCACAGTCTGGACTGTAGAGCTGTGGAGGTAGGCCTCCCCCCTAGACCCCGGTCTGGACCATAGCCCTCCCCCTAGACCCGGTCTGGACCATAGGCCTCCCCCTAGACCCAGGTCTGGACCGCAGAGCTCCAGACCTGCCTCAAGGTCAGTTCCACCTTGGAATAAGGATGAATAAACACGGTAGTACCATTGAAGAATATGGAATCGTGTCACCTTTTAAAAAAATATTTTATTCTCAGATCATCAAACATATTTGAACAAAAAAGGTTTGGCTTTGTACAAGTGGCAGCATTCAGATATTATGGGATACGTCTTGACACATCATTCATATGTACATTCAAATTTTGGAATCTAGAAGACCCTTTTAAATAATACATAAACCCTTTCATGTTTTTAGATCTCCAGCAATATATACATAATGAACCTAAAATACTAGAGACTCTGAGAACCAAGACAAGGTCACAACTAAACAGAGCGGGAACCAGAGTTTCCTCTATTCGTCTGTCCCCAGTTGACCATGTCCACAGTCACACAAACAACAGTGTCAGTGTTAACCTGCAACAGAGAAGCCAGCCCTGTCGCTGAATGGACTCTGTTGGCCTGGGGGTCAAGAGAGAAGGGGACTGTCCTGAAAGGGTTTAAAGCGACAGAGTGTGGGTGTTGTCCGGGTCCGATAGCATGGAGGCCCGCGACAGAGGGGCTTTATTGCTGAGGTGTGGACGCTTGGACGGCCAACACCGGTACGCCTGGAGAACCCTCACCATGTCCTTCTGGAACCGCACCCCCACAAAGGCGTAGAGGAAGGGATTGATGCACGCATGCACATAGGCCAGGCTCTTCAGCAACTGCCCCGCGATGTCAAGGCGCTTGATCTGGTCGCAGTTGGCCATGGTCACGTTGTTGGCCAGTGTGGCCTCCAGCATCAGGCTGCAGTTGTACGGCAGCTTGGAGAGGACAAACACCGCCACCACCACAAGGATGACGCGCATGGCCTTGTGCTTGCCAAAGTTGCGGGCCTTCAGAAGAGTGTAGACGATCATGGAGTAACAGAACACCATGATGAGGAAGGGCAGGCAGAAACCCATAATAATCTGAATAGCCAGTACCAGGACCTTGGTTCTGTTCCCATTCCCTCCAGGGAACACCATCCTGCAGTACTTTGTCTCCTCATAATCCTTGATGTTGGAGAAGATAAACTCTGGGAGGGCCAGGACCAGAGCCAGCAGCCACACAGCACCGCAAACCAGCTTGCTGTAGCAGAGCCGCTGGCTTTTGGAGTTCTGTGCGCTGGTGGTCTTCACGATCACCACATAGCGGTCTGCGCTGATGCAGGTGAGCAGCATTGTGCTGCTGAACAGGTTGATCTTGTACAGGGCCGAGTTGACCCTGCAGAGGCCCAGACCGAAATTCCAACCCTGGGCAGCCTCTGTCGCCCAGAGGGGCAGCGTGCCCAGGAAGAGCAGGTCGGCCACAGCCAGATTCAGTAGGTACACGTCCGTCATGGTCTTCAGACGCTGGCGGAGGTGAAGGAAGGTCCACACCACCATCAGGTTGCCAAGCCCACCCACCACGGCGATGGTCCAGTAGAGGGGGGGTTCATACTGGGCTCTAAAGGCTCTGGCGGCGAAGCGGTCACAGTAAAACTCTGAGTAATCATAGTCGTCGTCTGTTGGGGTGATGGAGCCATAGTCCATGGTTGATGTCACCATGGACGTATAGTCCAGAGTAGAGGAATCCTGAGGAAACAGGAATAACAGAGACTGCTGTTTAAAATCATCCAGACAAAGATATAATCAGATGGCAAGAGGGGAGACACTGGGACAGGTTAGTGTAGTGGCTAGTTACTTCTAGGAACAAAAAAAAAGGTACTGGGTTAGATTCCCAAGGCTTGCAATCTATCAGTAATCATCTAGAGCCTAACCCCTTCATGTAAATTTAAAAAGTGACCCCTCTTAGCAAGCATTTACTAAGGGGTATCAATAAGAAATCATATGGTTTCCTACCTGGATCGCCCAATCGGTGCTCATTTCAGCAGTTGATGTCATCTTTGAAGAAAGACGTGAATAAGCTCGGAGTGAGGGGGGATATCCAAAGATATTTTGATATTTCCACTTTGCAAAACAAATGCAATTAAGTCACAAAGTGCATCCTCTTAACAATGTCCTTGATTAGGCTTTCATGCAGAGTGTGAGCGAATAAGCACATGAATAATGACAGTAAAGTTGGACCAAAACATTACTATTGCACCAGTAATATATATTGTTTTTATATATTATATGATATATATTAAATATAAATGTGTACAGATAAAGGGTACACTTACGTTTGAGCTGAGCAGGCATATGTCAGAAGTAGGGTTTGCGGTGTGTGATACTCGTGCCGCTGATTTAGAGAAGTCTGATAGTAGACTGGGAGGGAACAGTGGTGACGTTGTGGGTGGAAGACAAAAGTAGAAGTATCTCACGCTACCTGCCCCCCTCCAGACTCTGACGTATCCCGACTGTGATTTAGTAATTTTGTCATAGTAGCAGTTTGACCCTATAGGGGCCTCACAGGGTCTGTAAGCAGCATGAAAAATCAAGATAAAGCATTGTTAGTGATCCTGAATCTACAGGATGCACAGCATTGAACTTTGCCTGGAGGGGGCTAGGCATCCTGCCTGTTAGGTAGAAGGGTGATTGGGGTTTGAACCCAGACCTTTTTTTGACCATTTTCCTCTAGAGCATCTTCTTATGCTATTCTCCTATTTATTTTTTTGCCTATTCTCTTCATCGTCTTAAATCATATTATTTATCTTTGACATATTCTATATATTCTATCTTTCGCATGCTTCAATGATCTATGATCGTGATTAACTTATTTGTCATTTGATCTATCTTCAACATATTCTGTATCTTCAACGAATTACTTTAACTATTTTCAGCATATTATATTATGTATCTTCATCACATTATATTATCTTCAGTGTATCATTTTTTGCATCTTCAGTATATTATATTTTGTATCTTCAACATTGAAAGTGTGTCAACAGTAGCTGTGTTGGAGATCGTTCCCTATTCACTCACTCACTATTCCCTATAGTGTTTATGATATAGTGCACTATATAGGGAACTAACAAAGGAGAATTCAAACCAGCTCCACAGGTGCTCTGAGTGAAACTAGGAGGCGTCATCGTGACCTGGGGTGAAGATAAGCTTGTCGATTTCGATAACTTCTCTATATTCTGAGATGAAGGGAACAGTACCTCTCTATTATGTTTCTTTGTTTCCCTATTTAAATAACTTCGTGACTGTGTAGGCATATATCATCTAGACGTCACTCTTGCCTGGGCGGTTGCCATGGTGATAAGGGGGACGGTTGACTGGTGGGTTACTATGACGCACCTTCACACTGACACCAAAAAAAGGGAAGACTTTGGTCTGCGAGCAGTGCAGTGTGGGTTTACTCATGGGCAGTGTGTGGCCCTATGAACGTGCGTCTCTGTTGGCAAACAATGTCCCTTTTCAAACACTTCCTGTAGGTAGGGACCAGTGGCGATTTCTCTAAGACTGCAAGGGAAGCTCAGCTTCCCCTAAAATTTCGAACATTAAATTGTCAAATATGTATTGTTGTGTTAACATTTCATTGACTACAAATTCGTTAAAATACGTTCATGACGAAGACGAGTTCGATAAGAATCTTATCCAAGACTGACTCGATTTTGTTAACTTCTCATACATTCCCGTAATGTCAATGCATTAGACCGTAGAAGCCGAGCGTCCATTCACTTCAATGAGACTGCATGGAACAGTTTTTTTCATTGCCTCGAAACTCGACGGTCATTGGATAAATGCCCAGATTTGTCCCGCCCCCGGACGCTCAGCGTCTCTGGGGGTGGATGGAGCAGTGGGCTGGCCTGGGCTAGCCTGGACGCTGGGCTTCCGCGTTATGATTGGAGGATCAGTCGAAAGTCTGAATCACTTTTTGATTGACAGCTATTTTGAGATATACACAGTCACTTCACTATCTGAGTTCAGTGACAGTCCCATCGCGGATTTTGCAAGTGAAGTCTCATGACAAACTGCAACACATTTCTTGGTATTTGCTTGGCGAAATTGCTTCCATTATTAATTTAACAGGGTCACAGACCATTTTCTTGAAAAGGAACGGAGGGCCGAATTGAGGTATAAATAAATTGACAACTATTTTGATGTAGGCCAAAAATGAGCTTCCCCTCTTTAAAAGACCAGCAGCCGCCACTGGGGGACCACACATGCGAAGCGTGATCCCAGTCAGATGTTTGGCTGTCATCGGGCAGCCCATCATCTGAGAGCATCGTTCGGGCCGGGGTGTTGATTAGCGCTTCAAATATTGTTCATATCTTAGTTGTGTCCGAGTATTTTCTATTTTCAACTTATTCTGTTATTTATAACAGCCTCTAAATAACGCTATCCTTATTAGGAAGCATTTGGTACGATCATCTTGTAAATATAACATTTAATTTTGTCAAGCGTCTTTGAGTCTTAGAAAAGCCCTATATACGTCTTATGTATTATTATAATTATAATTATTATAAATAATATTATACATTATTAATAATAACAATAATAATAATGAATAACTAACATTTTTAACTACGAAAACTTGTCAAACGCATAGTTGTTTATCATTCTTCAACTTCCGCTTTCAACTGTCGTTAGGCTGAGTTCACGGATGCCGTGACTAGACGACTAATGTGGTGGGGAAATACACATGTCAGTTTCACAGAGACAGCCTCACGCAACACCTCGTGACTGCATGCAAAAATACATTTATCAGATGTTTTTCACACGTTTTCACCCTTGAGAAACTTTTGTTTTTAAGACCAGCTACTGGATGAGTGCGTCAACCCTTTGTAGACACTTGGGTAGGCTACGTGCTACTGTGCTAAAGCACACACGCACACACACACACACACACACACACACACACACACACACACACACACACACACACACACACACACACACACACACACACACTGAAATGAAATCTTTATACATATTATGCATACACTCATATATAGATACATACATGCATAGAGATACATGCATAAATATGTGTGTATACCCATCTCTCAGTCTCCATGTGGTGCTGGTGGAGGTACAGAAGGCTGGTATGAAAGAGGCTCTTGGTTCTTCTGCGTCATGGAGCCTTCCTGACAGAGCCTCAGTGCTGAGGCAGCTCTCCCAAAACACAAAGCCCCCTGCAGCCGCTAGAAGGCCCAGCCCGGCCACCCCGCTCACAAACACCCCTGCAGAACAAAGAGCTGCCGCTTTCCAGAAGGCCTGGTGACCATAAAGGGCCCGGAGCCGCAGCTCTCTGGCTGTTTACAACACAGGTCGTTGCAGCTTCTTCATCACACCTCCAGCCTCACCACACCATGCCTCTTCCTCGACGCCGATCCTCCTTCCTGGGGCAGCCCTCCTCCCCCAGCGCCCCGACCGCCAACGCCGCCGCCAACGCCGCCGCCGGCAGGATGGGCTTCGCGGCGGGCGGCACCACGGCCCCCCGGGGGGTATTTGTGGGCAGCGCGCCCCACATGGGCGTGGCGTCCTCCGGCCTGGGGACGCGGGTGTCGCGCCGCGCCCTGGGCATCAGCAGCGTGTTCCTGCAGGGCATGCGGAGCAGCGCCGTGGCGGTGGTGCCGCGCGCCGGCGAGCGCGCCCACGCCGGGGCCTCACAGGGCCTCAACGGCTGCCTGATGGAGTACCGGGACAAGGTGCGGGCCCTGGAGCTGCTGAACCAGCAGCTTGAGGAGCAGATCCGCCTGGGCCTGGACCGCAAGGCCTCCAGCGCAGGGTCCTGGGGGGCCCTGAGGAGGGACTGGGAGGACGTCTACAGACAGGTAGGGGAGAGAGACGGGTAGGTGAAGGAACAGAGGGAGCAGAGAGACAGGTAGGGGAGAGAGACGGGTAGGGGAGAGAGACGGGTAGGGGAGAGAGACGGGTAGGTGAAGGAACAGAGGGAGCAGAGAGACAGGTGGGAGAGAGAGACGGGTAGGTGAAGGAACAGACAGGGAGCAGAGAGACAGGTAGGGGAGAGAGACGGGTAGGGGAGAGAGACGGGTAGGTGAAGGAACAGAGGGAGCAGAGAGACAGGTGGGAGAGAGAGACGGGTAGGTGAAGGAACAGACAGGGAGCAGAGAGACAGGTAGGGGAGAGAGACGAGTAGGTGAAGGAACAGACAGGGAGCAGAGACGGGTAGGTGAATGAACAGAAAGGGAGCAGAGAGACAGGTAGGAGAGAGACACAGGTAGATAGAGGAAGAGACAGGGAGCAGAGAGACAGGTAGGTGAATGAACAGACAGGCAGCAGAGAGACAGGTAGATAGATGAACAGAAAGGGAGCAGAGAGACAGATAGTGGTAGATGAACAAACAGGGGGCAGAGACAGGTAGGAGAGACACAGGTAGATACATGAACAGACAGGGAGTAGAGAGAAGATAGGTAGATGTGCAAACAGGAGCAGAGAGACAGGTAGGATACAGAGACAAGACAAGAGAGGGAGACATGCTGGAGACAGGTTGATTTTTAACAGAGAGACAGACCTGTAGGAGAAAGGATGGAAAGAGAAAGAGAGGGACAGGTAGAAAGGACTTCATGTGTATAAAACATTCCCTTAAAGCTGTCTCTGTAGTGACCTCCGGACTGGAGACAGGTGCTTAGCAGTCTCTCTGTCTCCTTAGGTGAGTGAGGCCTTTCTGGACAACGCCAGGCTGATGCTGCAGACGGAGAACGTCCAAGCCAGCGCTGAGGACTTCAAGGACAGGTGAGATGAGCGTCTCATGGCACCGCTCCACTGTGGACTCGTACCGAACTTGAACCCACTATTCCACTGCCAACAGCTTTAAGCTATGGGTCCCTCCCAGCACTTCAACCTGACCTCAAGTCTGGTCATCTGAAACAGGCTACGTGTCTCAATCCCATCAGTCAGCTGTAAAGTCAGTGATGTTGTGATCACGGTTGTCCTTTTCCGAGCAACAAGATGTTGTGCAAGAGGAAACTAAGTCTCTAACCTGATTGTGTTGTGCAACGTCTCAAAAAGGAAGCATGACTTAACTATTGTACAGTAGTACAAAATAGATTTGATCACAAAAAAAACAAAAACTCCTTGGGTGCCTTTTTCTTTGGACCAAACTTTATTTTCATGTTGTAGTCTAATCTTTGTAATTTCTATCTGTGCACGCGTGCATGTGTGTGCATGCACGTATGCCTGTATGCATGCCTGTGTGGATGTGCATTCGTGTGTGCCCGTGTGTATGCGTGTGTGCCCGTGTGGGTGTATGCGTGCCCGTGTGGGTGTATGTGTGCCCGTGTGTGCATGCGTGCCCGTGTGTGCATGCATGTTTCCAGGTATGACAACGAGCAACCCTTCCGGAAGGCTGTGGAGGAGGAGATCAGCTCTCTCTACAAGGTGATGGAGGACGCCCGCGAGACCCAGGCTGACCTGGAGCAGCAGATGGAGAACATGAGAGCCGAGATCCAGGACCTAGAGCAGAACCACGAGGAGGTGCGTCCACAACCTCCGGGGAGGCGGGACGGTGGACGTCATCGACCCGGGGTTGTATGCTGCGAGTCATGTCCTTGGTCTGAGGATTTGACGAATTGATGTTGCAGTACCAGAAGATTTTTTCCATACATGTGTATGAGGCGCTGATCTCTCATAGTAACCAACACCTTGTTAGTTAATTAACTACAGTAGGTGTTGGTTGGAAGCAACTGACAAATGAATGTCAGTTCAATGTAACTGCAAGAATAACAACCACTATATCATAATAATGCATATAATATGTATAGCATAGCCATACAAACAGGATCTTAAAGGAGAAGTGTAGTCCAGTGGTTAGGGGGTTTGAATCCCAGCTGAAATGTTCAGGAAGTCAATGAGGCTCCTCGTGCCATGTGTCAGTCTGGATGACCCCACATGCTCCCTGATCCAGTCCTCTGATCCCGTGTCTGCAGGACGTCAGGGTTCTGTACCACCAGATGGCCGGCCTTGATGTGGACGAGTCAGAGGCTCCGATCCAGACCAACCTGGACCAGATCCTGGCCTACATCAGGTCCCACTGGGAGAAGGTCATCGAGAGGAACCGCGCCGAGACCGACAACTACCTGGAGTACAAGGTATAGACTGCTTCCTAGATTACAGGATACAGATTATTCCCTGGAAAACAAGGTACAGACTCCTCCCTAAAATACAGGACACATACTATTACCTGGAATACAAGGTAGAGACTACTCCCTAGAATAAGGAAACATTACAGACTACTACCTAGAATACAAACAGACTACTACCTCCAATACAGGATACAGACTACTACCTAGAATACATACAGACCACAACATAGAATACAGACTAGTTATTTACAAGATACAGATTACTAACTAGTATTTAGGGTACAGACTACTAATACAGTATATAATCTAGTCACTATTATACTATAACAGAAGAGTAGCTAGTCGACCATAATATAATGTTTGTGTTCAGCAGGAAGGCGGTCTGGGCGGTAAGATGAGTCGCGGGCAGGAAGAGATGGAGGGCCTGAAGACCCAGTGTTCAGAGTCGGGCTGCAAGATCCAGTCTCTCCAGGCCGAGACAGAGTCCATCAGAGCCCTGGTGAGTCCAGCACACCCGGACACACTCTGCGAGGCCTAGAAACATACATTTAATCAACAAACCGTAAACGAGGGCTACCCATGCCACCATGACCCAACTGTGGATGTCTGGGATACAACTGATGTTTTTGGTTTACGGTGTAAAAAATAGATGATATGAATTATTAACGTGAAAAGGATGGGTTCTTGGCTCTGCCTGGTGGAGGGGTCCCTGAGCGAAAGACTCAATATATCAGTTCATGCATTGAGGTATTGAACTGACTAAACACATAACATGGTGTATGTCACTCTAGCCAACAAGTGCAATGTATTTGGTTTAAAATAATGTTTATAATTTTAAAGAAAAACATGTAACCTACATTTAGGCCAAGGCATCGTTCAGCAAGATGCTCTTCATGCAATACCTTGTTGTAAGTCTGTTTGGATAAAAGCGACAGCTAAATGAATGCAATGTAATGACATTAGTTTCGAGCTCAAAAAGTCTGAATCGTTGTTTTCTACAGAAACGAGGACTGGAGAACTCGCTGAGCGACGCCAGGCACTGGCACGACATCGAGCTGCAGAACCTGGGCTCCGTGGTCGGCAAGCTGGAGGCGGAGCTGAGCGAGGTGCGCGGCGACATCGACCAGCAGCGCCGCGACTACGATACGCTGATGAGCAACAAGACTCGCCTGGAGCAGGAGATCGGCGCCTATCACGGCATCCTTGACTGGGAGGAGAGACGCTACCAGCCCTGCCACGCCACGTGAGACACGCAGTTAGCTAGAAAGGTGGTTAGCTTGACTGACGGTAAGCTGGCCCTACAGAACTTAGCTAGAGTGACTGTTCTGTAAAATAAAGTTTGCACATTCTATTTCTTATATCAGTTATTCTGTAATCTTGTACCGTAGCCTAAAACCACAGATGGGGCACAGGTGTTGGTCTCTTTGTGACAAAACTGGATTTTATATTTTGAAAAAAAGTGGGAATGAAGTTGGTAGCTTCATTATTTTTTTTGTTATTATTGGAAGATATAAGCCTGGTACAGAGAATCTGTAATGAATGACAAAAACCTCCCGACAGGACCTCAGCCACTCCCTGTGAGACCAAAGGCGCCACAAAAACAACCCAAATCTCCAATGCCAGCCCAGCACAATAAAGACCCCCCAGACATCTAGACGAGGACCACCACCTGGTTTACAAGTTCTGCTGTGAATCCAGAAACCTGAAGCACTAGCATCTTGATTAAATAGTGAACCGTTATCCGACAGAATATCCCAGGATAGTTCTGGGTGGGGGGCGTGTGGACCTCGTGTTTAATGGCATGTAGGCCTACTCAAATCTAAAATGTACTAGCTATATTCAAAACATTTACAGGTTTACCGTTTCATTTTTACCTTGTGACCTTGAACTTCGAAATACATGGTTGTTGATATATTTTCCTCTGATGGAATAATAACCGAATGCACTGTTCCTTTCCTTATGATTAGGTTAAGAATGAAAAAAAAAATGTAATGCATTGAAAAAATAAAAATAAAGTTCCAAATACCAAATTGTACTTGAATGTTGGGTCGTCTGAAATGACTGAATGGAATTATTATTGGATGTCAGAAAAAATGCTGAAATTAAAGTTATATAACTTTAGACTTCTACTTAGCCCTTACAATTGCAATTTTTTCAAAGCAGTGAACTATTTTCAGATACATAAACTGATGGCTTATTTCTCAAGCAGGGGATGGCCGTAAACAGTTTAAATATTGTAACTTTTATGCACAGTTTAAAAAACGTGAGGAAGATGACAGGAAGGAGCTCAGCAGTCCCACTGTCCTATTGGACAACAGCAGTGCAGCGGGCGTTTCTCAAAACACAGCTCAACAGTTGTGTGATCGGCCCCATAGTTCTGTGATGAAATGTGTGTAGATAAAATAAATAGATTCAGAGGCAGGTTTCCCATAAGGACGTGACGGTTTAAAAACAGATTCAAAGCAGTTCACCCTATTCAAGTCTCATTTCAATTCTTTTTCCAAAAAACAGTCTCTTGCTATTCCGGTCAATACAGTCAAATGTAAAATCCATAATTACAGTCAAATCATATGCAGAACACCAACTAGTCCCACAAAAGGCCACTAAAGATTTTACGAAGAATCCCACAGTTCTACCCAACTGCTTCCTAACCAGGAATGTCTCTGAAGGGCTGCCGTCGGGCCGCGTCGACCTCCCAGCGAGTACCTACTCAGATCGCCATGGAGACATTACATGTGTGTGAATCGACAGTTTGTACACGTCTCCGCCGGCTGTCCGTGTGCCAGTGGCTGAGATGATGAGTGTGTGTGGGGGGGGGGGGGGGGGGCAGGGGGGGAGGAGAAGTTGGGAGGTCTAGTCGTCGTTGGAGACGGAGGAGGAGTAAGGGAGTGGAGGGGGGCGGAGCTAGGCAGGGTGAAGCGGCACGCATCCCACGCCGACTCCCCCCTCGTGCCACGCCATGGGCGCCAGGAAGGCCCAGTGGTTGGTGTCTGCGTTAAACGTCTCCACAGAGTTCAGGTTGGACTGGCCGTCGTATCCGCCCACGGCGTACAGGCGGCCGCACGTGGCCACCAGCGACACCCGGCTGCGCCGCGTGTTCATGGCCACCAGGTGGCTCCACTGGCCAGCGGCCGCGCTGTACACCTCCGCCCCGCTGAGGAAGCCCGAGCCGTCGTAACCGCCGGCGACGTACATGTGGCTGCCCAGGGCGGCGGCGCCGTGGCGACAGCGCTTGTTGATCATGGCCGACACCGGGTGCCAGCGATCCGTGTGGTGGTTGTAGAACTCCACCTGCAGGCGGGCAGGAGGAACAGCAGCTCGTTGAAACTGGAGGGGACACCGGGAGACACGACAAAAACAGGCTCCATTCGTTTTGAATGGAGCTGGGTGGGAGGAGCTAAGCCTGGGCGTGGCTGCCCTGGGAAGAGGACAACGCAAATGAGCAGCGATGCAAAGGACCTGCCGGGCATCTGCCCTGAGCGACACCGCCCTGGTCTGTGATCTCAAAATGTAAGGTTCTCTTCCAACAATGTAAGGTGCAGCTTAACAAATAGTAGCTTTTCGGACGTAATAATTACACGGATGTGTTAACATAATACTGGTGTTATGGTGTTAGTACTGCACTATTGTAGCAGCACTGTGTGTTCGTATCACGAAATTGACATCATCCAAACTGACCGTGTTAAAGATCTGCAGCCCGTCATGGCCGCCCGACACGAATATCCTCCCGTCGAACACGGTGACGCCCGCCGCGCTCCGACAAGCACTCATCTCCGTGACGACCGTCCACCTGACAGACAACAACAACACCAAAACAACACGTCCGATGACAGGTTGTCATGGTTACAGTTAAAAGTTCACCGTTCAGGTGAATGAAGAGATCTCTAGAACGTGAAGGCGTGTCACGGTTTTCTACAGTGGTGTCATGTTCATTGCCTTCTCATTTATATACTTAAATACTCTTGTGTGATTGCTAAAGGGACATTGCCTGGGCTTCTTTATCGCTTTCAAACCGTTTCCCTGGTATTTCCCCATTAGGTGACTTATTTCGTCGAATAACTAACCCAAGTACCCATGCTGAGTCAAAAGGTCTTAACTGGGAGAGCGCAGCCGGTTAGTGGTGCTCACCGGTCTGTTTCTGGGGAGTAGCACTCCACTGAGTTCAGAGAAGACTTGCCGTCGTAGCCTCCACACACGTAGATGTGGCCGTCAATCACCACGGTTCCCATGGCGCTGGAGAGAACGAGTGCGTGAGAATAAGAGGGCGCGGGGGGGGGGGGAAACCCCAAGTACCTCTTGCTGTACAACGCATCATGTTCACGCTCAAGTGTATTCTTTCTTGTGATGAAGAGACATTGTGACCTTTTGAGTCAATTCAACCTCAACTGCTAGTAACGAAGTCAACAGGTCGAGTTGACTCAAAAGGTCTTAATAAGCAGATCTTATCAAATTAAAATCAGAAAAACAAGGCCTATTAATATTATTTTCATGAAACCTTAAATTAATTGTTATTAATATTATTTTCATGAAACCTTTTCTAGGAATTCTGAAAATTCTGTAGAGGAATGATATTCAAATATCTACTCGAATCCAGCTACTGGTTTCTCCAAATTTCCTCAAATTTCCCATCCAAGAACAAGTGAAGCCCATTTGCGTACAACAAAGGCTTGTTTGAAAAGGAGGAAATGTAACATCAAATGTTTTTAAGAATGTTTGACAGCTTTAAAATACATTATTTATGTAAAATCATGCAAATCTATGCAAGGAATGGCCCCCATCCAACTTCCACAAGATGGACGACACAGTGTGCAGCACACCAGGATCAGCCCTACTCTCTGAACCCGTCGACAGTGTCTTGCACACTGACTAAGGCGTGTTTCCACCGACCTGCGCTGGCTGTTCATACTGGAAACCCGCGCCCATGTGTCCGTCTCCGGGTTATAGACCTCCACCGTGCTGAGCCGCGATTGGCCATCAAATCCCCCAATGGCGTACAGCAGCCCGTTGACAACCGTCACGCCCACCCTGCTCCGTGACGTTTTCATTGGCTGGCATCGCTCCCAAAAGTTTCCGATAGGGTCAAAGACCTCCGCAATGTTTAACGAGTCCCCTGAACGAAGAAGAGAAACAGAACTCAGCATGTCTCCATCTGAGGTGATTTATTGATTTGAAATAGTTGAGGCAATCCTCTCATTATTTGCCAATATGTTAAATGTGTAGTTTAAACTCCCATTTTAGTTAAGTTAGAGATTGACAGTTGAAGCGATTAACAAATTACAATTAACAGAAAACACTGGTTTCTTAATCCCAGAAGGGAAATTCATGTGTTTAAGAGCAAGAACTACACACAATCTGTTGGTTATATGCATGGAAAATCTATGTACATGACCAACAGATAGTCCGTCATCCATCAACATACCACAAGCTAAATGTGAAGCCACAGCGAGGATAAAACAGCCATGTTCTGAAACAGTTTGTCCGTGATCCATCAACATACTGTATTTAAAGTTTTACAGAAGATAAAACAGCTGTGTTTTATAGCAAATAGTTTACTGATGGATCAAAGACTATCCCCTACATCTCAGTCTGGGGAGGACAGGGCAGCAGTGTGGCCTGCCAGGCTGGGTCGTACCAGAGCTGTTGAGGCCTCCCACGGCGTAGATGAGGCCCGTGATGGAGGTGCAGCAGCGCGGGCGCGTCTTGAAGGCCGGCAGGTGGGGCCGGCGGTCGGGCATGAGATGAAAGTCTTTGGCTTCGTCCACCAGGTCTCTGGAGGAAACAGGAAGCACAGCGGCGGACGCACAGCGTCAGTACCAGGTTAAAAGCCTGTTAAAAGCCACTACCAGTTAGACATTTTGAACGAAATCGCAGAGAATTCAGACGCCATTTGACCTACTATTCTGTAATTCAGCCGAGGCTTTATCCAAAGCTATTAACGTTCGGCGTCTTTCTCAAGGAATCCTACAGGTAGTCAGGTAGGGATAGGCTATAGGGACCTCTAGGGACATGTGAATCGAGCCCAGTCATTTTGGTCCGGCCACGGCCTCATCCTTTCACCAGGAAATGACGGGGAAGTGAATCCTCACCCGGTGACGTCACTCACCGACATTTATGACAGCAGCGCACCAGCTCCTCCTGCTGGACGCGGTCCGCTAGGAACTGCGGCCGGCACAGCGGGAGGCGGATCTTGGACAGGAGCTCTGGCAGCAGCACCTCCCGCTCCTTCGGGTCATGCCGGACCCAGGCCAAGACCGCCTCAAACACCTAGGGGATGCGGTTGCACACACACACACACACACACACACACACACACACACACACACACACACACACACACACACACACACACACACACACACACACACACACACACACACACACACACACACACACACACGTTAAGTTCAGACCCAAATGAGAGCTAGTGATATTTCAATCTTCGCGCATCAAAGGTCTGACCTTTGACCCCTGACCCCACCTGCTCCTCCGCCTTGATGTTGAGCTCATCGCAGCCCACCAGCTCCACCAGCTCCTCCCCCCGCAGGCTCAGGAACTCCTCCGACAGTGACACCTCCGCAAAGTGCTGGTGGACGAAGCAGTTGGCCGAGTCGTACAGCGTCGTGCACATCATGGTCTCGGCAAACTGCCGCACGCCCAGACAGTTCTTTGGGTGAAGCCTTCGGAACCGGAGGAGGAGAGGGTTAGGACGGAAGGCTTCTGTTAAGGCTGATTAAACACATTGGTCGGGCAGCATGGAATGATAGTACTGTAATTGTATTATCATGTATGACAGTGTCCATGTGGACAACGTACAGAATATTATCAACGTATCTGCCCTAATGAGAGTTTTTTACATCAGGATATTTAATCATTTGTGTGTTCGAATTTTTGCAGCGGAACCGCTTAATTTGAATACTTGATTTCTCAAACAAGGAGACGTAGTGGAATTTGACTCCAAAAAAGATGCTGTTCAGATATTGTGTACTCTTCCGACAACACCTAAACTAAAACTGAATTTCCTTCCACAAAACTGTTTAAAAGACATTCAGAATCTCATGTTGTAGTGTACGCACGCAAACGGAGGGCATTTGAAAACACTGACAGATTTCGAAAGCATTCTAAAGTAGCCGGCTTTACATTCGGCCGTCATGGCGTGGACATGGCCTTCGTCAACCGTATCAAACACCACTCCCTCACTGGTTGTGGGGGCAGAGAGTGGGACAAACAGGGAGGACGGCTCACCTCTCCTGGAGGAAGGAGCAGCAGGCGTCCTTCACGTTCTGGAGCTGCAGGAAGCTGGCACCGATCAGCAGGCACTGGACGTTCTGCTGGTCGATGGCCACGTGGCCGTTGTATGCAAAGTTTATAAGAGACTCTAGTGCACTGGGGAGAGAATAGCAACGTTTAGAATTCAACCAGTATGTATTCTACTGGTGGACATTGGGAGCTAGCCAGTACAACCACAGACTTTTACTGATGGACAATGGGAGATGACCGCTACAACAACAGTCTTCTACTGTTGGACACTGGCAGGCTGCCAAGTCCAACTTGGCAGCCTCCCAGCCTTCGACCGGTGGACACGCGGGTGTGCCCACCAGTCTTCTTCTGGTGGGCACTGGGAGAGGCCCAGTACGACCATCAGTGGTGTACAGTGGGTGTATCGTGTGCCTGGGCTCACCTGGGGTCCATGCCCTGCATGACGATCTCGTCCTGTTTGCACTCCACCATGTCGTTGGTGAACATGGCGTGGAAGTAGGGTATGGACGCCGCCAGGACGATCCGGTGGGCGCTGAACTTGTGATCCCCGACCTGCCGGAGGAGACAGGCCGACGTCACTTCCAATCAATAACACAGAACCTGATGTACTTATGCCCATGCGAGGGCTGCATAGAATAAATGACTACCAAAATTACTACCACTGCCGATATGTGTCGTATTGCATCATTAGATCTCATGAAAATTTAATGGAGAAATTGACACTTTTCATGGATCAATAACATAATTCAATCTCATGCTGTATTTATATTAGGAAATTAATACCAGTGGATACCCAACTCATGATAACTTGATAAAACCACACATCCATATTAGTTGGTTGACATTGATTATGTGATACACGGTGTACAGAGCTGCTTGATGTTAAATCCCCCCCCCCCCGGGATAAACCATTGATTTAATCTAGCATAATCCTGATTACAATAATATGTAGGTCAGCGGTAAAGCTTTCCCTTCCAGCCAGGAAACACCCAACTATCAGAGAGGTATTCCACCTGTGTTTTCTCATGACGTCTTCTTTTGACAAAAGAAAAAAATGATAATTATAATATACTGTCTGTCAACACAGTCAATTAATAAAGCGAATTTTGTGCTTAATAATTTGCCAATGTGTAAGAATGTACTGCTGTTGACCAATAGTGGTCCAGTGAAAGTGAACCCATTGCATCCTGTTTGGGTCATCTTTAGGGAAGTTAACTAGCTAGGTTAGAGTTTGTCACCACTGGCTATCTCTAGTGAAGTAACAAAGGAAGGGCTCAACACGGGCTGCACAATAAGTGTGGATAGGGGACTTTGTCCACTCAGCTGACAGGAAATTCAGGCTCAATCGTTTCTCCAAATTACCTTCCAGTTGTTTCCGTTTCCTGACTATTGGCCACTTCCTGTTAAATGTCAATTTAATAATGAATTATTACCGGCGTAATGACAGTGAATAATTAATGCATAAATTGAACTGAGGGATGGTGGCCACTGAATACAATGTTACCAGTTTGACACTTATCCCGTTCAGGTTGATCTCATACTTTATCTTCCGCATGACAAGCCCTCTGGTAACCATGGTAACCTCGCAAAACCTTAGCGTTGATTAAATGAAAAGCCTGCACCAATGATGATTATGTACGAGCTGGTGAGTCCGCGTCATTAGCTTGTGTGTGTAGACGGGGTGTAAACTGGTGGCTAGCTAACTAGCCTTCAGGATCTACTAGTTCTTCTATCTCTGGTTACCTTGAGCGTCACGTCACACAGCTTCCCCTGCCGTCGGATCTCCTCCATGACGGCATATCCGCGACCGGGCAAATCATGGACCGAGAAGTGTACTAGATCCTCCAATTCTTCGCATATAACGTCTCCCATCGTCATGAGGGTAACAGGTTCAGCGGGTCTCGTACTCGCATAGCAAGGGGCAGAGTGGCCGCGACGCTACACCGTAGGAAGACAGGAAGCGCCGCGAACGACACCGGCCAGCTGACAGGGGTTTTCAAAGTAAAGGCACAGCCGACACTATAACGATACTTGTTTCCCAGTCGTTCTACCATGGCTTTTCACTTTTTGACATATTGTCGATACACAAATGATTGAGCCTTGAATTTATAACTGTATTCAGCTATTGATGTGAGGATCACTTTTATTTTAAATGATCTCTAGATTACTGAGCATGTCTAACAACCGGATCAAATCGGTTTACTTATTTACGGCCTCCAAATCTAACCTCAACCCTAAACGACAGGCCCAGTGACATTCCATAACAACCTTTCAAACACCTGATACTCAGCATGGTTGGAATGCGTTTCACTCCAATCGAAGCCCGTTCTCATCAGTGGTGGGCATGGCTTCGAGGGCTGACCCAATCAACGATCACAACAGCCTCCTGGTGCCAGTTCAGTCTGAATGAATGTCATCAGCATTTATGCGTCAGCAGATAGCGATGCTTGGAAGTTGTAATCTTTTAAGACCTAAAGACTCCCATAGATCTGTTTAATCGTTTTGTAAAAACCTTTGAGTTGGGTTAGGTACCTCTCTGGTGTTGCTTTCAAGACCAACCACGCAAAGACATTATCACAGGGTGCATCGATGTTTGCATAGACCAAAAAACTCATATATAGCGAGTATTAGTCAATAAGAATAAGAATTACTAGGCAAATGTCAGTGTTTTCAGCAGTTTATTGCAAGAACAGACACAGCTGTCATATATGTGTTTTATGGCAGAACCAGAGCAAACCAGGTGGGAAACATTTAAAGGTTACTGCAAGCCCCAGATTTCAAAAGAACCACACACCACCCATGAGCTTGATCAATATCTTCTTCACGGCGATTCCTCCATTTAACTTAAACCACGTACAACACAAAGACAACCATGTAACCGCCTGGAGACCGGTTGACAATCTTTTTGCATTTACGACAGTTTTTTTATATACGATTTGATGAAAAATAATGGTTTGACGATAGACAGCCAATAATTCAACAAGGTGGTACGACTTGAAAATTGACTTCAAAATGCAGCCAGCTTTTCCCTAGATTTCATTGGTCACCAGTTAACATCCATGTCCTCGAGAATCTCCTTAAAAGCCTCCTCCTCCACCAGAGAAGAGGAGAAGGAGTAGTATTTCGTGTGTCAGAGCATCATTCTCACTAATTCATAGTTTTCATGGTACCATCTGAATAAGTAACTCAGGTACAACTCTAGCTGAACGCAGGTGGTGGAGCTGGTAGAGGTGGTGTTTGGGGGGCTTGACTCTCTCGCTCCCCCAGTCCTTCGCTCTCTCTCTGGGCAGCAGGCGAGAGCACTGGGCCAGTCCTTCCTGGAGCTCCCAGTCCGTGCGCCCCGGCCTCATGAAAAAGGTGTCCCGTGACGTCTGCACCCTCCTGATTGGTGGAGGAGTGTGGGGAGGGTCTTTAAAAGGGCATGTCCTTGGAGATCTGCCGCGCAACCTGCTCCTCCTGGCTTTCCTCCGGCTCCTCCTTCCTCTCCCTGTTCCAGTCCTTCAGGCCCTCCGGGAGGGAGGTGTCCTCCTCCGAGCCCCCTGTCCCCTCCACAAAGTCCTCGTAGGTGGACTTCTCGGCGAAGGGCCGTGGGCCCAGCAGCTCCACCATGTCCTCCTTGTTGAGCACCTCCTTCTCCAGCAGCCGCAGCGCCACCTGGGGGAGGGGAGGGACAACCGCGTCAGCGTGTATAGCGGCAGGGGAACAGAACCTGGCTGAGTGGGTGGGTGGGTGGAGGGCTGAAGGTGGGCCTAATTTGGGCGTTCCTCTTTAGGAAAGATTTGAATAGAGGTCAGCTGGCCAGGCATCATTTGATTGTTTGGTTGAGATAGAAAGGGTCTCAACGACAGCCGATGGTTGGTCATTACAAGGACTCCGATTCACTTTTAAATAGAAGTTGATTGTAAGATGGAGAGCACTACAGAACCAGACATCGTTTGTACAGGCTAGGCTAACTGAGTGCTGAATGCCCCTTTACCTGCTAGCACCCTGCTACGTAAGCTAACCTGCATGACCTTTGCTTGGTTCAGTTAGTTTGACCCTGATCCTTGTCCAACAGTATACAAAGAAAATAAAAATGTAAGCCTACCAGCCTCAATCCAGTTTGAGTCACTTGGCCTGTTAAACAAGTCATAATACCTTTATATTAATTGATTGTATTATAAAGCACTTCTCTAGGGTACCCAGAGCCCTTAACATAGTGGGCGTTAGTGCGGGCGTGCAGGGCATGACGAACCCCTCCTCCAAGACCAGTGGAACCAGAAGACGCTCTCACCTTCTCCACATCCGACTTCTTCTCCACCAGTAGCGCCTGCGTGCGCAGGTAGGCGTCGTTGATGAGGCCGCGCACCTCCGAGTCGATCAGCCGCGCGGTGGCCTCGCTGTAGGGCTTCTCCAGCACCATCTCCCCCTGCCGCGGCAGGTCGAACGACACCTGGCCCACCTTTGAGTTCATCCCGAACTGGACGATCTGGAGAAGGAACACCAAACACACACACACACACGGATCAGCTACCTGCAGTATTCCTCTGACAGTAGGTTTGAAGCCAGGGCATCACACCTGCAGCGGAACCGTTTCAACACGCACAACGGCCCCTGGCACCGTGACGCCGTCTTCATCACAACTCAAACCTAACTACATCCTCAAAATAAGTATGTACACCGAACAAACACCATGATCTCCTCTACACCTTGACTGCATCTACATCCCACACATGGCCATAGTGCATCAGCATGGGACTCTTCATAACATCCCAGACAGAGCCGATCCTAAAGAATGCCAACACTACATATGATATATATAATCGTTCTACTGACCGTGGAGTAGGGGAAACACATAATAACGTATAATAGCACCACTGACCTGGGCGTATGCGCTCTGGGTGACCATAGAGTATAAGATAATAGACTGAATAATAGTAAAGTAAACATTAGTACTACGTACCTGGGCGTAGGCGCTCTGCGTGACCTTGCGGAGGTCATCCTGCGCCCCGGTGGTGATGCGTCCGAAGAAGATCTCCTCGGCCACGCGTCCCCCCAGCGTCATGCACATCCTGTCCAGCAGCTGCTCCGCCGTGTACAGGTACTGCTCCTTGGGCAGGTACTGGGCATAGCCCAGACCCTTCCCCCGCGGAATGATGGAGACCTGCGCACGCACACACACACACACGCACACACACGGTCAGTACAGTTCATCCGTCAGCCTGAGAGTACGCCGGAAAACAAAGTCAAACAGGAAGTCCAGCAGCAAGCGACATTTACATATTATTTTCCTATCCATTAGCCTGAAAGGAGAGTTGACCTTACTCGTGGCTAGTGTGGCTTGTTGAGGCACCGTCTGGTCAACGTTTGTGTTATTACGTTTGTAGAAGAGTCGTGTTGGGCAAGAATGTGTGGCGCGATGCAGCAATATGTAGAAGTGCATGTAGTATCAAGTGTGTTGATGAAGTGTAAGTGTAGAAGAGTTGTGCAGTGGTATCACTGTGAGTTGGAGAATTGTGAGTGCGGGAGTGAGAGAGTGAGAGTGTGTGGGGGAGTGAGTGAGAGTGTGTGGGGGAGTGAGTGAGAGTGTGTGGGGGAGTGAGTGTGTGGGGGAGTGAGTGAGTGTGTGGGGGAGTGAGTGAGGGGTATGTGGGAGAGTGAGTGAGAGTGTGTGGGGGAGTGAGTGAGTGAGTGAGTGAGAGTGTGTGGGGGAGTGAGTGAGGGGTATGTGAGTGAGTGAGTGAGTGAGTGAGTGAGTGAGTGAGTGAGTGAGTGAGTGAGTGAGTGAGTGAGTGAGTGAGTGAGTGAGTGAGTGAGTGAGTGAGTGAGTGAGTGAGTGAGTGAGTGAGTGAGTGAGTGAGTGAGTACTTTGAGCAGCGGGTCGGCGTGCTCCAGGTACCAGCCCGCCACGGCGTGTCCCGCCTCGTGGTAGGCCACCGTCTTCTTCTCCTCGGGCTGAAGGACCTGGGTCTTCTTCTCCAGACCTGCACAGCCGAGAGGAACCATTAGGTACCAGTACCAACAGAAACCAGTACCAACCAGAACCATCAGGAACCAGTACCAACCACAACCAACAGGAACCAGTACCAACAGAAACCAGTACCAACCAAAACCATCAGGAACCAGTACCAACAACAACCAACAGGAACCAGTACCAACAGAAACCAGTACCAATCAGAACCATCAGGAACCAGTACCAACCACAACCAACAGGAACCAGTAACATCAGGAACCAGTACCAACCAGAACCAACAGGAACCATAACACAACCAGTACCATCGTAGTGTCCTGTCTGTCAGTACACGTGTGTGTGTCAGTACATATATGTGTGTTTGGCTCAGTACATTTGTGCATGTATGCGTGTTTGTGTCAGTAGGTGTGGGTCCGTCCATGTTTGTGTATCCCTCCAGGAGTGCGTCACCTCCGATCACCCTCTCGATGGCCTGCTCAAAGTGCTTCTGGTCGATGGAGTCCGCCAGATGGCGAGCAGCGATCAGCGCCGCCTCGTTGCACACGTTGGCGATGTCAGCGCCTACACACGCACGCGCACACACACACACACACACACACACACACACACACACACACACACACACACACACACACACACACACACACACACACACACACACACACACACACACACACACACACACACACACACACACACACACACACACGATACATAGAAAGAAGAGCAAATTTAGAAAGATTCTAGATCAAAGACCTCCCGGGACGAAGCACGCGGTCTTCCAACTCCACCTCTCATCGAAGGTGATTACCTGAGAACCCAGGTGTGAGGGCGGCCATCTTCCTGGCCAGAGCGTCTTTGTCCATCTTCTGGTCCAGCTTCAGAGGCCGGAGGTGGACCTTAAAGATGGACGACCGGCCCTTGATGTCGGGATGGCCTGTGTGACAGAGGAGACGGGTCAGAGTCCAGCCAGAAGGTTTGTTGTGGGTCTTATTGTTCTGTCCTTACGGCCGACCACAAACAAATGGAGTTTCTGCGTATTGGCAACAACGCAGGGGTTTCTGGCCTTCAGGTAAACATCGCCCTCCTTTATGTAGGGATAAGTGCTTTGTGGGGGGGGGATGAAACTGTATTCAAATTCTGTGAAACTTTATTCTGAGATCTGCTAGAGAGGAGACTGGTGTATGAGTGCATTAGATGAGTTAATTTCTACGATTATTGTCTGCTTTTTTCCATTTAGGATCCTTATCTGTCCTAGATGCGAGATCTCACTCATGAAGTGAGATCTCGCTAGAACCGGTTCTAGCAGCCGTCTCAGCTCACTAGCTAGCACCCTGGCTCCTCACCGATGTAGATCTGCCGGTCGAAGCGGCCGGGCCGCATCAGCGCAGGGTCCAGGATGTCGGGTCGGTTGGTCCCGGCCAGGACCACCACGTTGGTGGCCGTGTTGAAGCCTGAGCAGAACACGAGGAGATAAGGGTCTCTTTAGCGCTGCCTTTATCGTTGTATCCACGCATCAAATGGTTCGCTATTTTTACACACGCACGCACGCCAACTGTCGTTAGGCTGAGTTCACGGATGGCGTGAATAGATGACTAATGTGGTGGGGAAATACACATGTCAGTTTCACAGAGACAGCCTCACGCAACACCTCGTGACTGCATGCAAAAATCAATGTATCAGATGTTTTTCGCACGTTTTCACCCTTGAGAAACTTTTGTTTTTAAGACCAGCTGCTGGTAGAGTGCGTCAACCCTTTGTAGACACTTGGGTAGGCTAGGTGCTACCGTGGGGGGTTGCTAGGTGCTACCGGGGGGGGGGGGGTAGCTAGGTGCTACCCCCCCCCACACACACACACACACACACACACACACACACACACACACACACACACACACACACACACACACACACACACACACACACACACACACACACACACACACACACACACACACACACACACACACACAGCAGGGGGGGGGGGGGGGGGGGGGAGGGTTTCAGTTCGCAATAATATATACAACCATCTGATGCCGCCGTTTCTATTCCATCAAAAGGCTTTATGGCACGACTATTGATGTGAACCGTATCACCAATGCATTGTTTATCTTTATTTTTTGTCCATGATGGGAGTATGTTTTCTTTCCCTACGAGAGTTTTGTACTTTGTTAATGCATAATAATAATTAAAAAAAGTATACATTGGTAGTCAAGGCGGGGCCCTATTTTTGTTAACCATACAGTGCTGGGGGAATCACTGTAGCATAGTTGGAATCAATCCTAAAGGACATCTGTGCGGCTCTTCATGAATACCTTCGTTAGGTAGACGTTAGTGAACAGCACCAAGTCATGGACTCTGCAAGCACTCTCTGAAGGCGTGGGTGTGAGGGGGTCCGTCCTACCGTCCATCTCCACCAGCAGCTGGTTCAGGGTGTTCTCCTGCTCGCTCTGGCCCCCGAAGTTCCCCCTCCCCCTCTTCCGACCCACCGCGTCGATCTCGTCGATGAAGAGGATGCACGGCGCGTTCTTCCTCGCCAGGACAAACAGATCTCTGACCTGACAGAAGGAAATGGGGAAGAGAGAAGATAAGTATATTGATGGAGTATGTGTTATACTTGAATACAGTGTGTGTGTGTGTGTGTGTTACCACAGTGTGTATGTATGTAGTGGTGTGTTATAATACAGTGTGTGTATTGTATAATAGTACCGTGTATGTGGTAGGGCTTTGACCTTTGCCCAAAAATCATATTAGAAGTTTGTTTGTTTATTAATATTAATATTCAAATATTTATTAATAATATTTTGACCATTAAATGCCTTCAGCAAGACCTGGATTGGGCTTCGCGAGATTGGTGTACCGCGTTGCTATGGTTACCGGTCTTGCGTGTTCCAACGGTTTATTAGGGTTCTTATAAATCACCGTCTAATCAATACTTCATTCACTGCCTCTTCCGTGGTCATTACAATATTATGAATGGACTGCGTCAGGTTCTCCGATGTCTCTCCCTCTTGGCCTGCCCATAACAGGTTCGAATATTAATGGCTGTCTAAAATTCGTTCGAATTTTGTTTTATATTTTGATATTCGAATTATATTCGAATAACGAAGTTCAGAGTCAAAGCCCTAGTATGTGGTGATGTGTTACCATATAATGCAGTGTGTATAATGTATAATAATACAGTGTGTGTGTATGCGGTAGTGTTTTACCATATAATGCAGTGTGTATAATGGATAATAATACAGTGTGTGTATTACAATAGTGTGTTACAATATAATGCAGTTTGTATATTGTATAATAATATAGTGTGTGTTTGTATGTGGTAGTGTGTCACCAGATAATGCAGTGTGTATAATGTATAATAGTACAGTGTGTGTGTGTGGTGATGTGAGGCTCCAGGGGGACTCCTCACCCGGGCGGGGCCCACGCCCACAAACATCTCCAGGAACTCGGAGCCGTTGACGGTGATGAACGGGACGTCTGCCTCCCCCGCCGTGGCCTTGGCCAGGAGGGTCTTCCCCGTGCCGGGGGGCCCCGTTAGGATGGCCCCCTGAGAGGGGGAGAAAGAAAGAAAGAAAGAAAGAAAGAAAGAAAGAAAGAAAGAAAGAAAGAAAGAAAGAAAGAAAGAAAGAAAGAAAGAAAGAAAGAGCTTTGTTAGTTGAGAGTAACAAGGGCCTAAAGAACACAGTGACTTTTAATTCACATGAGCTCACAATGCCAGAGCGCTCATCACACAGGACAGAGGTCTACCGTGGCCGGATATGAGGGGCAGGATTTTTGTCGGGTTTGATACTTTAAAATAATTCTAGCTTACTCTCCAGCTGGTCTCTCCACATGCCTACCCAAGTCCACCCCCCCCCCCCCCCCCAACACACACACACACACACACACACACACACACACACACACACACACACACACACACACACACACACACACACACACACACACACACACACACACACACACACACACACACACACACACACACACACACACTTCCCTAAACAAGGGTGAGGTTGGGGGGCCCCGGACTGACCTTGGGGATCTTGGCCCCCAGGTCCTGGTACTGCTTGGGGTTCTTCAGGAAGTTGACGAACTCCATGATCTCCAGCTTGGCCTCCTCGCAGCCCGCCACGTCCTTGAACTTCACCTCGATCTCCTCCCGCAGCACCTTGGCCGTGGTCTCGCTCACGCTGAACAGCCCGCCCATGCCCCCCCGGCCCGGACGCCCCCCCCCCCCCGGCCCCCGCCGCACCATGAAGAGCAGGAAGCCGATGATCAGCACCGTGGGGAGCATGCTCAGTAGGAACGTTCTGGAGGAGAGACGGAGGGACGGAGAGAGAGGGACACGCGTTAGATCACCGGATCCACCTCCATCAGTCGGACCAGTAGGACCAGTAGGAATGACAGGAAAAGGTTGACAGTGCTGGTTGGTTTACAGTGCTGGACGGTAGTGCATGTGTGGCAGGACAGTGTAGGGGCAAGGGTAGGTTCAACCTCTCTGCCATAAGGTACTGGGATCTATCTTTATGACCCAATTAACTGTAAGTGAGTTTTAGACAAACATATCTCGTACTTTTTAAGATTAAATGATAGTAGGTGTGTGGCGGCAGGGTAGTGTAGTGGCAGATTGGTTGTGGGTTCGATCCCCCATGTCCACACTCCTTGAGCGATACGCCCTATCCCCTACCGGCTCCTGGATGACGTGCATCTGTCTATCTGACCGTGGCTCTGGATGAAAGCGACAGCTGGACGGTCAGAGGTAGTGAGCAGTGGGTGGGTGCCGTCGGTATGGCTGGACGGTCAGAGGTAGTGAGCAGTGGGTGCCGTCGGTACGGCTGGAGGGTCAGAGGTAGTGAGCAGTGGGTGGGTGCCGTGGGTACGGCTGGACGGTCAGAGGTAGTGAGCAGTGGGTGCCGTCGGTACGGCTGGAGGGTCAGAGGTAGTGAGCAGTGGGTGGGTGCCGTCGGTACGGTAGTGGGCTCCTCACCCGTCACTCTCCGTGGAGTAGACCACGGGCAGGCGCTTCTCCCCCTCGATGCCCAGCTCGTACTGCGCCGTCTCCAGGTTCCTCTCGAACGTGTCCACGCTGCCGATGTTGAACCACACGTACTGGAAGCACAACACAGCAACACAACAACACAGGAACGGAATATCAGAGGTGCTGGGACCGTGGGTGCTGTAGGACATGTGATTACTCTGCACCCTGGCTCTGGGAGCCTCCGCCCCCCACCCCCCCCCACACACACACACACACATCTCCATCAATGAGACACACTACTTAAAAAAGCTAAAAAAATCTCAAACCCAATTTGTACAAGTCATCTAACTCTGTTTTTATCCCGTCTGCTCTGTTAATATCCGTTTCCTCCGGTGGGTTTCTGCTTAAGAGTGTGTTCGATGTCATATCTAGTTACTTCTAATTTTATATGTTTACCAGAACGATAGATAGATAGATAGATAGATAGATAGATAGATAGATAGATAGATAGATAGATAGATAGATAGATAGATAGATAGATAGATAGATAGATAGATAGATAGATAGATAGATAGATAGATAGATAGATAGATACACACACACACTGTTCTACAACTGTGACCTGGAAAATCCTAAAAGGCTTGGTAAAATGTATACACTGATGTATGCATTATTATCATCTTAATCATCGTCATCTTCTCATATTGAAACTATCACTCACCCCATCGACGGGCGTCCCCGGAGTGGACACCACCTTGACGTAGCGCTTGTTCACCACCTCCAGCCGCTCCACCTGTGGAGACACCACACCAGTTCATCACTGGGAAGAAACTGGCTCAACCCTGCCCGGCAACACAGATCCCATCACCTTAGAGATGGTCCGAAATGAACCAATCACACAGCTCCAGCGTGAGAAAGGGGCAGGCTAATGAGTGGTTTAGGTGGCTCCACTCCCAATTGTACTAACGAATTAAAACGGGATGAAACCCTGCGTCAGGACAAAGCCTTCGGTTTTGAAAGGGCGTGGGAACCTTACCGTTCCTTTGGCGAGGCAGTTGTTGACAAAGTCCTTCCAGGTGACCTCGCGGCCTCCATCCCGGAGCAGGTAGGTGACGGTGCCCCCGAACGCGACCGCGCTCAGGAGGACCAGTCGGAACTCTTTGTCGTCCCAAGGCACATCACCCTGGCAACAACAGCGTTTTGGCGTCAATGCCACAATATCGGCCAAGGCTTCGGCACTCGTGTGATGCGTTAATAAACGTGTGATTAATGTTTGTTTGAGGGACAGGGTCATTGACCCTCTAACCTTCTGACCCTCGTGCCTTCATCATTACATTCTCAATGACATCATCCCACCATTACTATGGCCCTAGTGACGTCAACCCTCTCAGAGGTCTCACCTTCTGCAGACGACTCTGCCAGGTGGAGTCCTCTTTCCGGGCTCCCCTCTTTCCTCCTCCCCCTCCTCCCGAGGCCCCTCCCCCTCCTCCTCCCGATCTCCCAGAGCTTTTCGGCCCATTGCTTGGCTTGGCCTCTGAGGGAGGGAGGGGGCGGGGCAGAGGGGTATGTGTCAGTATGTCATCAAGCAGTATTCAGAGTGGAGAGTAGCAGTCTTTAGCAAGATCATAAAAAGGTGGTTGAGGAGGAGGGGGGGTACCTTTGGCCGCTTCAGCGCTGGACGGTGTCTTCTTGCCCTCGGGGAAGTACTTCTCGAACCCTGATACAGGAAGAGACCCGGCGTTACCTCAATAGAGACAACAATGTCGACTTGTGTGGTCATGGCAACAGCCATGTGCATTGCAGACACCGGTATTGGTCAAACCGCCACCTTTCGTCGGGGTCGTACCTTTCGGAGGTTTGGCGCAGAAACGTCTCACAGCTCCTAGTACCGCGGCTAGCACGGTATCTCCCTCCGCTACGGCCCGGCTCCCGGTGGGACTTAGCACCTACGGGCCGCACCGCAAGACGGCCGTTATCTTCTGTAGTTACCCATAATAAAGCGTCTGTGTTTCACAACAGGTGCTTCTAGAGTTACAGACTGGTCAATCAATATGGTCCAAAACGTTAACACATGCGACAGGTGTCGACAATTAACTGTGCCGTGTGTTTCGACGAGTTACTGCTGGTGTGTCTGCAACCAGCCAATGTACTGTTACAACTGTTATACAACTGTCATTATGTGAAAATGAATGACTTGTCACACCGTGAGCACTGGTCTGTGGTGGAAGCTAACACACAGCGTTTACCTCGGAGCAACCACACGACCCCATGAACATAATGTTAATGGCATCAAACATTTCAGAGATCAGGTATTACAGGTGTTATTTAACAGAGGTCAAGATGTTTATTGAGCAGACTAGACGTCAGTGATACCAAATAGGCAGTTTTGTCTGCTGACAGTGAAAAAAGACAGTATTACACATCTCAGGTCTAGTTTGGCCATTTGTTGTGCAACCCAGCTTCACTTGTCAGAGCAAAACAACAGCATCAATGTCAATGCGGGGCCTCTGGTCCACAGCGGCAGCACGCTGCGAGACAACACAAAGTCACGGACACGCCACGTCCTGTTTCGTCCGCACACAGACCTCTGCAAAGGCTGTAACCGTAATACGGACACGCAGTATGGGTCATTTAGATTCATTGGACACTTGATTTCTTGAGCGGATCGTTCAAAACGTGCGAGAGACACATACCAGGCGCGAAGTGCTTGGAGCCACTGCGACATGGGGCGGCAGCAGGCGTCTCAGCAGGTGCCTGCACCCCTCCGATAGCCGGAGGTACCGGTGGGCCATCGTGGACCCTCAAGATTGTTTAATTTGAGTGAGACGTTTTGATAACAGGAGCAATACTGTCGCGGTCAAACACCGAGGAAAAGTCCCTTTCCATGGCCCAACTCCTGCGCCATCTTTACTGTTATCGAATGGAGACGTGAGCTGCGCGATGACGTTTTCAATGTGACGTAAACCATTTGTTACCCAATATTAACTTTTGTGAATTACCTTGTTATAAATCTTTGTGGGTCTGCCCCTTTATTGGACCATTCTTAAGAGCGGTAATTAATCAAGAAATCAAAGCAAACATATTACTATTAATACATTTACGAACACTTATTCTCATTAGCATTATTATTATTATTATTATTATTATTATTATTATTATTATTATTATTATTATTATTATTATCATCATTATGACATTAATTTCAAACATACCACTGTATTCACTCATGTACTGCTTCCCATGTAGAACAATGTGTGAATGTTATATAGAATGGGTGGTTTTAGAGCGCCCTCTGGTGGTGAAAGTACTCAGACATGTTACATAGTAACTGTGCCAGTTCGTCTATTGGCCAGCAGGGAGCGACATGCGGCGGCGTGAAACTACTAATGACACCAGACGAAGAAGTGCACTGTTGCAGTTGCACTTCGGGAAGGAAAAGATGGCGTTCGCCGGGGCTGCTCGCCAGAAGTGAAGCTGCTGTCATCGGGGCTATTCTGTCCGTTCATTACTCATATAGCAAGCAACCAGACTATCGTACTTCAACATTTTACGAGTGCGGATGTTTGCAAACTATGAGGTAATCTGTTCAAAACACACACTGTCATTACTCTACCGACACCCAGCGACCTATGTCCGACCGCTGGAAGCCCATTAGCCACTCCAACCCAAAGTCAGTTCGTGTATTTTTAGACCGTGTAACCAGTAATAAAACCATACTCGTTTTGTCCACACAATGGATCATGACTACACGGCTGTTAACACAGGTTGGAGGGTGGATCTGGAAACTTTCTAATGTGAAAAGATGCCCATGGCTGCACGACCAAGGAGCCAACGTAGTTAGAGACGCTTAACGTCAATTATTTAAAAATAGGCCATCAATGGAATTGTAGCTGTGGGTGCCACTTGCAAAGAAACTCGAGTTCACACTTGGATCGACTAACAATCTGATGAAACTTGACGTTTCAGAGCGAATGGCCCAGGGCTAGCAGGGAGCTAGCAGTAGCTGCACTCAGGCTTCGTTTCTCTAGTTGAACACCTCAGATTGCCTTAGAGAAAAATGTAAGTATGTTCATTACATGCTCACTATGTATCGCTTTTCTCTTTACCTTTTGCACATATGACTTTAACAGAAATGTCAAGCTCCTTGACTTGTGTCTTTAAGTCCCCTAGCTCACTGTTAACGTTCACTTGCATCAGCCAACGCCTTGATTGTCAGCGTGAATCATTTCACATACATCCGATTTTAAATTGACCCTGTATGTGACCCTG
Source organism: Gadus chalcogrammus (assembly GCF_026213295.1). Classification (NCBI taxonomy): domain Eukaryota; kingdom Metazoa; phylum Chordata; class Actinopteri; order Gadiformes; family Gadidae; genus Gadus; species Gadus chalcogrammus. The sequence continues at coordinate 13,776,591 of NC_079419.1, read as the reverse complement.
CTATGGTTGGGGTTGAGGGGATCCATCTGATGGAAACGATCGAGTGTTTCATTGCAGTGAATGACGTCAGCTTTAGTCCAGCAAGAATTAAAAGCCCTGCGCCCTGGGATCTATTACGAATATTGAATTGTATGAACGATAATAATGTGTATACTATTAAGCCAAATTATTAGTTATTACTTTTTCCAGTACAGTGCGTTGATGTTTGGGTTTTGAATGGACTTTGTTTAACATTGAATACAGATCTATACGCATGCGTGTTGAAACATGTTGCTAGATTGTGAATGCATACCGGTTGGTTAGGAGGATTATGCATAGGAAGGGTATATGAGAAGCTACAACCGTGAATGCATAGACATGTAGGCACTCGTTGTATTTAGTAATATTTGATTTGTGGTGGCCATGATGCTGTTGCCATGGTGGGTGTTTGACCCGCTTCTTTCCATCTCCAGATTCAGTAACATAAGGAAACGGGAGGATGCATTAGCATACTTTGTTGGAAACTAATGTTAACAGCATTAACAGCAACATCAGATCCTTAACCAGTAGCACTGCAGATTAGGCTTCATGGTAGAGTTTCAACTGAAGATCAACTCTTATCCTATAACTCAAATTATTTGACATACAAATGCAGAGCAACCTATAATAAAATGTAATACTAGAGCCAATACAGGATATAGTTGCATAATTAGTGTTTGAATCTTCTGCTGAAAGGTGGACTGCTTTCAAAGAATGGATTACTTGCCAGGTTAATGCCTGTTTCTACTGTACTCTGCTTGTTGTCCTGCTGCGTTCGCTATTGTTTTGTGTGTCTCACCTTCTCTGACTCTATCACAATGCCTCTCGCCATCTGTACTACCTCTTGACCGTCAGGATGTAATGTCTCTCAAGTCTCAACCATTTATCCCCTCTCGACTTTGTCAGACTCTGTCTAAATGTGTTTAGCCATATTACCACCTCCTCCTGTTAGTCTAACTGTCTGTCAATGTTTCTCTCAATTCAATGCAACGGGTCATTCAGCATGGGCCAAACTATCAAAAAGTAGATTAGGCTTCAAATATGGAAATGATCAAACCACAACACAATAACCCTCTCCCTCTCCGTCTCTCTCTCTGTCCGTCTGTTTGTCTGTGTGCGCGTGCAGGTGTAGTGAGTGCTGCTGCCCCTCTGGGCCAGCTTCTGGACTATGCTGCGTCTCCTCTCTGGCTGGAAGCTCCTGAGCTCCGGCAGCCTCCACCTCCCCTCCTCCCTCCGCACCCTCCCCCGCCTCGGGCCCCTCCCCCAGGCCGCCATGTACACCACGCGCCTCTACAGCTCCGCCGGCGCCGGTGGGGGTGGTGGGCCAGCCGGGGGTAAGCCGGCCCGCAGGACACAGCTCTCAGCAGGTGGAGGCGGAGCTATGACCATGATGGAGAACCACCACCACCACCACCACCACCACCCCTCCGCCCAGAGCCCCGCCTACCCCCTCTACCAGGGCCGCGCAGAGCCTCACCGCGGGCCCCACTTCCACGGCCATCACCCACCCCACCACTACCACCCACACCCCCACCACGCCCCGCCCCCTGCACACCTGGCCCCGCCCACACACCTGGCCCCTCCCCTAGTCCCACCCCCGCACCTCCACCACTTCCAGCAGCAGCACGCCCACCTGCACCACCACCACTACAGCCAAGGGCCCGCCCTGGGCGGTGGCGGCGGCCTGGCCTCGGGGCGCAAGAAGACGTGGAACTTCATCCAGGAGAAGATGAGCTACGACACGTTCTTCACCCTCAAGCGGCTGATCGAGCGCTCGCACCGGCCCGACGAGGTGCTGCGCTGGGTCACCCAGAACCCGGGCAAGATCTCCCACAACCACTACCCCATCGCCCTGCACAAGATCAGCCAGCTGCTGCAGGGCGGAGGCGGCGGCCCAGCGGCGGGGACGGGATCCTCCGCCGCCTCCGACGGCGGGGCTGCGACAGGGGCGGCGTCTGGCCCGCCCGGAGCGGGAGGAGCGGAGGAGAGCGAAGGGCGGGACATCCTGGAGCAGCAGGACTTCCAGACGCTCTGCGACGACATCATCGGCGACTGCGCCAAGTTCGACAACTTCAGCGTGGTCAACTGTCTGTACGCCGTGGCGGCCCTCGGTGAGGCCTCCTTCCGGCCCTCACTGCACTCAGATTTAAAATCCCACGACATAGGGATGAGAGATATGAGTCTGTTACTTTAACTCAACACATCACTACTCAAGGAAGGACAGTGCAGGGTTTAGTGTATTAGACTTCAGAACCCCAATGAGCGCAGGCTGCACAGCCTACCTGTAGGCGATTGCTGTTTTGGAACCATGATCACTAAATCTGGCCTGAGATGTTTTGCAGTTCCCATTTCATATGCAAGGATAAGTTAAGTCACGATGTCCCTTATCAATCCCTCTACCTTCTCTATTCTATGCACTGGTCTGTATCTGCCTGTACTGGTAAATGTGGCTCTGTACTTGTCTACGTCGGTGTGTACGTTACACGCTGTGTGGTGGTGCCCTCCCCAGGCCTGCCCAGCGACTGCAGGGTGGTGGAGGTGCTGGAGGCAGAGTGCCAGGCCCGGCTGGGCCAGTTCAACCAGAAGGACGTGTCCATGGTCTTCAGCTCCAGCATGAAGCTCCACCTGGGCTGCCAGCACCCGCTGACAGAGGCCTGCCTGGCGGCACTGGAGAAGAACCTGGAGCGCGAGCGCCACCCCCAGACCCTCTTCCTACTGCTGTCCTACTACCGGCTGAAGCTACGCACGCTGCAGCCACCAGAGGGCGCCAACGGCCCGGCCGCCTCCAGCCCAGAGCTGCTGCTAGCTAACAGGTGGGTGATAGGAGGAGTACTGGGTACGCTGGTGATGTGGTTCCGTGGGCTGTCTGGGTCAGTATGTACTGTGTATTGTGTCAGTATCTATTCTGGTGCTGTATTACTCAGCGTGTGTGTGTCTGAACATACTACTACGTTACTATGTTACTGTGTTGTGTGGATGTGTCAGAACATACTCTAGTACTGTCTGTTTTGTGTTGTTTATGTGTCAGTATGCAGAACTCAGTTACTGTGTGTGTGTCAGTATGGAGTACTCTTGTTACTGTGTGTGTGTTTGTGTGTGTGTCAGTATGTATTACTGTTACTGTGTGTGTGTGTGTGTGTGTGTGTGTGTGTGTGTGTGTGTGTGTGTTTGTGTCAGTATGTAGTACTCTGTTACTGTGTGTGTGTGTGTGTGTGGGTCAGTTTGTAGTACTGTTACTGTGTGTGTGTGTGTGTGTGTGTGTGTGTGTGTGTGTGTGTGTCTGTTAGTATGTAGTACTCTGTTACTCTGTCTGTGGTGTGTCAGTATGTAGTACTCTGTTACTGTGTGTGTGTGTGTGTGTGTGTGTGTGTGTGTGTGTCTGTCGGTATGTAGTACTCAGTTACTGTGTGTGTGTGTGTGTGTGTGTGTGTGTGTCAGTATGTAGTTCTCAGTTACTGTGTGTGTGTGTGTGTGTGTGTGTCAGTATGCAGAACTCTGTTTCTGCGCTTTGAGTGTGTGTCAGTTTTCAGTACTCTGTTACACACACACACAAGCTGTGTGGGTGTGTCAGTACGTGCTCCGTTTCACTCCCTCCCTCCCCTCGCAGGAAGATCCTGCGCTTGGTGAAGCACACGCTGGCGAGCGTGAGCGGCGTGCGGGAGCAGGAGATGGCGCTGCTGGACGAGATGCTGGCGGCGTGCGTCCGCGAGGCCAGCAACAAGAGCCTGGAGCTCATCTTCAGCTCCCACCTCTTCTACCAGAACCGGCAGGAGAGGTTCATCGCCAGCCTGGCCAGTACGGACCACACACGCACGCACGCACGCACACACGCAACATAGCTAGGACGTGGTGTAGAAGGCTAGTAGGGTTGAATCAGAGCATCGTCCACTGTGGGTTCACTTAATCCCGGGCATTCTCAACCTCTCTCCTGCCATGTTCGACCCTGAAAGGGGGGGTTCCGTTGAGCAACAAAGAAAGTTTGCAGTAAAAGGAGCATTACGGACACATAAGTTCTCATTACCAAACCAGAAAAGTGAGATCATTCTTCAAACATTGACATGGTCAAATAGGAACAGACGAGGCATGTAGACATGCAGACACAGTTTTGAAAACGATGTTAATCAAATCATCGTGTAAAGCCATCCTTTCAACTGCTGTGACCTACTTAATGGGCGACCCGCGCAATTTGTAAACCACCGACCTGGCCGGATCAGAACACGGAACCTGGCCGGTTGAGAGCGTACTGTGTAAAGGAACGAGCCTCGGTTAAGGTGCAGAGACACGGAGCCGGCTGCGAGCGTTCTGAGATGACGGTGTGTCTCCTGCCCTTCCCTGCAGAGGAGCTTCCTAAGAAGGTGGACAGCATCACGCCCTACACCATGGCCCTCATCGCCAAGTACGTGGCCCGCCACCGCCTGCGGGAGACCCAGTTACTGGACACCATCGCAGACTTCCTGGTCAAGAAGGCAGAGTACCTGGACAGCAAGGTGAGGGACCGGAGCCCCCGGAACCACCCCTTGTTGAGGGAATGTATAAAGTGGTGGGACCTCGTTAACATTGTTGCCATGCAATTTAAAACTGGGTCATATATCATTTATAGGACCTTTTATATAATCATCATCGTTATATTATTAAATGGTAATGCAAGTGATATAACCGTGTTAACATTGTGACAAAGCGATTTAAAACAGTGTACCTGTTTGGGTTCATTTTCTTCCTGAAAAGGCAAATCTACATAGCCTACCATTCAGAAAACGTAATATTTTTCTGAGTTCCTGGTCTCTGATCGGCTGTTGGATGTCGATTCCTCTCTGATCAGATTTCGATTCCTCTCTCTGATTGGCTTTTGAACCCCCTCTCTGATTGGATGAGGATTAGTCCCTCTGATTGGCTGTTGAACCCCCTCTCTGATGTGTCCCCAGGTGATCCAGAAGCTGGTGTTCCCCTTCAGCAGGATGAGCTACCGGCCGGCCAACGAGCAGCAGCTCTTCTCCAAGCTGGAGGTGGTGCTGGAGCTGAAGGCGCTGAGCTCGCCGCTGGCCACCGTCAACATCCTCATGTCCCTGTTCCAGCTGGGCCACTTCCCCTCCCTAGTGCTGCACCGCGTCTTCTCCCCCAGCTTCATCAGCAACGTCACCAGTCAGTACACCCCCACACAGGACAGACCCCCACACAGGACAGACCCCCTCACGGGACAGACCCCCTCACAGGACAGACCCCCTCACAGGATAGACCACCACACAGGACAGACCACCACACAGGATAGACCCCCACACAGAACAGACCACCACACAGGATACACCACCACACACACACACAGTTACACAAATCAACAGTACCCATACCAGTCAACACATTCATACACAGATCCCAGAGTGTTGAGCAGGACACCCTAACTGGTCCCGAGCTGCTGGCTGTCGCCTTGTATGAATGGGTGAATGAATGTGTTTATGAATGGGTGAATGTGAGGCACTAACAGTAAACACTAACAGTAAACACTAACAGTAAACACTAACAGTAAACACTAACAGTAAACACTGACGGTAAACACTAACAGTAAGCACTAACAGTAAACACTAACAGTAAATACAAACAGTAAACACTAACGGTAAGCACTAACGGTAAACACTAACGGTAAACACAAACGGTAAACACAAACGGTAAACACTAACGGTAAACACTAACGGTAAACACTAACGGTAAACACTAACGGTAAGCACTAACAGTAAACACTAAGGGTAAACACTAACAGTAAGCACTGACAGCGCTCTGGTCTGGCCACAGGGTAGAAACATTGCGTTATAACTAGAGCTGTCAGTTAAACGCGTTATTAACGGCGTTAACGCAAACCAATTTTAACGGCGTTAAAAAATTTAGCGCGCGATTAACGCAATTGTTTTACTTAAAAAAAAACTAAAAAATATATATATTTTTTTTTTCTTTGGCTCAAAACATAGAAGCAGTAGCCTGACTGCTATGTTCAAATGACATTTGTTCAAAGCAGTCGTTTAATTGCACTATAGGCTATTTTTTTGTATCGTCCTGTTTTGATCAGTATATGCCAATGTTGTTATCAATAAAAAATCATTTGCACAAGGCAAGCCGATGCACTTCACCATGTTGATAAGATAATTAAAATGAGAAGAATTATGGGACAAAAAAATGAAGGGATATTTAGCATAGAAAAATAATTTGCGATTAAACGCGATTACCGGTAATCGTGAGTTAACTGACATTAATGCGATTAATCACGATTAAATATTTTAATCGCTTGACGGCTCTAGTTATAACTGCAGTCCGTTAACCCCGTCATGCCCCGCCCCCTGCAGACAGCCCGTACGCGCTGATCGTGCGGCGCTACCTGTCCCTGCTGGACGCCACGGTGCAGCTGGAGTACCGGGACTACACGGGCCCCCGCCTGCAGGACGCGCACAAGGTGCTCATGTTCGACCACGCCCTCACCGCCGACGAGGTCAACCGCAAGTACAGGTGAGCCGGGGGCATGAGGTCACAGGTAGGCTAGGGGAGGTCCAACACACAGGTAGGCTGGGGGAGGTCCCACACACAGGTAGGCTGGGGGAGGTCCAACACACAGGTAGGCTGGGGGAGGTCCAACACACAGGTAGGCTGGGGGAGGTCCAACACACAGGTAGGCTGGGGGAGGTCCAACACACAGGTAGGCTGGGGGAGGTCCAACACACAGGTAGGCTGGGGGAGGTCCAACACACGGGTAGGCTGGGGGAGGTCCAACACACGGGTAGGCTGGGGGAGGTCCAACACACGGGTAGGCTGGGGGAGGTCCAACACACGGGTAGGCTGGGGGAGGTCCAACACACAGGTAGGCTGGGGGAGGTCCAACACACAGGTAGGCTGGGGGAGGTCCAACACACAGGTAGGCTGGGGGAGGTCCAACACACAGGTAGGCTGGGGGAGGTCCAACACACAGGTAGGCTGGGGGAGGTCCAACACACAGGTAGGCTGGGGGAGGTCCAACACACAGGTAGGCTGGGGGAGGTCCAACACACAGGTAGGCTGGGGGAGGTCCAACACACAGGTAGGCTGGGGGAGGTCCAACACACAGGTAGGCTGGGGGAGGTCCAACACACAGGTAGGCTGGGGACGTTAAGTACAATATTGTGTCTTCTCTCTGATCGGCTGTTGTGTTGTCTGCTCTCTGATTGGCTGTTGTGTATGTGGGTTCTGATTGGTTGCTGCGGTTGTCAGTTATAAGGGTCTGGTGGCTGAAGCTCTGAGGCAGCTGGTGGGAGAACAGAGCTACAAGCAAGACGAGGTGCTGGCTCCAGGATACTACACAGGTACGCTGCCCATATGGGTAGTAGAACTACTAACAGTACTGTGAATACCATCGTTAGTACCAAGAATGCTACCATTAGTAGTCTGGTAGTTAATAGTGCTGATTGTTCATGCCAGTTTAATAATAAAGCTCTTTGGATGCATTTATATTTATAAGTTGCCTGATCTGAGATCCGAATCTCTGGCACAAAGACGTTCTCGGGGCCCGCCTTCAGTCCGCTTATGTGTGGTGATGTCACTTCCTGCAGACTTCCTGATCTTAATGGACGCGTCGGGGCGGATCCTCCCCGTTCGGCCCGGAGCCGGCGTGCCCCCGCCCACCTGCGTCGCCGTGGCTACGCCCAAGGCCGACGGTGCGGTTTCCATGACAACGCTGACCTCGGACTTCCAGAAGTTCTCCCCGTTCAGCCCGCTGAAGGGGGAGGGGCCGGACCCGGAGGGGGCCGTCCCGGAGCCCTTCCTCCCGCTGCACCTCCGCGGCTCCCCGGGCCCCAACGGCGCCGGGGGCCTGGCGGAGTACAGCTCCTACTACGCCTCGGGGCCCGACTACTACTCCGGCCTGGCCAAGGACGCCTCCCTGGAGAGCCAGGACAGCTCCACGCTGAGCAGCCCCCCCTCCGACAGCCTGGCCCCCCCGCCGCCGCCGCCCGGGGCCCCGGGGCCCGACTCCCTCTTCCAGTTCTCCATTGGTCAGATCCTGGAGGAGGAGGAGTCAGGGGGAGTGGCGGCTCCCCCCTCCGGGCAGGAGGCGGACTGCGAGCTGCAGGGGTTCTACGAGGGAGTGGCCTATTCTGAGAGCTCTGCCTCCGAGGGTCCGGCCACAGCCCCCCTCTCCGGGGGGCACCCTGCGGAGAGGAGCGATGCGGACGTCGCCGCCGGCGACCTACGGACCATCCGCAGGTGGGTGGGAACATCCCAGTGTCACCTACGTTGGTCTCATGGTGCTTTTTGGTGGACCGTTTCCCACAATGCATTTGGTTTGTGCAGGGTGGTGATGTCTGTGAACGACAAGTGGCACTACTGTCACAACTCGGTGGTGCTGGTGGGCTCACGCGCCATGAGGGACCGCCACCTGCAGCTCCTCGGCTACATCATCCTACAGGTCTCTCACACTCACACACACACACACACCCCTTGGTAGCCAGTACAAAAGGCACTGAAACATGTCAGAATGTGGTTCTGGAAGCAGCAGAAGCATGATCCATCCCCCTGTCTTCCTCTCTGCAGCTGCCCTACCAGGAGCTGGAGAAGCTCAACGGCATCGAAGAGGTGAAGCAGTACCTCCACAAGAAGCTGCTCTCGGTGCCCTTATGACAGCAGACCGGCCGGGGGGAGGGGGGGGGGCAGATGAGGGGGCTGCTGGTGGTAGTTTGAATTTGAGATTAAAGGGGCTTTATAGAATCATGCTCTTGATAAGAGGGACATTTTTCTAGATGGTTGACAACTATCTTGTGTTCAGCCGAGTAGAAATGTTATATTTCAGGGGGGGATATAAAAAAAAAGGAATAGCATTTGTTGTTTTAACCGCCATCCTGTCCAGAGACAGCGGGTCCGAGACGGATAAGCACTGCGGCGGCGGTTAGCGTAGCACAAACCGTTCTCGTCCGTCTGCGACGGAACCTCGCAGCTCAATAATCCAACAAACTAATGTTTGTGGCCGGGAGTTTTTAACGTGACAGGTAAACCATTTGTCTCATGACATAAAAAACAAACATGTATTTGATATTCTAGGGACAAAAAACAAAACTGTGGGTTGCTTGGGGAAAAAAAAGCGTTTTCCCATTTTCCCATGGGGACAACCAAATAGGTTTTTGACTAATCATGCTGGCAAACTAGCGCCGCGCTGATGCATGTCTGGGGAAGGTGGGGGGGATTGGGTTAAGGGTAATCTGTGGATGGGGAAGAGGGTTTCCAATGGGACACTAATCCGTCAATGTGGGGGGTTTATATGTGGCTCATTCATGTGTGTGTGGAGACCAATCTTGTAAATCATTGAGTGACCCTTGCGCTCCACTTTTGCTGGGGGATGGATGACGTTACTATGGTAACGACGCCGTCTCCCCGGGGGGGGGGGGGGGGGGGGAGGGAAATCTATTTATTTGTGGTACCGGGCCAGGGGGGTGGGCGGGTGGGGGCCCAGATGTGGGAAAGCTTGTTTATATTCTATATATAAATCTATCGACCTCAAATGTCTATATAAAATATAAAAATCTAACCCCGGTGTCTTGTCATTCCTTGAGGCGTGATGCCGCTTTGAAGTGTTTGGATTACAAAAACCTGATGAGAAAAAAGTGAGACCGGATGAGAAAAAAGTGCATTTTAATTCTTAACGTTTTGTCCAAAATAGTCGAGTGGGAACTGAAGAACTTCCTCCCAACCCTGGACAACCAGTCAGCAACCGGGACCTCATAAGTCCCCTTCCTGTTCAACTGTACAAATCCCAGTCTTAAAAAAAAAAACTAAATCAAAAAGCTTAAACGCGCTTGTTAAAGTTTATAGTCATGATAAAAAATAGTGACACATCAAGGTTAAAGGCCATTTTTTTCTTAAAATGTAAACCAAACAAACGGTAACGCCCAACAAACACTTGGGGAACACATGTAACAACCCCCGCGAGAGGCGCAGAGCGTCCTTCAGGAACGTTAGCGTAACGTAGGTCCTTCGCTCGCCCCCGTCCGCTGCGGGCGGGGGCCAGGATCACGGCAGTCCGGTGTCGACGCTGCCCATTGGTCCGCCGGAAAAACCAAAACAAAAAATGGCTTGTGAGGAGGCGTGGCCTGCACAACTTCTCCTGTCCTGTGCTGCTAGTCCGTGTCCGAGTCGCTGCTCTCCTCCGAGGAGCTGCTGTCGCCCGACTGGTCCTCGTCGTCTTCGTCGTTCTGCGGGCGGGAGGAAGACGGAGAGGTTACGATAACGATTACGGTTACTAGACCTGGTAGGTCGGGTAACCAGCCATCGGCTTGGCCTAGTTAGATGTGGTTACAGGGGTTCTAGTCTGACTTGGTTGAGGCTGAGCGTCAGGGAGAGCTTCAGATTATAACGAAACACGCAGTACTCCGGATGTCTTTGAAAGGCTGCAGAGGACAACCATCCCAAAACGGGCCCCTTTAAACCGGAGGAACCCACCTCATCATCGTCTTCGTCACTTTCGCTGCTTCCTGACGACTCGTCGTCGTCGTCCGAGTCCGAAGAGTCGCTCTTGTCGTCGTCCTCGTCCGACTCAGACGTGTCCTGCTGGAGAACACATTGAAGAAAACACACACCTGTAGGAGACCCTTCTGTTTGACCGGCTCACCAATGAGCAGGTGGGCTTTTAGTTACATAACACACACCTGTAGGACACCCTTCTGTTTGACCGGCTCACCAATGAGCAGGTGGGCTTTTAGTTACATAACACCCCCCTGGGGGAGACCCTTCTGTTATGAGGCCTTACTACACACTCATGGCTGTTGAGTACGGTGTGCATGTTGAATATATAGTATTGAGTGTGTGTGGGTTCCTGTCGCTCTGTAAACATAGTCTTGGGAAAGCGTGCGTGTGTTCTTTACCTTGGCCCGGTACGCCATAGAGCGTTTCCCCACGGCGACCCCCGGGGCCGGACCCCTGGCCGTGACCCGCACCTTGGCCCCGGGCCCCTGGACCCTGGTGCTGCTTCTCCGCTTCTGTAACGCACACACATACAGTGAATGAGACAATGTAGTGACCTTCCACCGCCACGCCCGCTGAGGTCAGGGTAGCATGTGTGGCTGACAGAGGCTGCGTGGTCAGAGAGGACCGGTGCGGGTCCTACTCACCGTGGACGAGAACTCTTTGTAGAGCGCCCGCTCCTGGGGAGAGAGAGACTGGTGGAGAGAGAGGGAGGGTCGGTTAACATACAATATATAGAGTCATCAGGACGAAGCATTGAGGTTCAGATCCTTTTCTTTAAATGCTCAAATATGTACAGAATAAAGTACGCTTATATTTGGGTGCATGGGTTGTTTTGGTTAAGGAGAATATGCACTGATTGGTTAGAAATGAGTTGCCTGGAATCTAATCGGACTCAGCCAGACCGAACAGGTATTCTCAGAGCATTTCACTCACTCAACGCTGACGGACTGCTACGGCACTTCTAACAAATTAGACTTGAATAAAGGCTCTTAAATCTTCATAAAACACCTTTATGTTTTTAGTTTGGTAACAGTGTGTGTACGTGAGCGTATTCGTGTGCATATGCGTGTGTGTGTGTTGGGCGTACCTTGACCCAGGAGTCCAGCTCGGCCTTGTACTCCACCTGCTGCTCCTCCACCATCTTCTTGTACTTGTCCTTGTGGGCCAGGCTGAGCTTGTGCCAGCGCTTCCCGATCTCCACCATGCGCTCCTTCAGGCTGAGCCGGTTCAGCTCCCCGTTCGTCAGCAGCTCCTGGCTGAACATCTGGTAGCCGCTCCTAAAAGAGCCACGCGGTATATACACACACAAGTTATATATATATATACACACACACAAGTTATATATACACACACATATATAAACATATACACATATATAAACATATAAACATACACACACACACACACACGTAGAGATGTTATTCACACACACAGCACACACAACACAAACACACACTCACACGTCTCACTTACACAGGAGGCTTCTTGGGCTCCCCCTCAAACTTGGGCTTCCTGTTGGTTTGTCCCCCAGCAGGCGTCCTGTTCTCCAGCAGCTCCCTCTGCAGGAAGGAAGGAGTGGTTACAGCCAAGGCTTCTGAAGCTTTATACACACACCGCTTAACTAGAACCCCAGCACTGCTTTATACACACACACACCGCTTAACTAGAACCCCAGCACTGCTTTATACACACACACACCGCTTAACTAGAACCCCAGCACTGCTTTATACACACACCGCTTAACTAGAACCCCAGGACATCAGCAACTGACCCGAGGCCCCCAGCATCATGGGAGAGAGTCGTGTGACGCACAGTGAGTGTCCCATCACTGGGTGTGACGAGTGGGGTTGCGACGTGACGTTCACCGCCAGGTGTTAGACCGTAGCTGCAGGTCTGCATCCCCAATGTGGTGAGAATACACTGGGGCGTTCCCCACCTAGCTCAATGTTTAACGACGAGTACTACCACGGTGCGGAGAGAGGGGAGATTTGGACTGGGGGAGGGGGGAGAGGGGTCACTGACCACAGCTTGATACTGAACCTCGTATCTCTTCTGGTCCTCGGCAGCCTTCTTGATCCAGGGGATCTTCTCCTTCTTCTCCATGGACCTCCAGGCCCCCTCCATGGCGCTCTGGGCCTTCTTGCGGTCGCTCTGCAGCGGAACACACAGCACCGTTCTACTACTGTGGTGAGGCTCGAGTGGTGAACTATAGGGTAGGGTTACTACAGTGGGACAGTACTGGTAGTGGAGGAGGAGGAGGAGGAGGAGGAGGAGGAGGCTGGTTTAGGAGGTTGGAGAAGGAGGGGATAGTAGTGATGGAGGAGGAGGGGATAGTAGTGATGGAGGAGGAGGGGATAGTAGTGATGGAGGAGGAGGGGATAGTAGTGATGGAGGAGGAGGGGATAGTAGTGATGGAGGAGGAGGAGGAGGAGGAGGAGGGGATAGTAGTGATGGAGGAGGAGGGGATAATAGTGATGGAGGAGGAGGGGATAGTAGTGATGGAGGAGGAGGTGTTAGTGGTGGAGATGGGATGAAGAACTGAAAAGGCGGAGGTGCTGAGTATGCTGCAATAGAAGGAGGAGGAGGAGGAGGGCTCACCCGGTACTTGGCCAGGTAGTCTCCGATGACGCTCTGCTGCCACAGGTCCTCGGCAGTGCGTGGCGTCTCCGGGAGCTTGGTCCTCTTCCGGGCCTCCCGGCGCTCCTTGGCCGTGGTCCCCTGGACCCAGTTCTCTGGCTCCGGCTCCCGGCTGCGCTCCTGGAACCATCAGAACCGTCAGGTCGGGCCCCCACTAGACGCTCTATAAAGGGTTCCTCTGAGCCCGGGAGGGAGGATGCATACCTTGGCCGTGAGGGCTTTGGTTCGGTGGGGGCTGCCGGCCACGCCCATACCCAATTTGGACCCGCCCAGTTTCTCCTCTGTCAGGATGCGGTCCCTCTCTCCTTCTGGAAGACTCTGGAGAGGCAACAGACGCCCACAGACACACACACATCAGCCATCGCTGTGCTCGCTATCGAATGAACCATACAGGCTAAGGACAAGCTATTGTAGTGACGGTGTGTGTGACTCGCAGACGAAGACGTTAAGTTATGGGTTTGAACCCTAATACCTGCGGACTACCTGAAGGCCAACATGAGCCGGATTGTCAAACCCTACCTGCTCATTAATGAAGTGTAGCTTCACCATTGAATGTAAATCACTTGGGATACAATGGTGAACTACTAGATCACTAGATGGCGCTAGACAGAGCCAACTTGTCAGGCTTCCTTCGGATTGACTCCCGTGGGTTATTTTCCTACTCTATACGACGCAGAAAGACTTGCTCTCTTAGTTGAACGGGGCAGCCAGGGTGTCCGATAGCGTGTGACCAGAGGTTAGCACTCACCTCTAGAAAGCGCTGCAGGTCCACGTCGTACTGCTTCTTTCTCTGGTGAGGGAGAGGGGGACAGGACGTCAGAGGGCAGAGATAGCAGCAGGATGGCCTGGTGGTGGGGGGGGTGAACTCCCAGTGAAATGTTCTAGGTTTAAAGGCCCAGTGTCCCCAGTCTCCCCGATCCTTAATGACATGCATCCTTCTCAAATATGTTCAGATAAAAAAGTAAAGATGTCTTTAACAGATAAACAGACGCAAAAAAAATAACGCAATTGTTATAATAACTAACAGTAACTCGGATATGTCATCTTTGAAAAGCAAATATAAAAATAACGAAATTTAAACAGAAAAATAGCATTCACTAAAAACGTACGGATGTGCCAGTTGGTTAAAGCATCAGAAGGTATAAGCTATTTCGTAAAAAATAAAACATTGTCTAAACCATTTGGCAAGAATGAGTCTTATGGAGGTGGCTGTCAGTGGCTGGTTGTCTTTGTGGCGGGCGGTTGGGTTGGTAGTTAGTAAGTTAGGGTTCCCTAACCTGTTCGCAGCGTTTCTGGAACATGTCCTTCTCCTTCTGGGTCATCATCTTCCACTGCTTGCTGCACAGCACCATGCGCTCCGTGCTCGGGACATCCTTCATGTTCACCATCAGCTCAGCGCAGTACAGGGAGTAGCCGTTCCTGAAGGACCCATAGAGAACCTTCAACTACAGAACACACCCAGGACAGAACCTTCAACTACAGAACAGAACCTTCAACTACAGAACACATCCAGGACAGAACATTCAACTACAGAACACATCCAGGACAGAACCTTCAACTACAGAACCTGCTCAACTACAGAACAGAACCTTCAACTACAGAACGCATACAGGATAGACCGCCTCAACAGAACACATCAAGGACAGGGACATTTCAACTACAGATACTGGACAGAACCTTCTCAACTACAGAACACATTAAGGACAGAACCTTCAACTACAGAACACATTAAGGACAGAACCTTCAACTACAGAACACATTAAGGACAGAACCTTCAACTACAGAACACAAACTGGACAGAACCTTCAACTACAGAACACATACTGGACAGAACCTTCAAGTACAGAACACATTAAGGACAGAACCTTCAACCACAGAACACATACTGGACAGAACCTTCAAGTACAGAACACATACTGGACAGAACCTTCAACTACAGAACACATACTGGACAGAACCTTCAAGTACAGAACACATTAAGGACAGAACCTTCAACCACAGAACACATCCAAGACAGAACCACATCCAGGACAGAACCTTCTCAACTAAAAGAACACATCCAGGACAGTAATTCAAGGCTCCAGACGTAGGCTCAGACAGAGTTCTAGCAGTGTCTGAAATGTAGGCCCATAATCTACTGTGCTACAATACTTAGAAAAAAAGTGCTATAGGCAAGATTTAAGAGCTCTAATTTGAGTAATTATGTAAGACCATAGCCACCTGTCAGCTGTTAGTGAGTGAAAAGCACTGTGAGAATATCCGTTTCTAGTTGACTGCGCCTGCCACTGTGAGAGACAATCATTTAGATGCTAGACCGCTCCTGGCTAATTTCTTACGCTTCAGGGCATCTCTTCCCTGATTGGTTCGGTTGACTTATAATTCCTGGCAATCAGGCGCCTGAACGCAACGCCTGATCGCAACTCTTTAGAATCATACCCATAAAACCTTTAATAAAAAACTAAATTAAAACAACAACTAAGGACGGCCAGGTCAGAGCATGTAATGAGCCGTGAGACAAGACTCTGGCTTCAACGTGGAGGTCGTACCCAGGGGAAAGCAATAGAGAAGGTGCAGGAGGACTAGTAGAGGGGGGGGGGGGGTGGTACAGTGGAAGTTGTACCCAGGGCAAAGCATTAAAACTGCAGACTTACGGTGGAGGTTTGGTGGGCCGGCCGTCAAACTTGTCTTTGAGCTGCCTCTCTGCCTTGGTGAGGACGGACTTGACATGTTCCTCCGAGGTCAGATCTGGGTGGGCCTCATGGTACACTCTCATGCTGTCCTGGAACACACACACACACACCCACACCACACACACACAGTTAGACCATCCCACTTTCTATCAATCCATCTCCCTGTCTGACTCTCTCTCTTTTGAAAGACATTCAGACCTTATGGTTTTGGTTTAATTAAATTTCAAATTCTCCATCACTCACACGCATTATCTCTTGCCCATGCTCTCTCTCTCTCGCCCATGCTCTCTCTTCATGTGATTCCCGCTCTCCCTATCTGAATGTGATGCCCTCTCTCTCTCTCTATGTGTGTGTGGTGCTCTCTCACCCCGTAGTCCTTCTGTAGCTCAAGAGCCTTGCTGATCCACTTGAGTCTCTTCTTATCCAGCAGTTGAGACCACTGTCTCCTCAGGGCCTCCTTCAGCTCCTTCTGACTCACCTGGAACACACAAATTATATTAAACAGAAATACACACACACACACACACATTATATATATTATACATTATCAATACACACACACACACACACGTGTGTGGGAGTGTGCGTACCTCCGGGTGGAGCTTCATGTAGGTCTTCTTCTCGTGGTTGTACCACAGCTGCTGGGGGGTCTTGGGTTTCTCCGGGAGGTCTGACTTCTTCTTCACCTCTATCAGCTCGGGGTGGTCCTCCCTACACACATACACCCCATTAAACATAGGATGGCCCCCTCCCAGATTGGACTGGCCCTGATCAGGCGGCCAATCGAGGTTCCTAATCAAGCAGCCAATCGATTGAGAGTATTAGCCTTCGGTGTGAACCAGACGTACTTGAAGCGCGCCATGTTCTTCTCAAACGACTCCTTCTCTCTCTGGAACTCTGTGATGTACTTTTGCTGTAGAAATTATAACAACTGAGTTCAGTTTATCCTTCAGACGGGCGGACAGACAGACAGAAAGGAAAGACCATGCAAACCGACACACAGACAGAAAGACAGGACAGAGCATGCTGACAAACAGACAGGCAGGCAGGAATGCCCGGGCATTGCATGCAGCCAGATGGACAGACAGACAGGACAGACCATGCAAACAGGCAGGGAGACAGACAGACAGAGAGACAGACCTTTTTCTTTTCGGCCAGCTCCTTGTACTTCTTGGACAGGATCTTGGTGAGGTCCAGGTTGCTCATCTCCGGGTGGATCTTGGCGTACTTGGCTCGTTTCTCCATGAAGAAGCGGAAGTACGGTGTCAAGGGCTTCTTGGGGAATTCTGGGTGGGTCTGGGAGGGGGTCAACACAGAATAATAAATGAGCGATGCCATCACCATCGGCAAAGTGTAGCACCTCTATCTCAAAGTCTGGATTATCTCGCCCCGCTTAATGGTTGCGTCTTAAACGATGGACTTAGGTCATCTTCTATCCTTTTCGGTCTTTAGTGTCTGTGCCGTTTGTAACATTTTGTTTTCAACATTCAACCACCATGAACTTCAAGCTGATGATGAGAGCTTGTCCCGTGTGTCCAAGAGGCCGCTGCACCTCTTCCCAATCAGAGTGCTGCTACGCTCCGTAACCTCGTAGCTAATAATGATTCAAGCTCCAGGCGGCGATCTGATCTACAGCGCCCAGATTAGTGTTGCCTCTGGGTGGGCCTAACGGTGGACGGTCGGTCCCCCCAGCACCACGAGGGGTCTCGTCTGGAGGGGAGGAGCTCAGTCTGACCTTTAGCTTCTTGCCCTTGTAGGGGTTCTTCACAAACTCCATCGCATCCGCCAGGAGCTCCGTCATGGTACGGTACTTCCGCACCTGCACACAGAAACACCACCTTCATCATCCTCCTCCATCACCATGATTCAAGTCATATCCAACCGAGTGTGCCGGTCTAACACGGTGTGTGAACAACTAGTGCTAGAATATACGCGATACATTCTTCACACTTTTAGATACAAATGCTTCTTTAGACATCGCCTTAGTGGGTGAGATATAGCAGCACACTTATCATAACAGGCCAACTTCAGATGGAGCATTTTCAACAAGAAGTTTAAGAAATATACAAAGTACCCTGTGTATTACGACAACAGGATCAGGAAGAAGACGGAATAAAGGCGGAGGAGGAGAAAGAAGAGGATGAGTGGAAGAGTATGTGTCTCTGTGTGTTTAAAGAACTCATACCTCTGTGGAGACCTTGTGCCACTTCTGTTTGCACATGTCGCTGGTGTAGCTCCCAAAGCACACCTTCTCCCAGTCAAAGTGGGACTCCGTTGTCTTGTACTTCATGGAGTCTAGGTCAGGGAGGATACCCCTGATCCTCTCCAACAGGGCCACACAGTCCTCCTTGCTCCACCCATCTGATACACAAACACAGGAGGCTATAAGGAAAACACACCAAGATACTGATATCTTCCCAAATTACTTACTGTGAAATCGGACCATTATTGTAGGAATACCTTCTTGGTTTTTGAGCCGTGAGTTGTGCGAAGCGGTGGAAACTCCGCTGCCGTTCATGCTGACGACCGGTTACAGCACCCGCCGTCCGCTGTCACTATAGGAACATAAACCTGTTATCGTAATTTGCGATATTGAGATTCCATCTGTTGCGTTCCCTCCCTCCGGGCAGCGTTCCAAAACATGCCACGAGACTTTCATTCAAAAGCTGGAATTGTATTCACGGCATGCACAGATAATAGACAAGAGCAACGCTGGAATAACGATGTAACGTATATATTGATAGCTTTTGTTTTAATTAGAATTGGTCAGTCCCGAGTGTTAGGCTCACGCGTATTTCAGGGATTTGTTCTTGTTGTCCGATTAAAAAAAAACTGGTTTTAATGCAGCCGTCAAGAAAATGCATCACGAATCTTTATCAACTGTCACGCCACACAAGCAACAAGAAGTGTTCTCATACAAAGCGGCTCTAGTGTTTCGGAACTGCTTAAATGTGTGGCTGAGCTACCCGCTCAGAGCCGCCGGTGTGCGAGCTGCTCGCCACCCGCCTGGGCAGCGGGGGGAGGCGCGGCTGCGTAGCCGGCCAAGGCAACGTTTCCCTGGTGTGCACAGTCATCGATGCCCGAAGGTCAAACGAAGGGCTGTTTGTTTAAATTTAACGTCCCTTTCTGTTGTAAATGTCAACTTTAATGCACATTCAAGTTGAAAGGGAATCGTGTATTCTAAGAATGCCAGCTGGTTAAAAGTTTGAGCCGTTTTAATAGGGAACATACAGGCATGTTGTGGCCGGGTTCGACGCCACAGACATCTGCCGAGCAGCCCAGCATTAGCTGCCCCAGTAATGGCGCCCGTACTCCGGCAGTAGTCCCGACGCAGCTTCCGTTGGCAAGCTACTCAAGGGCTTCTTCAGCAAGACCCAGACACTTCTCGACAACACGCGAAAAATACGACGTTGTATTGAACGAGACATCATAAAACACACCTATCCACACGACCACTTATACAGTAGCCAAGCGTCATGCTCTATTTGACACGTGCGAATGCCCAATAATCGCATTATAACAAAACTGATTAAACGCGTAAAATTATTGATGCTTTGCTCAAAGCTGCTCGAATATATATGCACAGGGAATAAAGTAGATAGTGGCCAAAATGACAATGTGAAAATAGTGGAAAATCATTGATTAATCCAACTAGTAAGCCAGCTGGCGCCTTGGCTAACTTGCTGTCGCCCAAAAGCCCTCACTGCAAAGCCGCCATGAATTTTGTGAACACTCGGGGACGGACCCCTAGAAAACCGTCTATATCGGTTTGAAATCACGGCTTAGTACTCACCCTTCGCTTCAAATATGAACCAGAAGTATTTCTGCAAACCTATGGAATTGTTTTTAT
Source organism: Gadus chalcogrammus (assembly GCF_026213295.1). Taxonomy (NCBI): domain Eukaryota; kingdom Metazoa; phylum Chordata; class Actinopteri; order Gadiformes; family Gadidae; genus Gadus; species Gadus chalcogrammus. The sequence continues at coordinate 13,756,932 of NC_079419.1, read as the reverse complement.
TATTTAGGGGTTTTAGGGGGGGTATTTGTCAGTCGTAAACCCCGGGGAGCCAGATCGAAACGGATCCGACAAAAGGAGCGTCTAGTTCGGTATGAAACTCCGCCCAACGCCGCAGGGGGAGGAACTCTGAGGGAAAACATGCGAGTGAGAGCACAGAGGCGGAGGTTGAAACGAGAGACAGCGGGACAAGACCAACCAAACCCGGCAAAAAAATAATCACATCGGGGTTTAAGGGGTTTCCAACTACGTCTACTTGAATAAAACTATAGTTTTTAAATAGTTACGCTACATAAGTCCCATGAATGTTTATTATAACCCTTCTCGATTCCAGATGCGGAACAGGCGAGGGAACATCCACACCGGGCGACAGAAGCAACCGCGGGATGGGCTGTCAGCGGGCATGAGAAATCAGGTGATGCGGCGTTCGACACTCCGTTGCATCCGTGGGCTCCTTCTGTCCCTATCCGGGTCCACTGGAGAAATGTCCACGAATCATTAGACTTGTCGGCTTCAACAAGAGGTTTTCCCGTCACGGATTTCATCCTGAGAGGCGATATTCTCGCGTGGGAGTGGGATGAGATGTTTATCAAGGTACGAGTGACAGCAACACGCCGCTCAGAAAGGGTGGAGGCTGAACTGCCGCTGATGTTCCCGGGGAATCCGAGCTGAGGGAACCGGGGGAGGGCCATCATTCCGCACGCACACACCTTCTTCCACACCACGACCACCCCACCACGCGTGGACAAGCCTTCCACACAATCAATCAATAAAAACATGACATATTTCATTCGTCTGTAGATAAACTCCACAGAAAAATGGGACAGATTAACCTAAAATAAGTACATTTCTTCATTGACTTAGATCGGCTCGCTGAATAGACCAAACGACTTCTTCCTGTGATTGTGCCTCGTTCCTTGTCTCGCTCCATCTGTCTCTCTCACACACAAACAGACGCACGCACGCACACACACACACACACACACACACACACACACACACACACACACACACACACACACACACACAGTCCATATTATATTAGATTGTGTGTGCATTTGTGCGAATTATTCAAAAGAAATCAAAATGTTTACATTATTTTATTTTTAATCACCTCAACATTATACCATTGCGGTAAAGACCCTATATTAGTATTTTAATTTTAGAGAAGCTACCCACACAGTCAATAAAAAAAAATACCGATTTTATTTTTCTGTGGATATTTCCATTCCACACTTTTAAATAGCTAATCAAAGGAATAGATGTTTCTAAAAGTCAATTTCTTTATTGACTAATCAGCAGATTGGCTCGCGGGATATTTCGCAAGGTGGACGTATGGGTGGTTGTTCTGGTTTTATACCATGTTTAATGTGCTTTTATCTTTCGTATTTTGCATGTAGTGTGTGTCTAAGCTTTTAATGTCTTGGGGGTTTACTTGTGGGTTTTATTGGGTTGATGACGTTTATTTGTGTTCTTGGTTTTACTTGCATGTTGTGTTTAAGGAATGCAGCGTTTTTTTTAGTTAGGCCTACTTACAAACATTTGAATATGCCGATTGTTATTAATAAACGTTTTATGCGTACCCGTGGTAATCTGGCTCCTCCTTGGTTATACAGTTGCTCTCCAGCCGATCAGAAAGAATCCTGTACGGTCTTCTTCACCCTTTCCCCCCATCCTCCTTACAAATAGACCAATCTTCCTGTGATTGCGTCTTGTCCCTTGTGTGTGTGTGTGTGTGTGTGTGTGTCCCCACACACACACACACACACACACACACACACACACACACACACACACACACACACACACACACACACACACACACACACACACACACACACACACACACACACACACACACACACACCTTCTATCCTTTCTTCCAACTCAAGCCCCAAAATCCCAGTTCATAAGATCAAAACGTGAAAAAAATTGTCTTTCTGATGCTTTGTCTTTCATCGCTAATATCAACCATCAGAAAGCAAGACTGGAGTGACAGCGCCATCTCTTGCTGAAAATAGGTAACGACAGCTCAAGATTGAGTGAAACTAGATGTTTATCTGCTGAATTATTTAGGAAGTCTTTGACAGAGAGAACGACACCATTAAACTGTAGTGACCCATCAGCTAATATTTAATATGTTTACATCATTAATGTTTTTCCGAAGAAGATGTAGAATACAAATCTTTCCCAGGAGGATAATTCCAACAATTTTGCCCCATGTAATGCCACATTTGGCAGGATTCGTTTTTTTGCTTTGATGAGGTAAACGCGCACACTTCACACAGGAAATTTGATTTTGAATATTTATTTGTAGTACATATTAGAACAAGGGTTATTATCAAACAGAATATATCCGCAAGGTGAGGCGATTCTCTAACAAAAATAGCATATATATATACGCGGTTCCACTAAATGTAAATTTCTTCTAAATAAAAATAAAATGCCCAGTGCAGTCTGGAGCTCAACTTGATCTGTGACTGGGGGAGCCTCTGGTCTGTCAGCCGCACTTGGTCCCCACAACGCAGTCCCCAATAGGTGGTCCTCACAAGACAAGGTGTGTGAAACCAATCCACAGTGAGCAGCAGCAGTGTTGGGGGTTCAAGGTCACACAGGCATCTGCATCTGTGTGTATTCGTCCTGAACCTGCAGGTCGTCCAGACGAGGCTCGGCGTCGTCCGCGTCGAGCTGGAACACAGAGGACCAGCCGGGTCAAGGGTCAATATCAGACAGCACTGTGGTAGGGACTAGCAAGGGTGTGTATTTGTGAGTGTGTAGGTCACACAGTGTATCTCAAGGGGGCTGAAGATGTATCTAATATCTGAACCTTCAATTTAGGGTATTTATATTTACCGGGCGCTTTTGTCCAAGGCGATTCATACACACATTCGCACACCGACGGCGGAGGCAACCGTACAAGGCGACAGACAGCTTGACTAGAGCAGTCAGGGTGAGGCTTCTTGCTCAGGCGACGTGTGTGTGTGTGTGTGTGTGTGTGTGTGTGTGTGTGTGATTGATTGTCTGGTAACTCACACACTGTATCTCACAGGGGTGAAGATACATGAGTGTGTGTGTATGTATGCGTTTGTGTAACTCACAGGAGGTGCAGATGAGTGTGTGTGTGTGTGTGTGTGTGTGTGTGTGTGTGTGTGTGTGTGCGTGTGTGTAACTCACACACTGTATCTCACAGGGGTGAAGATACATGAGTGTCTGTGTATGCGTGTGTGTAACTCACAGGAGGTGCAGATGAGTGAGTGTGTGTGTGTGTGTGTGTGTGTGTGTGTGTGTGTGTAACTCACACACTGTATCTCGCGGTGGGTAAAGATGCGGGGCAGCAGCAGTCTCTTCACAGGGATGGTGAGGAGGAGGACAAAAGGGAAGGCCAGTGCGGCGGCCGTCGACATGACGACCCACAGCAGAGACAGACAAAGCAGCTGCACACAGGTGAACAGGTGCATCCGCACCGTCCGCACCTGCACACACACACACACACACACACACACACACACACACACACACACACACACACACACACACACACACACACACACACACACACACACACACACACACACACACACACACACACACACACACGTTTATACACGTACATATACATCTACACAGACAGGGCATGCACAGACACAGCACAGACTCACTCACACACATATACTGTATCATGATGAAGAACTACCTCAATGTAAACACACACACATACATGCCGTGCAAGCACAACCACGCCAACACACACACGCCAACACAAACACACTCAATGCACGCATATGTAACACACTGACACACACACACAGAACATAAATATCATTCACAAATGTAAACACACACTGTACTATATATACTCTTGATACACACTGACTAGTCTGCATTATACTACCACAAAAGCCACCACAACACTAAGATCCAGTGTTTCAGGCTCCCGGGCTGGTGGGGGGGTCTGACCTTGGTGACGTAGCTGAGGTCAGGGTGGTACTTGGCGGGCATCATGAGCAGCAGCAAGCGGTCGGTCAGCTGGATGCCGTTCAGCGACATGACCCCCATGTAGAGGAAGATCCCGAACAGGACGGGCAGAGGAATCTGTCTCAGGACCTCCCCCATGACGATGGACAGGCCTGTGCATGCACGCACGCACGCACACACACACACACACACACACACACACACACACACACACACACACACACACACACACACACACACACACACACACACACACACACACACACACACACACACACACACACACACACACACACGCAAACGCACAAACAAACCTCTTAAACTACAAACACAACTACAAACACAGCTTTTTAATAACCACATTCTGGTTTTGTTGGTTTTCGCTTGTATTGTATTGTATTGTATGTGCTGTATTGTATTGTACTGAGCTATGTTATAGAAAAATGTACTCTACTTCCCTATATTATAATGTATTATATTGCACTGCACTGTATTTTGTTTTACTGTATTGTACTGCATTGTACTGAGCTCTTTCTTCTGATCCCTTGGAGCATTCGGAGCATCTTCAGCTAATGGCGTTCAGCATGCTTCACTCATGACTATTAGATATGGATGACAACAACAGAACACAGCTCTAATGGTTCCTCTCGTTAGCGACGGCCCCGCAGACCCACCGACCAGCACGGCCACCAGGAACCCGGTCACCCTCTGCTCCTTGACCTCCTGGACACGGGGCTTGTCTCCCGGGGCGACGGCCTTGCTCATCACGGTGAGGGCGTTGGTGTGCGTGACGGAGCGCACGGTGGCGGCCGACAGCCAGGGCAGGCCGAACATGGCGGAGATCCCGCCCACCGCCACGATGATCAGCAGGTCCAGGTGGAAGCCCGTCCCCTTGGTTAGCATTCGCTCCTTTTTGCTACAAATCAGCCTGGGGAGACATGCGCTAGCGGGTTAGCTGTTAGCAGTTAACGGTAAGCTGTCTGTGGTTAGCATTTATTTTTTCTTTCAAATATGCATATCAAAGTAGGTTAATGTGCGTATCCAAATGTGTGTGTGTGTGTGTGTGTGTGTGTGTGTGTGTGTGTGTGTGTGTGTGTGTGTGTGTGTGTGTGTGTGTTTGTTCCTATGCGTGACTGTATGATTGTTTAAGTGTCTGTTTGTGTGCGGGTGTCGTAGATGTTTGTGTGTGTGTGTGTGTGCGTGTAGATGTGTGTGTGTGTGTTTAAATGGGTGTGTGGTCCTACGCGGTGATCTGGGACTCCATGAAGACGAGGATGAAGACGAGGATGGCTGGCAGGACGCTGGCGCACATCATCCACACAGGAAACTGTCCGTCGGAGCCCAGCGGGGAGATGAACCAATCACGCTTCTCCGGCGTGGACACCGAGAAGCCACTGGGCACGCTCAGTTTCTGGGAACAGGAAACAGGAAAAATACTGTCAAACTGCTTTCACTTATTCACATAGCGGCCATATTGGTTCTACAATCTTTGGAAAACCATGGCATCCTCGATGCATAGAAGTTCAATTGCAGTTTAAGTTCTACATTACGTTTCCCAAACCAGGTAGCATTGAAAAGCATTTCCATTGAGTTGTCATGGTTCCAACCAGGATTCAAGACGGTTTTTGTGGAGTATCTATATCAAGAGTGGGGAGGGGAACCCCTTCAGCGTGTTGATGATGTCATGGACTGTGGTTCAAACACTCAGGTGTTGTCATCTCACCTGGGTGTAGGCGTCGGCAATGCTCCAGTCCACCAGCACCATGATGAGGATAGCGATGGGGACGCCAAAGTCTCCGATGATCCGCCGTAGCTGAAGAACAACAAAGCAATATTAATATTCCAATCATGAAGCAATATTTAGTAGTCAGGTTACCATGGGAGTCCTGCCCAAGTACAGATGAACCTCCATTCTTAAAGCTTCATTTTACGACATACATATGTGAACAAACTCATCATTATAGTACATTTAGTACACGTCATTGAAGAAAGGGGGTTAGAGCATCTCCCTCCAGGATGCATACAGGTCCATTGAAGATAGGGTGGGACTTGAAGGGAAACACCTTAGCTACTACTGGACTGTCCTTCCCGCGTTATGGACAGAGCGTAGCAGAACACACACCTAATGGGCCCAACCCCTCACTCACCCTGCCGGGGAAGAAGACGCTGTTTTTGAACTTGCGGAGGTAGAAGGCCATGAGGAAAGTTCCGGACATAAGCACCAGGGAGAGCAGGGCGGTGTTGGGCTCTCCCACAACCTTCCCAGCAGGGCTCACATCCAAGGTGGAGTTGAACGGGTACAAGGTCTCATTGATGGGGGCGGAGCAGTTGCTTTTCAGAGGGTGCTCTTGGAAAATCTGGGGACCAGATAGACCAGCACACACTGAGATACGAGGAGTTTGAGCAAGGCACTAGCTGCACTTTGTCTAAGGGTTAGTGGTTTTATTCCGTGTCGCAGAAATATATTATGATAAAGGCAGTGGAAATTGTGGAAAAGGTTACAAAGGATGGACAGGTCAAAATGCTGACATGTTTGGTGTCTTTCATCTTTCGGCCAAGGTACCCGGGTTAGTCTCTGCATGAGAACCATCAAACCCCACCTTGACCAGCTTGGAGAAGGTCTCGTAGATGAAGATGAAGGAGATGAGGAAGGAGAAGATCTCCTGGGTGAAGCGGGAGACGAAGCGGACCAGGAAGCTGCCCTCGAAGGCCACGGTGAGAACCACGATCAGGACCAACCAGAACCCGATCCACACCCGGGCCGTCAGGTACTCCATCTCAGTCTGCTTGCAGAACTGGACGCAACATGAGAAGATTAATTCACATGTGGAATTGTGAACACGCGGTGGAGATCGTTGTTTTTGTGTTATTGTTGTGTTAATATCAGCTACTAGTTCATACCGAGGGTTAAAAGGTGACATATTACACAACCAGGTGCTAGTGTGATTAGTCATTACAAGCCATTTAAAAAATCAGCCAGTTCTGACATCACAAGTGGGCGTGTCCACCTAGATGTGTGCTGAATGGATGAGCAAATTTGGCTAAAGTACACTGGCTGCTAGACTGATCAATCCAGCAAACATCTAGGTGGACACACCCACCTGTGATGTCAGAAAAGATTTTCAAAACGGCTGATCCAGCTCAAACTTTTAGGAATAAGTATTTCGCATTCAAATTGTAAAAACTATTTGCAACAACTACCGGAATATTCTATTTCTTTAACATTGACAATGCTTTAAAATACAATTCTTTGGAAGTTCTTATAAGTAAGTTGTTAAAAACGTCACTTCGAACAAACGCCACATAGAGTACTGCACCCACCGAGTAGAAGGCTTCCTCAAACACCAGCAGGGGCCCTGAGAAGCCCACTATGAGCAGCGGCTGGGCTCCCAGGATGCTGAACACCAGACCATGTAGCGCCGTGGCAACGATCAACTCAGACACGCCGATCAGCCCTTCAGTCTTCTCACCTGTGACGATGACCGAATGCCATTAATACAATATAATATATGAAATACGCATACTTATTTTAACCTTGTCTTGGTTGTGTGTGTCTCCCAACTGTAATGCTTGTTGTCTATGTCATGCGTATGTGATAATATCTTTGAAATTTCCGGTTTAATAAAGTCTATTGCATCATATCCTGTCTGGCTCATAACCTTCTGGCAGGGCCGTGATTGGTCTACAAGGGTTTGAAACCAACAAGCCACTCCTACATGCTCTACACCCGGAATGTGATTGGATAACTGCTAAATCTGCTGCTCAGTCCAGGTGATATTTCCTCCATGAAAGACGGAGGAGTGACATAGAGAGGAACATTCCTTCGCAATCCTTATTGCTCAAATCAACCATGACGAGCAGATAAAGAGTTCCATCACTTTGTGGACCGTGGACAGTGCCGGGGCATTGGGGTACCGGCCCTGGGACTGACTGTTGAGAGGAACAGTCCCAGGGCCTTCGGGGGCCGGCCCGGCCGCTCCATACGTACCCAGGAGGCCTCCGAAGGTGATGGCCGGCGACAGGGCGGCAAAGTATATGAAGATGACGGCGGCCATGCACTGGGGGTTCATGGCGTCCCGGATGTCGGTGAGGTACTGGGGATACCGCCGCGCCACGTCCTTCACCAGCCCCCCGAAGAGACGACCCGTCCGCCTCAGGGGGTCGTCGCCGGGCTTGGACGGGTCCGGGGCGCCTGGGGACGGGAGGGTAGACCGGGAGGGGGTCATTTTGGAGACTGGAGAGTTTATCTGGAAACACCGGTGCTGTACCTGAGGGAAACCAGACCACTGGACCTACACCACATTTCGAGACCAGTAGATCGAGTCCACATCGGGAAGACTTCTAGAACACATTCCCTCTGGGCTTGGATTAGGCTTTTACTTGATAAATGATCTGAAACCTGTTTGCTGAGTCGAATTTGATCCCTGCATCTAGAAGACACCTACAGTAGACCATACAGAACCACATCTTAAAGTCACTTCGACCACATCAAGACCACATCTAGAAGACCACGTCGGGGCCTTTCTTGGCGTTCATCGGAATCCTGTACTAATCTAAGTCTAGAAAACCGCTAGAAGTCACATAGATAGACCCCCTACATTTCTTTGAACTTGGAGGGCCCCTGAAAGCCCTTCAAGACTAGATCCCCTCTGATACCTGGACCTGAGGACTGTATCTCTGTATCTCAGTATCTCTGTATCTCTGTATCTCTGTACCTCTGTATCTCAGTATCTCTGTATCTCTGTATCTCTGTATCTCTTCTCACCTGCGTCCTTGAAGCCTTCGGTTTCCTTGGTGGCCGCGGCGCCGTCTATGCTCTTGCGGAGCATGTCTCTCTGAAAGTGGGAGACGGAGCGCAGCATGTCGTCCCCCTCCATCTCCGACGGCGGGAGGACCACGCTGCTGTCCAGGAAGCAGTTGATGGCCGTCAGCAGGTCCTGCCGGTCGTCTGCCATGTAGGCCGCCTCGTGGAACTTCTGCAAAAGAACCGGGGAAAACTGGGGTTTTGACATACGATAAACTGTGGTCGATTTTGTGTAAATTCACTTCAGATTTAGGATTTGGGTTAGCTGTAAGCTAAAACACTTTTTTGAAGGAAGCCATCCTCACTCCATCTCGTGTCTTGGGCAAGAGAGGTTATTGAGATGTGGAGCCTATGTTATACCAATGGACACGTTTCCGAATATGGAGACCCATTGCTGTGTATTTCAACCCCACTCCGTTCTCTGATGCCCGCTATTTATTTTAAAATCAAAATGGATGAACGAGGTTGAGGGGTCTCCATGAAAGTAACTACCTCGGCATTGACTATGCTGATCAACACAGTTGTATTGACTATATCCACAAATCCACACAGCTTGAATTCTGGGAGATTGGCGACTCTGACCTTGTCGGACATGAGTGTGGAGATTGAACGTCCAATCTGGTGGTAGTCGATGTTGGCGGTGGGCGGGCCCAGAAGCAGGAAGAGGAAGCGGACAGGAACCGGAACTTCCAGAACCGACTCCAGCGGGACCGCCTCCTGGAGCCGAACGAAGGCCATGGAGGGCTGGTCCAGGAAGCCCACGCTGCCTGGAGAGACACAGACCACGCTCACACATCTCCAGTCCACATCTGAGGGGGCACCTCTAGGTAACGTGGAGACCACATCTAGGTACGGTTGCGCGGTCGTCGTTGTCTACCAGTGGCAGATTGTGGTTACGTACCTACTAGGACCACGGTGGCTTCAGCCTTCTCAGGGATCTTCTCCAGTAACTTCAGCTCCTGTTTGGACCTGGAGCGACGCAAAGGGTGGAACTCTCTCTAGAGGAGACACAAAGACACGTAGACACACACACACACGCACACACACACACACAGCAACACGCACAATACGACACACACAAAAACACACATGCACATGCACACAAAGAGAGGTCAAAGGTAAGTATCAAACTACAACATCATCCTTGACCCGCCCCTACCCCCTTGCCCTATCGACGGCCAACAGACACCTCATTCCTGTCCGGCTCCAGCTCTGTGTCTCCGTGGTAACCGTCTCCCCCAGTCCCCCCGGTCTGTCTCTGGGAGGGGTCGGGGTGGGTGACCACGCCCCCTTTCGGGGGGGTCATGCTTGCCGCCGGGACGTTCCTGCTGTAGGAGCTGAACTCCTTCTCACGGCTCGGATGACTGGAGAGCAAACACACACACGCACACACACGCACATAGTATACACACGAACGCACACACACAGACACATTTATTTCACCACGCTAAGAGATCTTGAGTTTAACAAGTTGGTGAAAGCACGGCGACGGAGGCTGCGTGTACCTGTGTTTGACCAGCAGGGCTCTCAGGACGTTGCCGCGGTCCTCGGCTCTGATCTGGTCCGAGATCACCATCTGCTCCACCACCTGCTGGGCGATGCCCGGGAGGGTCTTCTGGTCCAGGTCCAGCAGGACCGCGCCTACACACAGAGGACCATCGTCCCGTCAATCAATCTCTCAGTGATCAGAGGAAATGGACGAGGAACGAACAGGAACTCATTTACACTATGAGCCCACTTTATACATTATTAGATATAGATATTTACATCATCTCATTGAATAAAAGAGAAAATATATTGCCCTTAGCTGCTTCTGGGGTCATAGTATTTATGACCCCCCCCCCCTCCCGCCTGCCCAAACCTAACCCTGCCCCGCCCAAACCTAAGCCCGCCCGGCCCACTGCCCCAGTGCACCATGGGAGAGGGTCCTGCGTAGCTCCAGCAAGGAGCGGAAGGAGAGCGAGGCGACGTGGGGACGCCCCCACCTCTCCGTCTCCTCCTCCACGTCTTCCTCAAACTTGATCCAGCGCGCCGTCTCGCGCCACTGGACCTGCTGGTTCTGATCCACCACCAGCTCGTTCAGCTCCACAAACACCTGGTACACACAGACATACATACACATGAACACATACTGTATACACACTCTATATACACAAACACCTGGTACACACAGACATACACACATACACATGAACACATACTGTATACACACTCTATGTACACAAACACCTGGTACACACAGACATACACGCATACACATGAACACATACTTTATACACACTCTATATACACAAACACCTGGTGCACACATACACGTGAACATATACAGTTTATACACTCTATATACACAAATACCTGGGTATACACATGGACGTATACTATATATATATACTATATGTACACAAACACCTGGATACACATACACATCAATATCTATATGTATATTCAAAAACAACTGGGATACACATATACACATGAATATATTTATAGATACATATATATATACACAAACACCTGGATGCACATACAAATCAATATCTATGTGTATATACACAGACACCTGCGACACACATCTACAAATGAATATATATGTATGCATATATATATATATACTGTATTTAGTTAAACAAACACACACATAAAGGAGATGTACACTTTATATATAAAGTGATATACAATTACATCCAGATAGACAGATGGACAGACACCCGTACACACATACACACAAACAAACACCAACACACACAAATCAACTTGAAAAGTTGAAAAGCATTAAAAGCTCAGAATCCCTCCTCTTAGGCCCTGCGTCAGCACTAACTCCTACAAAATAATTATGTACACAACTCAGAGCTTAAAACACTAAAAACAAGCATCCCCCGACCAACCGATAACACACAGTATATATCCCAGACAGAGCCTGGGTTCTCTGTGGTTCTAGGTTCCAGCGGGCCTACCTTGCTGTCCTGGGCCATTTGCCGGAGCTGATCCACCTGGACCATCTTCCACCCCTGGACAATGTGAGTCCGACCAGATACCTGCAGGGTCTGAGGGTTTGGACCCCAACACGACCCCTATCCCTTCCCTCTAGCCTCTCTCTCCACCTTTATCTCCCCCTCTCCTCTTTCTCTATCTCTCGAACCCCACCCTCATCATCTCAACCTGACACTCACCACCCAGACCTCCTATTCAGCCGCTTAAGACTCAGGATTACACTTGATCCTGCTCCTCACAGACCCCCCCCCCCCCCCCCGTTCACACCTGTAAACAAGCGCCCCATCAGGTGGGAACAGGAGGGGGAACACCGGTGGGAAGGGTCCAACACTGCACCCAAACTCCACCTACTAATTCCCTGCTTTGTTGGTGGTGTTATGAGAATAGGAAACATTGGGCTAGCTTCGGGACAATGCAATCTTTCACACGGTACTTTGTTTAAATTGAGGAACACTCTGTAAGCTAGGATATTCAAGCTGATTTGGGATGTAACTGATTTGAAATGTAACTGACTTGGAATCAAACTGATTCGGAATCAAACTGACTTGGAATCCCACATCAGCCCACTCTGTTTGGCCGATCAGGTTCCAGGTTCCAGAGGTGATCTTGGCCACAGGGCGGGGCTGGGGGGGGAGGACTGACCTCGTGCGGAGAGCGGTCCGGTTTGGGGCTGTGGCCGGCGGTCTCGGAGCGGGGGTCCCCGGAGGTGTAGACCAGCGGCCCCCTGGCGCTCTTGCTGACCAGGTGACGTCGCATGGCCGAGACATCATCCAATCGGTGACCTGGGCGGGATGAGGTCAACCGGGAGAACATTGGTGGGAAGGTATGAGAAAGGACCACACACACACAGACACACACACACACACACACACACCCAAACACAAATACACACAGACAAACAAACACAAACACAAATACACACTGCACAGTGCACACATACACTCGCGTATGTACGCACAAACACACATACACGCAAACACAAATACAAACTGCACACAAACATTTGCGTATGTACGCACACATACACACATACACACACACACATACGCACACACACACACACACCCACACACATGCACACGTACCCACATACATCCCATGCACACAAACACGCTAAAAAATACGCACACACACACACACACACACACACACACACCCTTCATGGGAAGGTGTTGTGAGACAGGTGAGTGGTTCTCAGGCTTGGCTGAGCATCATTGAGCGTTGAGCCACGATGACGCAGGTCTTCTAATCTGTCCTTTCACACGCATCTCTCCGGACACAAAGACCTGGCCTGGACCTCCAAGCCTCAGACAACACATTCCCACATCGCCAGGGACAAGGTTGGGATATAAACTCTCTTCCCTCTCTAATCCGCGGGTCGGAACACCATGCAGGGAATGCTCCAGCAAGAGCAGAGGAGACCTATCCGATGCCGAGGTCTAGGAGCAAGTCTCCAACCAAAACACGTTTAATGCCAAAAGCATGCAATTAGAGAGATTTAGAAACACAGACAGGTAGGAAAATAGCTAAACATTTCTTACAAAAATCACAGGAAACAAGGAGCATGAACTCACCTTTGAGCGAATCCCTTCTCAAGAAGAGTTTTTACCACAGATTGTAGAATATTCAGATTTTACTATTCGGAATTGTATATGTACATGTGGTATCCCCAGTTTACTAAGCCATGAATACAACAGGCACACGCCTCATCCTATCAGGAGAACTTATTCTGGTACTAACAGCATTAGGCGTCCCTCTGGACAAAAACTTGTTCTTACAAATCTCTTTAATGTCTCAAAGATCATTGCATGTTTTCATCTCTGGCAGAGCTGAGTCACCACTTAATCATAATCAGAAAGACCGCCCTAGTCCCCAGGGCAAATGCAAACACACACAGACAGGCGCACACATGCACGCGCAGGCACACACAGACTCACACTATCTCATACACAAGTACGCACACATACACACACACACACACACACACACACACTCATGAACACACACACCCACTCATGAATACACAAACACGAGTACACGCACATGCACACACGCAAAAACACTCAGACACAAACACACACACACACACACACACACACACACACACACACACACACACACACACACACACAGACACAC